>NC_133531.1:7839987-8150551 GCF_048544455.1 Silene latifolia
ACTTTTAACCAATTTGCATGCAAACAACCGTGGCTCATGATACCGATTGAAGGAAATGTAGATTCATATACATAAAACATACTCTTATATGTCTAAATAATTTGTCATAAAATTAAAACGGATCTTATGCATGCAAACAATAATATAAATAGAGGAGAAATCATGTCCTTACAAAATGGATTTCGGCTATTAGGGCACAAGAGAGATCACCTATCTCTTCTTGTTCTTGAGCTATTCCAATGGAAGAACAAAGATCTAAGTGTAAGATCTCTCCCTATGCTTTATACCCAAGGCTTCTCTTAATTAAATTAATATTACAAATACTAGTTATAATATTAATCAAGGTAGAAAAATGGAACCAAAATATTTATAAACTCTTATACTATTTCGGTTTTTAGAGAGATAAAAGGGAGGATTTTGATTCTCTCTAAAACTATATTTTGGATGAGTGAATTAGAATGAATACACACTAAAACATTTTAGTGTTATTAGGTAAAATTATAAGAAAAACAATGATGGCATTTGCTTCCCCAAAACCGTGTAAGAGGAGAGAAAAATGGGAGCCAATGCATGGAGAAATTGTTCTTCACAAGGAACAATAGGCTTGCATGGCTAGGTTTTCTTTTAATCATTGTGTTTTCCACTAATTATAAACAACTTATAATTAGCTAAAAATCCTTCTTATTTTCGGCCCTTTGCTTAATATGGTGTCCATATTATTTTTGTCAATTGTCTATTTGTTACATGTCACATGTCACATATATTTGTTTATGTATTTTTATCATATTAAAAATCAACGTATTAATAAAAATACGTCATATACAAAATCGACTTAGTAATTTCATAATTACTTGTGCCAAAAATTTTACCAATTTATAAATCACAACAGATTGTATTTATAATAATTTATTCAATTCCGATTGTTTCTTTAAACAATTAATTTCATCCGAGTAATGATACAATTCAATTACTCAGACCGTATCTCATTTAATCACATTTCAATTTGATACGTAAATTTTACTTCCAAAATCGTCCGTCAATTTTCAAGTAATTCAATTAACTCGTAACATTATACGATTAATTAAATAATCAATTAAGAGTATTGCCCTTTAGGTATGACCTAGGGGGTCAACTGATCACCACCGTCACACGACAGTAATGTCAAACTCTAGTCAGCCAATCATTACCGATATATGTTGACCAGTTGACAGTAACAATATTACTTCCCAATTGTATTCATTTTAATGAGACTTAAACATGTGATCATCATGATCAACAGTCGTGATCGCATTATTGTCGGAGGACACATATTCCAACACTAACAGTAAAGTCCATATGGTGGCTCGATGACGAAAGGAAAACACAATCAATATCACGCTTCCACATAAAAGCTAATCCTCCTGACCTCCCCATACTATCCACCTCCATTCCATAATAACCCTCTATACCCTCCCTCACCCTCCTCATGTCACGACCACACAGTTTTGTTTCACATAAAAAGAGCATGGCCGGGGCTTCTCTCCGTATTAGCGACCGGAGAGCTCTCACCGTGTCGGGGTTGCCCAAGCCCTGACAGTTGATGCTTATGATATTCATTGGGCCCGGCGGGGTTGGTCACACCCAACCTCCGCCTCAGGTATTAGGACGCCCCCGTCATGTGTTAACCTCACCTTCTTTTGACTCTCCTCTACCTCCACTTCCTCTCTGCCTCTCTTCCCAGATTCATGGCCCACCCCCGGACACGAGTGGCCCTTTTCCTTCCCTGCTTCTCTAGCTTTCCTAATCCAGCTCATCCCCTTTTTTCCCCTGTCTTCGCTCCAGCATCTCCCTCATCACAAAGCACCGTGTTTTCCAAAACTTCCTCGCCCCTCCTCCCCTCAACTGGGCCTTCCATCTCCATCACCCTCACCTCCAAGCCAGAATCAACTTCTCCCTCAAACATACACCCCCCCGTGCTCGTTCTTGGTGAATGCACACCAAGAAGCTGCTGCTCCTGTCCTCCCCCCTGCTGCCCAGCACCATTTCCATCGTTTGTATTCTCCTCATGAGCTGGTTCGTCTGCCTTTCCCCCCCCCCCCCCCCACCCTTTGCCATGACCACTGCCTTTACCACCTATTCCCTTCCCCCCTTTCTTGGATCGAAGATCAAGAGCAATGGACTGGAGCCTCTCTATCATAGTTGAAATATCGTTCTCCTGTTGAGAAGCATTTTCTGCCTCGAACCTGCCACGAAGGTCCCTAGCTGCTTTCAATGGGCCCTCTTTAACCGTCTTCACGACTTTCCATGGAGATGCCCTCAACCATTCCCCGAAAATAAGGTCTTCCTCCTCATATGGGCCGTTTTCACAGTCCTTTTCTCCGTGACCAATTGTTCCACACCCATAACAAAATAAAGGTATTCGTTCAAATTTTACATTGAAGTTTACTGTATTTCCATCCTTCATTTTGATAGGTATAGAAGCTTTCAGAGGATTACGTATGTCATGCAAAAATCGAACTCGGATAGCCCTATCAAGCTCAGCATTTGGACCCAATTCAACATCAATAAATTTTCCCAAGCAACTCCCAATATGCATAGCATTCACTCGACTAGTTCGTCCCGATAAAGGTAGATCATAAACCCTAGCCCATATTGGAAAGTGGAAAAGTGGGACATCCGTTAATTTACCTGATCGAGTTGGTTCGTTGAAGCACCAGACGAAGTTGTCGAAGTGCCACGGTTGCCCTTCCAAAACCCTAGCCTTGTCTCTTTCTGAATCGAAACGGAACAGAAAAGTCTTCTCCTTCGCATCCACTACATTCCCCACAATTGTTTTGGTAGGGTTCCATAATCGAATCATAGAGTCTATTGCCGCCCTTACATTAATCGCTCTCGACGCCCAAAGTTTTGCCACCAATATTAATTTGTTTTTATCCCCGCTATCATCAATAGTTTCCTCCCAGACAAACGAAGACGAGTCTTGTTCATTCTCCGCCACCAAGATAGCCTTCCCATTCCGGCCTTGCCCCGCTGTAAAACTCGTCATCTGAACCTGCACAAACGAAAACAAAGACACACGAAAACAAAAGCACAGACACGACTATTCTTACGATCGAAATCGTAAGAGGAGCCTCGAGAAAGAGGAGGAACCAAGACCCTTAGACAGAAACCCTAGGAGACTCTAGACGTGATTTCTTTTGTAGTTTCTAGTTGATCTAGTATTAGTGGAGTGTTATAAAATGATACGGAGTAGTACAATTGATTAGCCCTACTATTTTTATGAATTTGAAAATTGAAACAAATCAACACTAATCAGTGAGTTCGTACTATCTTTTTATTGTATAGTTTTTGATTGTGCAATTTGTTGTCTAAACAGTATAGATGAGGAGTAATAATTAAGTTAAGTAAAATTAGACTTAATTTAAGCTAGATTATGTAAATTCAGTTTAAAAAAGTTCAACTCCTGTAAATTCAGTTCAAATCCTATGAGTTCGGTTTTGTTCAGATCCTATAAGTTCAGAAAAGTTCAGATCTTATAAATTTAGTTCACATCCTATATTCTGATCCTAAGTTTAGTTAAGAAAAAATTAATAAAATTAAGTACAAAAGAACGAGACCTAAGTCTTTGATGTCTCACCTATGCCTACATCACATTAAATGCATGGGAAACATATTTCACAGTACTACAATTCAATAGCTATAATTGTCAAACGTTGCTTATAAGTGACTTCTAAATATTCGAGGGAGTAAAACAGTTCTATATCTCATTGTTTGCTTCAGATATTCAGTACAAACTGTTAATAGTGAACTGTGAACACGACTAGTGTACTTGTACTACAAACCCTACTATAGCAACGACAGAAGTTTCGACATTTTGACTTAATCAATCCCAAAAGTCGGTTATGGCCCGAAAAAGCCTGCATGGGTTGGACTTGGGCTCATAAAATAGGGCCATTTATTTGGGCTGACCAAGCCCAACCCATAAAACGGGCCACATTTTAAAGCTAAAACCCAACCCAACCCGACCCGACCCGACCCGACCCAGCCTATGATCACCCCTACTCATAACCTGTTTTTTTTATTGCATGTTAGCAATGCATAACTTTACATGAAAAATCTTTGTTCGTGTGTTGATCATTGCTTTAATATTGTAGTAAAAGGTCACAAATTTGAGATTTATGTAATGCAAATTTTCTAGGAGAGTTCTAAGCTTTTATTTAAACATTATAAGTCATTAAAAACAGTATTTAAATTTTAGGTTATTAGAATAAAATTAGTGACAGAACACAAAATAATATTTTCTCAGGTTACAAACTTCAGATTATTAGAATAGAGTTAGAGAAATTTTAGATCACAAAATAAAATTTGTTCAAAACATAATATTGAAATTAATTATTTTACTTATGGTGGAGATCACTACTTCTAATATTTTTGATTAACTATGTCCATTGAACTTAATTTGATACTCTGTATTAGGGTTGGTCAAACATTTGGGGGCGACATGACCCACCTCTCAGATCAATTTTTACCTAGTCCGCGTGACCCGTTACTAGCCTGGCCTGACCCATCAAAAACTAGGGTCGGGCCCGGATCCAACAAATCAACGACCCCAATCTCGACCCGCCCAGACTCGCTAGGGCCCAATTTTTTTAGGAAAATAAAATAATGTTGAATCGATGACCCGACTCGCCTCCTACCCTAGCTCGGTTTTGTGATCGCCTAGCCAAACTCGGCCCGACCTGAATGTTTGACCAGAGCTGCTCCATATTAGATAATGTTTAACTTATTAACAAAATTCAAAAGCTAATTATGTACAATGTACCCACGTAGAATTCACATTATGTACAAAAAAAAACGAAAAAATCAAACTAAATTTAATAAATCGACTTAAATGCAACTACTTCACCTTGTTTCATTTTCTTTACTTTATAGTTTATACTAATACGTTTATGGAAGAGGATCATCTCCATTATTTTTTGGTTCATTTTCTCTCTTAAGGAATATTAAATTATACTTTTTGTTCTTGTGAGAAATTATCTGATCTATTTTCATTTTAAAGTGTATTATTAAACAAAGACGATATAGTTACACTTGGTGTATGGGTTCTTCCATACACCACTAATAGATTTTGAACATGTGACAAAATCTAATTTTGTAAACAAGGAGAGAATTATTTCAATTGGAGGAAAGCTTAGAAAGGATTTGGGGGATTGTTTTTTGGAAGTTTATTACTTTATTTACTATAATATAAGACGGTAATTTTTTAATACCATTAGAAAAAAATATTGAAAAGTTTTTTTTTTCTTTCTCACGTTAGATGGCGAAGTATAATAAACTTAACACGGAGTAATATTTTTTTTTTCTTTCTCACGTTAAATGACGAGGTGTAAAAAATATTGAAAAGTTGTTTTTTTTTTATTGCACCACGAATAATATTTTGCACCTTTTCTTCATGATAAATCTAATCCACTTTCTATTTCAATTAATTCTACAATCAATTAAACTTCAATTATAAATATTTTTTTTATTGAAAAAGAAATCAAAACTTCTAACATTGAACACTAATTACAACAAAGTGAAATTTAAAAATTATGAGGGAAAAAAAAATGTAATAAGCAATATATAAGGAAATTATTAGAAAATAATTGAATTAGTTCTAAAATATATGATGACAATATTACAACAACATCAGAGCCTTAATCCCAAAAACATTGAGGTCGGCTGACATGAATCATCCTTTAGAACAGTCTATGGATGAACGCACACCTCAAAAATGCGAAAAATAGAAGATAAAAAGTGAAAAACATATAAATTAATACGGAGTAATATTTTGGGAAAGAACTAATAAGGGTAAACATATAAATTTCAAATGTAGCCTAATACTTAAATGTTAAAAAGAGATTGTATTACATGGCCCACCGCTATCACGTGTCACCATTTTACTCGTAGTGTATGAAATATTCTATACACTGAGTGAATGTAACCGTAGCCTTTTCGTATGACTAGTTATTTATTTCCATTTGTTGGTAGTCTTTTGTAGGCCATTCTTCATGTGTGAGTGGAGTTATATATTTTGTGTAGTCCAAACTCACTCATTTATTTCCTTAATCTTTATGGCAAAAATAATAAATAACTATTAACCGAAATGAAAAAAATATACTTCTATTTCACTTATTTAACCTTTACTTTTCTAGTCAAATTACAGTCGTTCTATTGGGTAGAATTAATTTGAACTACTAAAGAGAGATTAATCCTCCAATTCTTTTTGAAAAAAATGTAGGGAATCCTCACCCACGGGGCCACGTTCACATACTATTTTCCTTACTTATCTCTAGGCTGATTAAGCATTAGTTATATCCTATCAACGTTTTGTGACGGACACTTTCCATTATAAATTGAAGACGGATAGTGCTTCTTTGACAATAAAATAAGTGAGAGGGCACAGGGGGAAATGAAGCGCCCCATGAACAGTGTCACATATTGTGAAAAAGACATTATTCATCTTCAACTTGTGATGGATAATGCCCATCTTCAATGAGAATTTGTGATATCCTATATGATTACCCGAGTATTTCATTTTTTACTGTAAAAAGTTATATTACTTTCTTTCTATTAAAAGGTCGAGGTGACACATTACTTTCAGTTCTATTATTAGGTCGAGAAATTATATAGCTCTGTTCGATTAATAGGCATTCTCAAAGTGGAACATTAATTTAAAGCTACTAGAAAGTCGAAACCAGCCACCTCAATTATGCACGCACTTGCTACAGCTCTACAAGTCTATAACACATCATAGTCCCTCTCCGTACGGTCAAAAGTTATTTATTTCCAATTTAAAATTTATTATTTAATATTTACTTATTTTCATTTTTGATTATCTTTTGGGATATCTCACATGTACAAGTGGGATATGTGTTTTATGTGGTTCAATATCACCTTTATTGTTTTTCTTGATCTTTGTTACAAAAGTAATAAATAGTTATTGATCGAAACGCAGGGAATATAAGCGTTTCATGATGCTTAGCAATTCGGCATTTCCTATCTTTTGTTAGTTTATATATTCAAACTTAGTTATAATTACTTCGATCTATAATATAATTTCGTCAATAATAAATTCATGTCATATATATATACTCCCTCCATTTTATACTAATTTCGTCAATAATAAATTCATGTCATATATATGTCATTCTTATATTTCAAAACACTAATTTTCTGTTCAATACTCTCATAGTATTAGTATTTGAGTAAATATTATGAATATTCATTTACATGAAAGCCCTTTCTGTAAGGGATTTAGTGGTATAATTTTTCTAATTTTCATTCTAGTAAATGTTTGTAAAACTAAAGTCAAAGGTTTACTTCAAAAAATTAATTCGTCGTATATAGAAAAACATAGGGAGTATCAAAATAGAATCTATCATGGCGGACTTCCAAACACAAGATAGCGTCTGAGCAAAGATTTGTCGTTAGAGGGACAAAAAAATTCAGAGGGAGCAAACGAGTAATATCGTAAAGAAAATTCGAAAAAAAAAACTTGGAATACTTGAATGAAATTACCGAATTTTTTATTTTTCAACAGAGACGAGCGCCTCTAACATCTAACAACCTTGTTTGCTAGATCTATCACTGGACACGAGAAATACTTGACACACCTCACACAAGCAAGGAAAAACATGACATATTACTTTAAAATTACATAACTAGCTACCAAGTTGGATAATAGGAATCAAGGGCCACAATATAATGTTTTTAAAGCGATTTGCTAATTGTCAAAATTAGGGTAAAACATCGAATATAATTGTTACTACTGTTTTCTAATAATGCATTAATTATTGTTTGGCCATTATTATCACATTTTCAAGCTGAGGTTTTGTTGATGGAGAGGTATGAAACAATAAACCATTGTTAAGGCTGTTCGATTTGAACAATAATAATTATGTAAGATCTTCTAACTTGTAAAAACAAGCAAATTTTTAGTGAATATTTTATTTAAATTTGAATCTTGGATATGCATGCGTTTATATTAACCATATATAGAGACTATATCGCTTTTACCTCATCAAAGAGCGAAAAAGTTACGGTTACACTCGGTGTATAGAATCTCCTATACACCGCAAATAACTTATGAACATGTGGCAATGGTGGGGCATGAGATAGAATCTTTTTTAACTTTGATTTTCTTATATTTGGAAACCGAACTTTTTAAAGATTAATTTAAAATGTGAAACTTTCCGAAATTATTATTAATTTCTTTATACCATAAATTAACAGATTTGGTAAGGTTTCATTTCTAATTCTTTCTTGTTTTCCGTTTTATTTCTTTAATATAATGTAATTTAAAAAAAAATCGTTTTAAACAACCAATTTGGTTGTGGTGGAATGGAAAAAAATTATAGTTAAAAAATTAATCCACTTTTGGTGGTAAACATATGATGAAAAGTAAGTTGATGATAATTTACGGCTCATCATCACGTACCTATGCTAGAGAACTAGAGATATTAGAAATAGACCAAAAAAATTCTAACTAAAAATAAATGCAAAGTAACGCTGTTTATTTTATTTTATTTTAAAATTAAAAATAACAGAAACTATTATGGTATAAAATAGTTTGCAAGATATAAGATTATGTTAATATACGATATTATTTTGAAATTTGGTAAAGATAATTATGGAATAATTTATAATTTTAAACTAATAAAATAATTAATAATTTCCCTCCCTAACCATCTTATATTTCTCTCTAAATCTCTCCAAATTCTTTCCATAAATAAAAAATATATTCTAGCCACATGTTTAAATATGATTAACGGTGTACAAAAGATTCATACACTACGTGTAACTGTAGCATCTTCCATCAAAGAGGGTCACGTATTCGCAATAATATACCGTAATCTTCTAATATCACGCGCAATATATGTTATATACAAGAAATGTTTTGTGTATATTTTGGATGTGATTAATTTTTAGCGTCTTTCTTTTTTTTTTTTTTTTTTTTTTTTTTTTTTTTTTGTGTGGGTAAATCATGTCTGATTTTTGTGGTGTGTTTTACTCCATTTATATGTTGTAAGTCTATACTTTTGTCAATCGTTTTTCACTTCTTTTTTTATTCTCTTGAATGAGTGAATTCAAATCTATACATAATATTTTTTTTTGGTGCGATAATCTATACATAATAATAATAATACAAACTAAACACTTACCTAATTGACACATCATTATATCTAGCCTAATAATCCACATCATCACCATTTATTATTTAAAAAGAAAAAGAAAAAGGAAAAGTTGATTATATTTGTAGCATTAAATAAAAATTAGATTATAATAAAACATTAAAATTTGGGTTTTAATTTCAAAGTAGATTATACAACATCAAACATAAATTAAAACTAAAATTAATTTTTTTTGGTTTTATTGTCAAAATCTGTTATACAACAAATAAAAATCATATTACATCACTATATATTTTACGTTGTTTGCAAATGTTATCCCCTCTTTTGTTATATACCTCCTTATTTTTAATAAATTGGATATATAAGGAGAACTTAAAAATTAATGTTTTAACATAATTTTTCTTATAACGGACTCAGATATTATAATAGCGTAAGAAAATTAAAATATTGTGCAGTGAAATATTATAATACGTTATTACATCTACTCGCCCATCTAATATTATAATCTTGTGAAATTGAAAATAAAATATGTTGTCTTACTTCTCGCCAAAATACATGAACAACAATTTATGTGCAACATTTTTGCGTACCAATGTATTTAGCACAAGGCAATAAAGATGTCAATATGTACCAAACAAATGAGGTTACGTTACGCGTGTGCTTACACAGTTAATCTCAAACGCTCCCGTGATTTTCACGGGTACAAAAGCTAGTTGTTATTTATAAACGCATTGTGCTCTATTATAATTTTAGATTTGTAAGAAGTATAACGTAGAACTGTTTATGTGTCATACCGCCCAATAACCTTGACCCATCCGACCCTTAATTTTTAGCGGGTTTGGGCACAAAATTTCTAAAAAATGGGATGTGGTCTGGACAAGCCCTGCCCAATTAAGTAAATGGGCCGGATATGGATACGAGCTTTTGTAAATGGGTCAACCTGTCCGACCCACTAAAATTATAAGATAATAAACTTTCAATTTATTTGTGTATATTAATTGTTTTATATTATAAATAATAATTATTTTTAACTAATGAAAATAAAAGCATATTTTCTCCATGCTAATTAAAATTCGATTGTCTTTCTAATAGGCTCATATATACAAACCACCACTAATTATTGTGTATTACAAGTTACAATAATGTATACGTCCAATCTTTACCTCTACCCTTATATGTATTCCTTCATTATCCTGATATATTAGACACCTAATTTCAACTTTCAAATCAAGGTATGAAATATAAAAAGTAGTTTAAATTGAAGTCATTCTACACCGAATACGTAACAAACAGTTAAAATTTAGCGTTACGGCCCATTAGCCCATGAGCCGCCCGACTTTTAACTAAAGGGCGGGTTAGGGCAAGGATAATTGGCCCATAATTCTAACCCGCCCCGCCCACTATAGTCTTAAAGAACAACTTTATTCTTCGCGGCCTGATCCATATCCGGCCCAAGCCCGCATCTGAACAGCTCTATTATAACGTACATGAAGTTGGTTTGCATTGAATATTGTTAATGAATTAAAATAATGCTTATGAGATCTCATAACATCAATTTAACATTGAGTAGATTAAATATTGAATATGGGATGAGTTGGAGAATGAGAGCCCAACAAAGATTCTCTACGGTACGGTGTTGGAAGCAGAAATCAAAGGAGCATTGTGAGGGGTAGAGAAAGTCGTTGAGTGGTGGGGGGTCTTAAGCAATTAAGTAAAGTCGATCTTTGAATAAAGAAGGGCCTACATTTTGTCAAGATGTCGATTCCAACGAGCAGGAGATTTTGGGTTGGAAGGAAACATTATCTGATGCACTTTAAGAAATACTATCTGTTAGGGTCAAAATTACCGTATTTTGCCTGAGCTACGTGGCACGAGATAAGTGGGTTATTAATGAGCAATGGACCCATGACATACTTGGGGAGTCGGGCCCATAGACCGAGCCAGGGAGGCAGGCCTGGAAGCAGAATAATCCGGAGAAGGACAACAGGTGAAGAAGAGTTCGACTTGGACTGGAACATTAATAAGATCTCGGGTAAAGTAAGGAAATCCTAATTATTACCATATTCTGAATAAGGAAAGTTCAAACTCTACCTTGAGGAACAAGACAATTAAGTGGGGAACCCTAATAAACCCCCTAAGGTTTATTCACTATAAATACAAGAAAGACAAACAAGAGAAAGAATCCATATTCATACACACAAGGAAACAAAACGGAGACCAACGCGCAAATATTCATCTGACGGCATAACCAAGCTCACGTACCACAAACCAAAAGCTATTGTGATATCACGATGACCTAATCACCATTAATTGCCCTTTATCACCAAGACCTAACAATTCATCATCATTAGATAATGATTACTCAATCATTATCTCCACCTTATTATTCCTACAAAACCTACGCACCATATTAGCAACTCACAGAATAGCCATCGAAGTCCATTCGACGTACCGTCTGTCCCGTACTCGTGCCGAACAGATGATTTTTCATCAGATCTGAACCATTGTATATTGTATTTGTACTCCGATTATTACATAGTGGACTATTGGCGGGATTCCGACTCCCCCCGCGGTTGTTTCCTACATCGGGTTTTCCGCGTCACCAAAATCTCTTGTGTCATTATTTCCTTATTTCGTCCTTTACTTTGTTCATATCGTTACTCCGTCTTAATTACATACATATTTCGTCACAAATCACATATAATTTAACCCCCCGATACGAGGCTAAAAAGGGCGGTCACTTTAACCCTAAATTGGTAGAAATTTACCAAAACAGTTTGACGCCCACTGTGGGGCATGGTGATCGATCTCTATAGTCAAGTTGTCATAAATTCAGTATTCGGTGCCATGTCCCCTAACGAGCAAGATCTCCTCACTATCCATGAAGTCATCCGAAAGCCATCAGTAGATTTGCTTCCTGGGACCCTCCCCGAAAGCCAGCAGTAGATCTGCTTCCAGAGATCCTCCATAGCTAGAAGCCAGCAGTAGATCTGCTTCCTGGGATCCTCCGCCAGAAGTCAGAGCTTCCTGGGACCCTCCTCGGAAGCCAGCAGCAGATCTGCTTCCCAGGATCCTCCGCTAGAAGTCAGCAGTGGATCTTTTTCCTTGGACCCTCCCCGGAAGCTAGCAGTAGACCAGCTTCCAGAGTTCCTCCAGAAGTCCCGCATCAGATCTACTACCTGAAGTCCCACTAGAGACCGGCAGCAGATCTGGCCCCAGAGTCCGGCAGCAGATCTGGCCCCCGAAGTTCCTCCAGCAGCAGATCTGGCCCCATAGTCCGGCAGCAGATCTGGTCCCCGAAGTTCCTCCAGCAGCAGATCTGGCCCCATAGTCCGACAACAGATCTGGTCCCCGAAGTTCCTCCAGAAGTCCGGCAGCAGATTTGGTCCCCGAAGTTCCTCCAGAAGTCCGACAGCAGATCTGGTCCCAGAGTCCGGCAGCAGATCTGGTCCCCAAAGTTCCTTCAGAAGCCTGAGTCCGACAACAGGTCTGGTTCCCGGAATTTCTCCGGAATCCAGCAGTAGATTTGCTCTCCGGAGCCGTAGATCTGCTCCCCGAAGCCGAAGATCTAGTCCCTGTTGTTTCCCAGAATCCTTAAGCAGATCTGGTCCATGGAGTTTCCCAGGGTCCTCGAAGAATCCGGGTCCCAGAATTCATCCCGTCTTTGGGCAGAGAATCGCTTCCCGAGTTCCTCTAAAGTGTTATAGCAGATCCGGGACGCGAGTCCCTCCAACCTCTAGCTACCGTGAGCATGAATGGTCGGTGCACCTTAAACCGCCAAAGAACGCACTCAAAGAACAAGTGTTCTTGCAAAAGATGGCCCAAACAGAATGTTCGATGACAAGGGCACGGACTCAAAGGTACTAGGTCAGGGCGGATCAGACCTCGAGAATCTCGGACCGAGAGATCCCTAGACGTCGTCTTTGGTGCTCCAGATGGAAATTCAGAAGCAAGTTGGAGAAAGACAGTCTGGAGCATGCAGTAAGCAGAGACGCTAGGCTATACCCTGGATACCTAGCATCCTACTGCTCTCCCATGCTGATCAGAATGGAGACAACGTCAGGTAACACCGTATCTCGTAGTTCTGTTGGAGCTAAAATCTTCCTTGTTGCAGGAACTTTCAGCCAGCAGGAACCAGAATGACAAACTGAATCAGTGTCGCTACAACTTCACTAGCCAGCGACCCTGGGGGCAGACCGCTGCAGAAGTGTTGTTAGGTTGTAATATATTTGGTACTATTTCGCCTGTCCCTAACCCTCTTGCAGGATCATAAAATCCTGGTGCAGCGACCACCTGTTATCACTTGGGGGCAGGTTCAATAAAATAAGCTCCACGAGTCAGGCGAAAAAGGCATGCCACAGAAACAAAAGGAGATCGCCTAAGACTCAAAAACACCGTCATGGTGCTCTTATCATTACATCGTACATAGAAACTACACTGTAAGAAAAACCTTAGTGGATACAATAAGCTCAGTCAACATGGGTAAGCTGAACCCGGAATGAACAGTGCTAAAGATTCAAGGTACACAGATAATCTTCATCGTCAATTGTTTGAATTTTATAAAACTAACGTGGCAGGTCTCGCTTTGTCCTACGATTACATGATAAGAAGCAGATCAAATCTAGCAAGTGGCAAACCAGAATGAGCGTCCTGCAAGAACTATCAGAGCTCGCAAAGAAACAATCGAAATATAAGAACCGGTACACAACAATAGCAATCACCACGCGGTCCGCCAGGCACTTGGATGCTGATTCCAATGGTCACTCTAATAGAGTAGTAGCTCATAAGGAGCTTCTAAAACGAGTTTCGTACCTAGTCTACATCTCGGGGAAAAATCCCGAAACAAAGAAAATACAAAAAGGCCAAGTCGCCATAAACAAGAGTACAAACGGGCTTGAGGATAGGTCCTCCTAACATGATTCTCTCCTCGGCAGCAGCTACACCATTTTTCTACCTTGCTGTGTTTGATCTTCTCTTGCAGGAACTAGCTCGCTCGGGATTATCGGCGACCTCAAAGCAACCTTTTAGGTAGTAGTCATTCCGACCAAGACATTTTCGGGTGGCTGACCCAATAAGCATCATTTTCGGGGAGCTGACCTCGTCAACACCCAGAACCAGGTTCCCAAGACGCTGAGACCTAGTAGAATAAAAGAAGTCTCGACCAACTACCTCCTCTAAACTTCCAGGAGGCTGGGAGTAGGAGGAACCAGAAACGGAAATCCAGGAAGCAGGAAGCAGAAAGTCGGAAGCAGGATGCAGGAGGAAGCAGAGGCGAAACCTGAGGAGGCAGGAAACATGAAGCAGAAAACCTGAGGAGGCAGGACACATAACCAGATGGAAGGCAGGACCCAGAGTGAGTCAGACTTCTGCATAGCCCATTTGCAGAAGCCATCAACAAAGGAAGCAGAATCAGGGAAACCCTAGTACCACCTTTGCTGTCTGAGCCAGAACCAGAAGAACCCTGATCACAGTACGCCTAGTCCCTGTATCTGATTCCCCGCGCCTGGTCCCGACACCTGTTCCCCATACCTATCGGTAACCAAGACATCAGTTAGCGTCATACTGGAACCCAGAATATTATCTCAACAAGTCTCTGCGTCCTGTAGAGACCAGGTACACGTCACTTGAAAAACTTTTTTTTGCACTTGTTATAGTTTTCTGTAAATTGCTTTCTTATTTTAGTCTCATCATATCCATGTGGTTATTGACTACCCCTGAAAGCCTATATGGGAAAACTAGAGCTATTAGAAGAAGTGACCAATGACCAATTGAACGATACGCCTGAGTGTTCGCAATCTG
Organism: Silene latifolia; assembly: GCF_048544455.1. NCBI lineage: Eukaryota > Viridiplantae > Streptophyta > Magnoliopsida > Caryophyllales > Caryophyllaceae > Silene > Silene latifolia. The sequence goes on from NC_133531.1 coordinate 7,854,939, forward strand.
AAGTTCGAACCTCGAATGACTGTTAAGGCACAAACCATGGTAGACTTTGCACCTGACTCTAGTCCAGCACCTCAGACCTAGGTGGATGAAAACATCAGGAACCTAAAAGGGAAATGGGAATTAGAATTTTATATGGCACACTAGTGGAATTTCCAATAAGAGGGACGTGAGCAGGCCTGGTACCCAGGTCCCCGCGAGGGGGGCCAGGAGGGAACCTGATCGTCCAAGCCTGCAGCGACCCTGAGAATCAGGCACCTGAAAATATCCGAAAACAGGCATGTCCCCAGTCGGGGGCCAGAACCCAGAACCCAGAACCTGGAGACAAACGTCCTTACAACTTGGGGGTAGCATGCAAGCTAGGTTTCTTATCACTTATGTTTTTCATTCATGTGCTAAAACCATCGGTAAACAAAGAACAGGAAGATTCATGTCCATATGTCGCTCTGAAAGTAATTCGTAAACTTCGTAATCTTGTTACCCTGTTATATTTTGAATAACTACTGTATTGAGCATTAGAAGGTCGTTGGCTATGCCATCTGCTGGCCCTATTAGAATAATTTCTTGCAGGAGATCTCCCTACCAGCAGGAGTGGTTACTCAGGCTTCAGAACCTGCCACTCCTTCCCCATATAAAATCGCTCCTCCTGCAGCATATGACGCAGAACGCAGAATGCAGGACGCAGAATGTAGTATGAAGAACGCATGACGTAGTATGCAGAATGCAGGACGCAGAACGCAGAATGCAGAGCGCTTCCTGCAATAAATTTTCGGCCTGCAGAAACAACCTCCCCGCGCACAGGTCAGGCCAGCAGGACAGGTAGCTCCGCCAGCAGCTTGCAGGACATGAATCAATGGAATAGGGGTAATTCAATCAACGTACCACTGGTACATAGAAGTTCCTAGCACCCTGAATATATGGGAGACAAGCAGCAGCCAGAATGCTGCAGAACACATCTTTGCATCAGCTTCCCAAAGTGAAAAATCACAGCAACACGTGCTGCCACCAGCCTGGTTCCATGGACACCAGAACATGAAATAGCAAATGACAAGAAGAAATGACACTACTCTCAGCAAGAAAGTAAAAAGCAAGCATGGGTCTCATATTATATTGCATGCCATCCACAACAAACCCGTGAAAGTCATGTAGGGGGCAGAGACTACATCCCTCACGCGACATCCAGAAGCCAACAGTCCATCGAGCAAGCTTGGTCAAACAACAAACTCAATGTTGAGAACCTGAAACGATAGCAAAAAGAAAGACCCACAACATCTGAACTAAGAAGTGCTCACATACGCATGACATCGTACAAGCAATCAGAAACAAGGGCATATGATAGCAACGTGAGAATCAGGACTCTCGCAGTAGATCAGGACCTAGTTCTATGAAGGGTATTTGAAAATACCAAAAATCACAAGGCTGAAAAATTTGCTTACAATCGGAAAAGGACAATGACAGGCTGAAAGCGCCAGGTAATAGAGTGTACAGATTGATGGCTATGCAAGGTCAAATCTTGTATAATCTCCGACAGTACTTTGTTTGACAAAATGCTAAAACCTTAGTGTACAGAGTACCTTTCAACAGTCCATGAAGCAAAAACCTTTTTACTAATATCTTTTTATCGAGTCCTTTTTCAGTTTCAAATTTTTTTTTTTGTGTTTTTTATTTATTCCTCTTTATTTAAAACAAAATATTTTTTAAAAACCCAAGTGGTACGCGCTGTGGCTTCCTGGATCCAGATGTTGCCCTGGAACATCATGAGATAACACCAGGTATTTGTACTATTTGGTTATCAATTACGCTTCTAGGAAGAAAGGCTTTAACACTAATGTTGGTTGTTTGTCAGGCAAGGGACACTTTGAGGGTCCAGCCCCTGCCATGTGAGGCTGCGAGACGTTTACTAAGTCAAGCCAAATGGGGAGCATACGCCGAGGTAGCGCGCAAGGTACGACATACTAAGACCACCTGTACCTCGACGTTAATCTCAGTAAATCCATAGCTATGACGTAGAGCCAGAGGTGCACGCACGAAATTTCAAACGTCTGGAACCACAAGGAACGCAACATTCCTTGTTAGTCAAAAACAATCAATGAAGGTATGCTCTAGTCAGCTAATCCTAGTGATAAGATATTTTACGTCATGGGTAAAATATGTTATCAAATATCTGTCACCAGGGGCAGAGGCTGTGTACCTGGAACTAGGTAAGCCTCCTGGCAAATCAAAAGTGGGAACTAAATTCCAGACAAAGGCAAACGAAACCACAGAGACAGAGCATATAGTCACGGTTGACATTGCATTCCCGACATATGATAGTCTACAGCATGTCTAATCATCATATAGTCTGCATCATACATTAGAGAGTCCATACATGCACATGCATTGCTACTAACATTTTTGCAGGTATCACCTACATAAACAAGTACACAACAAACTTATGCCGAAATGCTCCAACCACCAAATTCACCCTTGGTGACCAGATAACAAAATGGTAAGGACAGGTGGGAAGTGCTTCCCAGGATTCAGCCACCTGGCTCCCAGTATCAGCTTTCTGGTCCCCAATGTCAGCCGTCCAGTTTCCAGACTCAGCCGTCTGGACCCCAGCCACCTGGTCCCTAGTGTCAAGCATCTGCTCCCTGGCATCCGCCAACAGGATTCCAGCGCCTGCCATCTGGTCCCCAACGTCAGCCATCTGGTTCCCAAATTCAGCCATCAGGCTCCCAGCATCAGCCGTCTGGTTCCCAAAGCCATCCGCGGACTCAGAACCGGCCCCTGATTCCCCACCGACCATCGGGACCCCAACGTCAGCGATCAGGATCCTAGAGTCCACCAATTGTTCTGAGCATCCTCCAGCAGAAATCCGCCTGGAGTCTGCTTGCTTAAAAGTCTGTTAACCCGAGTCCACGAGTCTACATCAGTAAAAAATCAGTTTACATCTACTTCCCGATCAGCAGAACCAAGGAGAGCCAGAAATCAGTCTGCAAGGACAATAGAGTACGATTCAGCAGAGTCAAGCAGGCCAGGGTACTAGAATTATGGGTACAGAGTAGGGATGCAGAATTATCTCAAGTATATCTAGCAGGAGTCAGATCCGGCAAGCCGCCAGCAGCTTGCTCCATCAGAATTCTAGCAGACTTCTCTATCAGAGCTTCAGCAGTCTGTTCCAACGGTCTGTCACAGTAGGTTGGCTGCACCTCCTTCCAGCAGAATAGCAGCATAATCCAGAAGGATAGCAACGGTTTACCTTGTAGCATAATAGCGACAGTAGGCAGAGCTTGAAGAATGAATTTCCCTCCTCAACAAAGCTGAGAAGCGAAATTGAGGGCAATTGTTAGGGCCAAAATTACCGTATTTTGCCTGGGCTACGTGGCATGAGATAAGTGGGTTATTAATGAGCAATGAACCCATGACATACTTGGGGAGTCGGGCCCATGGACCAAGCCAGGGAGGCAAGCCTGGAAGCAGAATAATCCGTAGAAGGACAACAGGTGAAGAAGAGTTCGACTTGGACTGGAACACTAATAAGATCTCGGGTAAAGTAAGGAAATCCTAATTATTGCCATATTCTGAATAAGGAAAGTCCAAACTCTACCTTGAGGAACAAGACAATTAAGTGGGGAACCCTAATAAAACCCCCTAGGGTTTATTCACTATAAATACAAGGAAGACAAACAAGAGAAGGGATCCATATTCATACACACAAGGAAACACAACGGAGACCAACGCGCAAATATTCATCTGACGGCATAACCAAGCTCACGTACCACAAACCAAAAGCTATTGTGATATCACGATGACCTAATCACCATTAATTGCCCTTTATCACCAAGATCTAACAATTCATCATCATTGGATAATGATTATTCAATCATTATCTCCACCTTATTATTCCTACAAAACCTACGCACCATATTAGCAACTCACAGAATAGCCATCGAAGTCCATTCGGCGTACCGTCTGTCCCGTACTCGTGCCGAACAGATGATTCTTCATCAGATCTGAACTGTTGTATATTGTATTTGTACTCCGATTATTACATAGTGGACTATTGGCGGGATTCCGACTCCCCTCGCGGTTGTTTCCCACATCGGGTTTTCCGCGTCACCAAAATCTCTTGTGTCATTATTTCCTTATTTCGTCCTTTACTTTGTTCATATCGTTACTCCGTCTTAATTACATACATATTTCGTCACAAATCACATATAATTTAACCTCCCGATACGAGGCTAAAAAGGGCGGTCACTTTAACCCTAAATTGGTAGAAATTTACCAAAACACTATCAAAGAATTTGTATTTAATTAATTGGTTTAGACTACCGGGAACATTTGACATTAATAAAAATTAAGATCATCCTAATATTTACATTATTTAACATTTTAAAGTTTGGTTGTTTTTATTTATTTTTGTGCTCATTTTAAAGATGGTTAGAGTCTTTTGATTATCTTCTTCATGTACCATGTGATTCCGCTACTTTTCATTAGGAGGAGTGGTGATGCTTGATTTTGTACTTGGCTAGCAATTTCTCAGTCTCAGCTTGGAAATGTGATCCATTGTCACTGATGATCGAGTGTGGGCAACCGTATCGACAGATGATGTTGGTTTGTATGAACTTTGCCACGTTCTTGGCTGTAAGACTGGTGTAGGAAGCCGCTTCTACCCACTTGGTTAAGTAATCGATTGCTACTAGGATGAAACAGTGACCTCCTGTTCCGGCTGGAGTGATCTTGTCGATGATGTCAATTCCCCAAGCAGAAAATGGCCAGGGAGATGTCATGCTGTAAAGCAATGAAGGAGGGACGTATTGCACATTCCCGAAGATTTGGCAATTGTGGCAATGTCTTACATATTTGATGCAATCGGATTCCATTGTGGTCCAATAATAGCCCAAACGTGTGATTTTCTTTGCCATCATGGGTCCACTCATGTGAGGGCCACATTCTCCATCATGGACTCTTCCATCACTTTCCGTGCCTATGAATGATCAAGACAGCGTAGGATTACACCAAGAGGTGTTCTTTTGTATAACTCTCCTTGCATGAGAACGTATTGGGAAGCTAGTAAGCATATAGCGCGTTGTCCTCTTTTGTCCATATCCGATGGATAGGTGCCGTTGAGTTTGAAGTTTAGGATTGCTTGGAACCAAGGTTCCTCTGTGATTTCCTCTTCATCGGTGATTTGGTGCACATAAGCTGGCTCTGACCGTCGTTCGATGCATAAAGGCATTTCTACCATGCTATCCGCATATTAATCAAAGATGCAAGTTTTGCAAGAACATCTGCAAATTGATTCTCCTCTCGAGGTAGGTGTAGGTAGGTTACTTGATCGAAGAATTGGGCAATTTGGTCTATTCTGGCTTGATAAGGTGCTAAGCTTTCGCTTCGGATTTTCCAAGATCCTGTAATTTGGTTGATGATCAAAGATTAATCCCCATGCACTCGAAGATTCTTGATGCCTAAACCTGCTGCTGCTTGCAATCCAATGAGACAGGCCTCGTATTCTGCAGCGTTGATTGTCACCTCGAAGTCGAGTTTGAGAGAGATTGGTGTATGCTCGCCTTCGGGAGAAATGAACAACACTCCTATTCCAAATCCTCTTAAGTTCGATGCTCCATCAAAATAAAGGTCCCAGAGTCTACATCGGTTTGGATTATATCCTCATCCGGAAACGACAAGGTGTCTATCGTTTGTGTATCATTAATGGGGTTTTCTGCGAAGAATTCGGCCACGGCACGCTCTTTTATAAATTTCAGAGGTACATACTTGAGATCGAACTCTAAGAGCATCAAAGTCCATCTTGCTAAGCGTCCATTGAGAATGGGTTTCTCGAAGAGGTATTTGACAAGATCCATTTTGGAGTATATTTTGACGGAGTAGCTAAGCATGTAATGGCGTAGCTTCTTCGTTGCCCACATAAGAGTGAGGCATGTCTTCTCGAGTGGTGTGTATTTGCACTCATACTCCAAGAACTTCTTACTAAGGTAGTAGATAACTCTTTCTTCTTTTCCTATGGTTTGAGCTAGCATGGCGCCCATGGCCGTTTCAGTTACCGTGAGATATAAACCAAGAGGTTGATCTCGTTGAGGTGGCATGAGCACTGGTGGTTTGGCTAGTATTTCCTTGATTCGGTCGAAAGCCTTCTGACAGTCATCATCCCACATAGTGTGATCTGTTTTCTTTAACTTCTTGAAGATAGGTTCGCAGATCATGGTGAGTTTCGATATGAATCGACTTATGTATTGCACCTTGCCTAGGAATCCTCTAACTTCTTTCTCCGTTTGAGGTTGCGGCATTTCGATTAGAGCTTTGATCTTAGAAGGGTCTATTTCTATTCCTCGTTGGCTAACAACGTATCCCAGGAGTTTATCAGATGTTACTCCGAATGCGCATTTCTTAGGATTGAGCCTCATGTTTTACTTCCGTAGCCTTGAGAAGAATTTGCGAAGGTTCGCAATGTGCCCCTTTATATCCTTGGACTTGACAATCATGTCATCTACGTATACCTCAACTTCTTTATGCATCATGTCATGTAAAAGCGTAGTTGCAGTGCGTTGGTATGTAGCTCCGACGTTAATTAACGCAAATGGCATAACCGTGTAGCAATAGGTTCCCTATTGAGTGACGAAGGCGGTCTTATGCATATCTAAAGGTGGTCAGTTGATCTCTTAAGGTCACACCTAAAGGATGATGCCCTAATCTGTAAAGTTGATTAATTGTATGACGATACAAGTTAATCAATTCCTTAAAATTGAACAATTTAATTTGCGAGAGAGAATAATGATATCTTATTGTAATGGGATTAAATAAGATTTATTTTAGTAATTAAAATACTTTATTACTAAAATTGTTTATTGTTTGTGAAACAATAAAGATGAGAATGAATGATTAATTATAATTACAAGATGTTGTGAATTAGAATAATATGACCCATTTTATTTATGTGATCAAGTATCACTAGTCAATTTATAGTATGTAATTTAATTAATTTATAAAATGATATTTATGTGATAAATATGCATTAAATTAATTAATAACATGTAACATACTACACGTGACATATTGTGTGACAATTGACAAAATAAAATGGTAGTCCATTTTATATAAGTGGGACGAAATGTAGAGGGTTTAGTGGATGGTGGTATTTTAATAAGCTAAAATAACATCATCATGACACTACTTACCTAGCCTTACATGCCTAAGTTTTGATAAGCACAAAAGGGAAAAGTGAAAGATCACATACTGGTCCTCCCACACTCCAAAAACCGTGACCCTCCTTTACATATGGAGTGGTTGTGCTCTATGTTTACTAGTGTAGTATTCATTTTATTATCTCATCTTATCATTCATTCACATCTCTCTTCCATAATTCATTTTTCTCTAAAAACTTGAGAAATGATGATCTAATTTGTTCAATGAGATTACTAATATTATTAGTGTAATATAAGAGTATTTGTAATCAATTTTAAGGTAAACTACTAAACAAATATCTAGCACATATTATTTAGTAGAGATAAGGGATAGTCTTGGGTGCAATCAAGAGGAGTGGCTTCTATACTTGGAGTTTTTGGAGGATCATGCTAATACTCATCATAGCTCAAAAACAAGTGAAGGTAGGAGACCTTACTTGTGCCCAAATATCCGAAATATCAAATGTAAGGAACCGTTTTTCTCCTTACTCTTGTATTTGTTTTGCATGCATAAGATCCTTAAGTTTTTATGACTAAAACTTTAAACCAAAATATGTGATATTTAAAATATGATTACTAACAAGTGGTATCAGCGCAATAGGTTGTTTGCATGCAAATCGGTTTATGATTTTTCTGAGTTATAAGATTAACATACAAAACTAATTAATTTGGATTTATGAAGCTAAACCTAAAAATAACTTTGCATGTTAAAAGTTTCTGGTCCTAAGTGATTTTTAGGACATTTTGGTTTATTTATGGATTTTATTGCTCATTTTATATATTATTGACATTAAAATGTGATTTTTATGAGAAAAATGTCATTTTTGGACGAAAAATAGCTAAACTTCGAATTTTCCAGTGGTTTTGGATATGCTTTCACATGTAATACATACTGATGGCCTGTAAATTTTCATGTTAAAATAAGTTTTTTTGCTCGAAATATGAATTTTATAAATTAAAATCGTATTTAAATGGGTAAATAGGTTAATATGAGTTATATTTCGAATTTAATCATGATTTTTTAGTATGTTGTCACATGTAATTTTACAAGATGTGTGTAAAATGTTTTGGCTATAGTGAAGTCTTTATGCATGATTTATGAATTTTTGATTAAAAATCACATAAATAGTGACTATAATTAGTTATAATGCCAAAACATACTTCATGACTAAAGAAAAACGTCACATGTTGTATTTTATCATATATTTTAGATTTAAAAGTGAAAAGTTGATGAATATAAATTTTCTCATATTTTAATGGTCATATTTGTTAAAACCCATAAACCGCAACATTGTTTTTCTCGATAATTTTTCGAAATTTTTAACCTAAGTTTTGAACATTATGAGTGTCATGGTATTTTTCCAGAATGTTCATGAGTTTAAATTTCAAATTTTAAAATTAGTTGAAATTTTTATAATTTAATTTGGAGTTTATAGCTTAATATTGTAATTTTAAGTCCATAATGAACAATATTATCAAATCAAGTTGAATTATTGTCAAAATGTTAGTGAAGACTAATTTTGAGTCCTAATGAGTTAGGATAATTAACTTGAACATAAATATGAGTTTATGTAACATATTGTGATTTAATAAGTTAAATCACGCAAATCCGTAAAAACCGATTAATATACGATATTGGCTCTTTAAAGGCGATTTAGCTTAAAATTTGGCATGTTCATACATATTATAAATGCTGCGTTTTATTTATGATTGTCATAATTTTTATTTTATATAATTTTTTAATTATGTAATTTTACTTAGTATGGCCTTAGTTTTTAATTGGTATTACCCGAAATGTATGGGAATATCGATTCGGTTGTAATTTTTGTGATCTCGTATCACCAATTTGTAATTTAATAGTTATTTAATTTTTATTACAAATGTATAATAGGAAATTATGTAATTTTATTATTTTGTAATTTCTCGGAGTTTCCATGAAGACGGTGTTACCTCGAGATGCATGCCAAGACCGAAGATCGAGGGACCAAAGGAGTTGGTTTCCGAATTTGTAATAGTTTATTAGATTTACTTTTTTAGGAAGGCCTTACTAGGACTTTATATTTATGCTTTGCATTTTATTTATATGTTTGCATGCATCGCTAAATCGCCATAACTAAACATGCATTTTAAATCGAGTTTATCGACCGTGCTAATTACAATTATCGTAGTTCACCGCTTTAGTTCACTTAAAATGTGATAGATAATAAATTGACATGACCTCTCGCTAATTAAACAATTGAGACTTAGCCTTACCAAAAATTAGAAACCATGAAAACCTATTTCGTGAGGGAGTGCGCTCGGCCAAACCGGGGTACAAACCTTGTTACGTAGAGGAAGTGGGTGATAAATGTCTTGTGGGATTTATCTGTATGCATCCCTTTAATTTTAAGGACTATAACGAATTATAACATGATGAATACTTGTCATAAAATGAATTACATAAACAAAAAGGTAAAGAGATGAAGAATCAACCTTCGGTCCTAGCAAATTCGGCCTAAGAACAATATCGCAATGATATTCGCCTATTAGTTGCACCCAAGACGATATGAGAAATGCCCTTAACTTGTTGCTAGAATCGATCCCTCAATTTCTGTAAATTAATTAGGGTTTTCGGGTTTGTGTTGAGATGAGAGGCAAGAATGAGTTAGAAAAATTAGGTTAGAAAAATTCTCCCTTCACTTCTTCTTATAACCGAAAAAGAGAGTGAATAATGGGAGTTTTCTTTTCCTAAAAACCGGCCCAAAATTCCGAAATTAAGAGAGTTATTTTCTCTCTTTTTTCGGTTTCACTTCCTACCCAAAAATAAGGAGATTAAATCTTCTTATTTTGGTAGTATACAAAATGTATAAAATGTATTATTTATAAATTGTCATTTAGTGAGGATCGATCCCATAACCTCTTGGTTTGAGTACCCTTACTATTACCACTATGGCACATTCATCTTGTTGATTAAATATAACCGATTACATTTAATTACGAATTAACATATTAATTCGTCCAAGCTAACATTATATACATTAATTAAATATAACTTATTATATTCAATTTACGAATTGACAGTTAATTCGTCTCAACTAATATTATTTAATTTGCATTAAATAATTGTCTCATCAACACATTGACTTGCTTGTTTAGTCATATAAGGCATCAATGTGATTACATTTCCATAACCACATCTCTCAAACACATCCTATAGGTGTGACCTTTAGGGATCAGTTGATCACCGCCATCTGTATGATAATAATGTCAAACTTTCTAGCAAGCCAACCGTTATTAGGTAATCGTTAGTCAACTGATTAAAATACGAAGTATACCCTTGTAAACCTGTAAGAGATTTACAAATGTTATCACACTAATTTGTGGAGGACACAAGCTCCAACAAACTCCCACTTGTCCTCACAAGTGTATGTGCGATAACCGATTCTCATATCCTAAAATTTCTCCCACTCAATGTAAAACAATTTGCAAAATCCGTATTCACAAAGGTCGTATTTTACAAGTGATCTGTATCAAGAGTGGTTTCCCCGACTAGAGAGTAACTTAACTGATAAACGAATCAACATTCGAGCATGGCCATGCATTTCAGTTACAACTCCTCGAGTGGCCCTGAGAAATAACTATACCTGATAAGGGTTGGATAGTTTCCTCAACTCGAATCCTGCAGATGTAAGCACAGTATGAAATGACCCAGAAAAAATCTACTTAGCCTCCATTTACGGCAGACCGTTAGAAAGAAACCAAAGTCACCCAAAAACTGCCTTAATCTCAAGAGACAATCGATAGTCAAAAGAATCGACTCTAGGAACACAATGGACGTCCAATCCACGACCTGGCACCGAATGTTTTTAAACATTTAGGACTCCATTACGTTGTCACAAAAAATTGTCCTACGAGGTATCGTTATAATCTCGTATTTGTGACTCATCAGTCAACCGTTTGACTTATGGCTCGTTGAACCCACCATCAATCGACTGCACAATATAATAGCCAGAGTTATCAGCTCTTGGATGCGATTACGGACCAAAACAAATATAATGTAATTCAGTTCACTTTGTGGCGTTCAATGTTGTCAGTACAATCCACATGAAAAACAAAATAATATATAAAAACGATGAAGTTATAAATAGTATATGAAAACGATAATGTATCAAATCCATAATCAACTACTACAACTCAGGAACACGTTTAATTCCCATGGAAATAACGTGCCCTACATGCTTATCATAATTCAACGATTCAGTAGTAGAATCTGCTACAACACATTTGTCTGGAACTCTTCCAGTTGAACGCAGCACCATTAAGAGTGAAGACGAACCCGAACTGAGATTTTGAATCATCTCGATCCGTTTGGAAGCTAGCATCTGCGTAACCGATTGCGCATAGCTTAGTATCTCCTCCATAAGTCAATACCCAATCCTTAGTACTCCGTAGGTACTTGAGGTTGTTTTTCACAGCTATCCAGTGTATTTCACCTGGATTGCCTTGGTACCGACTCGTCATACTCAATGCATATGCCTGGACGTGTGCATATCATGGCATACATGATCGATCCTATTGCAGATGCATAAGGAATACGACTCATGCGTTCAACCCCTTCAGGCGTCGTGGGTGACTGAGACTTGCTCAACTGCATCCCAGACGTCATTGGAAGGTTCCCCTTCTTGGAGTTGGTCATGCCGAACCTCTCAAGATTCTTATCCAAATAAGACTCCTGACTAAGTGATAACGTCCGTCGTGATCTATCTCGGTAGATACGGATTACCAAAATGTGTTGTGCCTCACCCAGATGTTTCATCTGGAAATGGTTCTTCAACCATCCTTTAACCGAAGATAAGAGAGGAATGTCATTCCCAATCAAGAGTATGTCATCGACATACAATATCAAGAATACAATCTTGCTCCCACTCGACTTGATATATAAGCATGGTTCCTCGACCGATCGAGTGAAACCATACTCTTTTATCACTTGGTAGAAACGATGATTCCAACTCCGAGAAGCTTGCTTAAGTCCATAAATGGAACGCTTAAGCTTGCATACTTTCTTAGGATGTTCAGGATCTATGAAACCTTCGGGTTGCACCATGTACAACTCTTCCTCCAAATAACCGTTTAAAAAGGCGGTTTTCACATCCATTTGCCAAATTTCATAATCATGAAATGCGGCAATCGCTAAGATTATCCGAATGGAACGTAGCATGACCACAGGTGCAAAAATTTCATCATAATGCAATCCGTGCACTTGAGTGAAACCTTTTGCCATAAGTCGTGCCTTATAGGTATCTGGTTGCGCGTCTACAGAATGCTTTATTTTGTAAAGGCATTTGCATTGTAGAGGTTTTACCTTATTAGGTAAATCAACTAGATCCCATACGTTATTCTCATACATGGAGTCCATCTCGGATTGCATGGCTTCGAGCCATAGCTTTGAGTCGGAACAGGCCATAGCACCTTTATAGGTAGCGGGTTCATTACTCTCTAGGAGCAAAACGTCATTCTCCTCGACCATACCAATGTATCTGTCCGGAGGATTAGAGACTCTACCAGACCTTCTAGGTTCCTCAGGAATATTAACCGTATCATCAGTTGAAGGAACATCTTCCTCCATCCGTTCCTCGGTTGTTGGTTCTGGAATCTCCGACAGCTCGAAGGTTCTATTACTCGTTTTGTTCTCGAGAAATTCTTTCTCTAAGAACGTCGCACTAGCCGCAACAAAAACTCGATGTTCGGTAGGCGAATAGAAGTAATGACCAAATGTTCCTTTTGGATAACCTATAAAGTATGTCTTGACCGATCGCGGGCCGAGCTTATCCTCGTGTCTCCACTTGACATAAGCCTCGCAGCCCCAAACTCGAATAAAAGACAAGTTAGGGACTGTTCCCTTCCACATTTCATATGGAGTCTTGTCGACAGCTTTAGTCGGACTTCGGTTAAGTATAAGAGCAGCTGACAAAAGAGCAAAACCCCATAATGAATCAGGCACTACCGTGTGACTCATCATGGATCGAACCATATCAAGTAAGGTTCGATTTCTCTGTTCGGACACACCATTTAATTGACGTGTTCCAGGTGGAGTTAACTGCAAAACGATTCCACAGTCTTTCAGGTGTTGATCAAACTCATTTGAAAGATATTCGCCACCCCGATCTAAACGGAGTGCTTTAACCTTTCTACCCAGTTGGTTCTGAACCCTGTTCTGGTATTCCTTGAAGTTCTCAAAGGACTCACTTTTATGCTTCATTAAGTAGACATATCCGTATCTACTTAAATCGTCCGTGAAATTGATAAAATATCTATAGCCATATCTAGCGGTAATTGACATAGGTCCACAAACATCAGTATGTATGAGTCCTAATAGGTCACTAGCGCGCATTCCAACACCTTTGAAGGAAATTCGAGTCATTTTGCCAATGAGACATGATTCACACGTGCCATATGAAGAAAAATCGAATACGGGAATAGTCCCATTATCGACGAGTTTCTTCACACGTTTCTCATTTATGTGTCCCATTCGACAATGCCATAGATAGGTTTGATCTTTGTCACCAAGCTTTAGATTCTTATTATTCACGTGTAATACTTCCGTGGTTTGAGCTAAGATGTAAATTCCATTCATGGAAACTGCTTTGCCATAAATCATTTCATTGAAAGAGAAAATACAGCTATTATCCTTTATTGAAAATGCAAAACCGTCTTTATCGAGTACGGAAACAGAAATAATGTTCTTAGATAAACTAGGTACATAGTAACAGTTATATAAGTATAACTCAAACCCACTAGGGAGCTGGATTACATATGTTCCTTTGGAGACTGCAGCAACTCGTGCTCCATTTCCAACTCGCAGGTCCACATCACCCTTTCCGAGAGGTGTGATGTTCTTTAGGCCCTGCAAATTATTACACAGATGAGAACCACAACCAGTATCAAGTACCCAAGTTCTGAAATTTGCATGGTTAATCTCAATCATATGAATATAAGATGACATACCAACAGGAACGACGCGGCCTGCTTTGATGTCCTCACGGTACACGGGACAGTTCCTCCTCCAATGTCCAGTCTTGTGACAACGGTGGCACTCAATGTCACCACCCTTGCTCTTTGCCTTGTCCTATGAGCCACTAGTCTCACCAGGCCCACTCTTACCGTTTCCTGGCCTTTTAAACTTTGGCTTACCTATAGCTAGGTCGCCATGAGCCTTGCCCTTACCTTTACCCTTGTTGAAAATCGTGAGAACATCCTGCTTCATGCTCCCACTCAATTTCATATCCTTCTCGGTCTGTACGAGAAGGGAGTGTAGCTCATGAGGACTCTTTTTCAAGTCATTCATGTAGTAGTTCGCCCTGAAAAGGGCAAAACCATCATGAAGAGAATGAAGCATTCGGTCAATGACAATGCTCTCACTGATTTTACAATCAAGTGCCTCCAGCTTCTCGACATTCTCAATCATGTGAAGAATGTGTGGGCTAACCGGTTGGCCCTTCTAGAGTTTCGCATCAAAGAAGCGACAGGTATGCTCATAAGTAACGATTCTCGGTGCTTTTGAGAACTCGTTAGTGAGCGTGGTGAAAATCTTGTTTGCACCTTGAGCAATGAAGCGTCTCTGCAAATTGGTTTCCATTGCAAAGATAAGTACGTGCTTTATTGCACCCTCTTCCATAACGAAGTCACTATAAGCAATTGACTTGTTAACTCCTGCATTGGGGCCTGGCTTGACCGGTATTGGCTTAGTTAAGTACTTGAGCTTACCGTCAGCAATGGCAACATTCCGTAGTGCCGCCTCCCAGTCCGCAAAGTTGGACCCATCATTCTTCAGTCGCGTGGACTGATTCATGTGGTCCATGAAAGCTTTCAGCCAGGACTCGCGTCCAAGTGTGGCACTAGGCATTGGGATTGCGTTATTTCCAGCCATTTTGTTGTAACAGTATTATCAAAATAAACGTGTTTTACACTGCGAGAAGAAGAATAAAAATAATAAGCATGTGCATCGTTTATAATTTTAAGTCTAATGAACTACTGTCATAACGCGAAGACTCAAAAACATTTATACAATTGACCTCCCTCAAGAATTATATAAATGATCCCAAGACTCAATTATCTGCAAATTGATAAGCTAACGTTTTAGCTATTTCTACCATTAGAATTCTTGGTCGATAAATTTCTGTAAATTCTATCTTTAGTCCATCATAATCACGAGAAACTCTTCGGACTATGATGTTGAGGTAAACTAAGTCAACACAAACTACTTACCCAACGTAGAAGGGGTCATATTATGCCTACCGACGAAGAAGGGATTCATAGTTGTTTGCCCTTATAAAGACTAGTCTCAATTTCCTTTTAGAGGAAGATCCCATCAACTTTATTTTAATTCATTTTAAGTGAACTAATATCTAGCATGCGAGAATGAATAAAATAAGGTGATGGCTTAATAAGTATGTGACATCTGTATGTCCATAAAAACTAACATACAATCTATATGAGTCAATTTTCATGCATTTTAGTAGTAGGTGGTTTGGTTTTAGGCGGAAAATGATGCATAAACTATCATGTGAATGAAAAGCAATAGGAATGAAAAACGTAAAAACAATAATAAAGTCCTAGTGTGGCCTATCCTATCAAAATGAACATTAAATACAAATTTGGAATCCATCCTTGGACCCGAGAAGCTTGTCTCGATGTTCCATCTTGATCCATGTAGCGGGAGTGAGCTCCAATCTCCATCTTTAGTCTTCATTGAAAATTACAATAAATAAATTTACATAATAAACCTATTTATTACATTCTAATTTCAAAACCCAAAAACTAAAGAAAAATAAAGGAGATTCGAGATCTCAAATTACATAAAAATTATGTTTCCTTCATTACGAAAACATAATTAACTAAGGCCACACTAAGTATTACAAATTACAACCGCTTGCAAAAATACGTAAATAAATTCATTCAATGATTCATTCAACAAAAGAAAAACATCAACTAAATAAAATTAAACATACAAGACATAATTCTTTAATTATGAAGATTAATTTTTACCCAAACCACCTATTTAAATGATCAAATTAAGTGATAATTCCTCAATTAGTCACATTAATTTTAATCTTAATTCATATTAAACTTGTAATATGAATTTAATCCTTCAATATTTTAAACTGCTTTAAAATAATTAGGTATCTTTATATGTGAACCTTTTCACTACAATTAATCATACATTAAAATGTATAATTATAATTATTGGCCAAAAACAACAATGAAAAAAAAAACAAATACCGAAACACAACAAAAATATTTTAAACTGCTTTAAAATAATTAGGTATCTTTATATCCTTCTTTTTTTTTTCGGCAAAACAACAAAAACAAAAAACAGCCCGTTTTTATTTTCTTTTTAAACTCGGTTTTTTTTCTGTAAAAACCGAAACACAACAATTTTTTTTTTTATAATCTGCCCACTGTGAACAGTAACCGAAACAGAAAAAAAAAAATTTCCACGGCTAAAAATTAAAACAGCCGTCCCAATTTTTTTTTTAAAAATCGGCATTAAGCCCTAAATATCAAAAACATGATTATTGATGAACAAAATCGCTTATTGTTGCTATTAACAAGATTGGCATACTCATCTTATAATTTAAACATGTAAATTTATGAAACATGATTCTAAACAACAATTTAGAACCATTTATGCCAAAAACAATATAGCAAAAAACAATTTATCATCAATAAAACTAAGCAATTCCATTTACATATCAATTTAAATTTTATTAAATCAACATATCTACAAATTCATTATATTATCATTTTAACCTATTAAAACAATAATATTAATAAATCAAATGGAATCAAAACAACAAAAGAAGAAAAGCGGCTAAAAAGAAAAAAAAAAACAATTCGGCATAAAAAAAATTCAGCCGTGTGCCTTTTTTTATTTTTTTCGAAACCCTAAAAAGTTTACATCCAATTTTATGAAAATCATCAAAATAAAATTCGTGGCCTTGGCTCTGATACCACTTGTGGGATTTATCTGTATGCATCCCTTTAATTTTAAGGACTATAACGAATTATAACATGATGAATACTTGTCATAAAATGAATTACATAAACAAAAAGGTAAAGAGATGAAGAATCAACCTTCGGTCCTAGCAAATTCGGCCTAAGAACAATATCGCAATGATATTCGCCTATTAGTTGCACCCAAGACGATATGAGAAATGCCCTTAACTTGTTGCTAGAATCGATCCCTCAATTTCTGTAAATTAATTAGGGTTTTCGGTTTTGTGGTGAGATGAGAGGCAAGAATGAGTTAGAAAAATTAGGTTAGAAAAATTCTCCCTTCACTTCTTCTTATAACCGAAAAAGAGAGTGAATAATGGGAGTTTTTCTTTTCCTAAAAACCGGCCCAAAATTCCGAAATTAAGAGAGTTATTTTCTCTCTTTTTTCGGTTTCACTTCCTACCCAAAAATAAGGAGATTAAATCTTCTTATTTTGGTAGTATACAAAATGTATAAAATTTATTATTTATAAATTGTCATTTAGTGAGGATCGATCCCATAACCTCTTGGTTTGAGTACCCTTACTATTACCACTATGACACATTCATCTTGTTGATTAAATATAACCGATTACATTTAATTACGAATTAACATATTAATTCGTCCAAGCTAACATTATATACATTAATTAAATATAACTTATTATATTCAATTTACGAATTTACAGTTAATTCGTCTCAACTAATATTATTTAATTTACATTAAATAATTGTGTCATCAACACATTGACTAACTGTTTAGTCATATAAGGCATCAATGTGATTACATTTCCATAACCACATCTCTCAAACACATCCTATAGGTGTGACCTTTAGGGACCCGTTGATCACCGCCATCTGTATGATAATAACGTCAAACTTTCTAGCAAGCCAACCGTTATTAGGTAATCGTTAATCAACTGATTAAAATACGAAGTATACCCTTATGAACCTGTAAGAGATTTACAAATGTTATCACACTAATTTGTGGAGGACACAAGCTCCAACATGTCTATCCACCAAATTCATGTCGATAAGGGTTGTATCGCCAAAGCGTGCCCAAGTTAATGTGAATTTGGATCATGGACACATTTATTCGAAATTTGGGTTGAACTCAACAAAATTATTCTCGACCATAGCCGGATGTGTTTTGGGCTAAATATAAATATTAATGTAATTTTATCGACCAAGAGTTCTAAAAGTAGAATCGATTAAAGAGTTAATCCACCGAGTTATATTGATGAGGGTTGTATCGCCAAAGCGTGCCCAAGTTAATATGAATTTGGATCTTGGAATCATTTATCATAGTTGGGTAGAGGTCACTATATAAATGTTTTACTTGTTAAATTATTTACAAGTATTATTATAACGATAAATGTTTTGTTTTCATTATTCCGTTAATCATATTGTTCTATTTCTTTACCTCATATTATATACGATATCATTTCGATTTTAGTTCTAATCTCCATTAAAACAACGTAACTAAATACAAATTTGAGTTTTCTTCTAAAAACGTCGTATTATCCATTGCAAGGATCTCTTGTGAAGAGTATAGATAAAAGTTATTCGTGATCAAAAGGGCTTTTGATTTTTGACTAACATATCTACTTACAATGAATTGTTTTTCATGTACTTAATTGAGTTAAGTACTTTGAAACGTTAAATCATTTTGGTGACTAGATTTGTTAGAAGTCATAATTGACCAAAATACCGCAACCACTTCAATGAAAGTTTTAAAACTAAACAAACGAATGAAGAGTAGTCTTCATGAATTTCAATTTTGCTTCTCTTAGCAAAGACTCATTGAAATGAATGAGAGCATTCTCTTAAACCGTTAAGAAAAGGATGAGGTTTAAAGAAGTAAAATTAGAATGGAATTGATACAAGGTAATGGTAGAAGTAAAGTTATTGAGAATAATGATACTAAACTTATCAATCCCGATCGATAAAGTTTCCATTGTCTTAATTGCTGGACGCTAGAAAGGAAACTACCACAAATTATTGAAGAATCAGCAAGTTAGTTGTGGGACATCTAATGGGACCTTCTTCTTTAAATGTTCATTTGATTGGCATAAATTTGTCTAGTACTACTTCGTCAATATTAGAAATCGGTGGTGGTTTTCATCATTGTATTTGATACATAGGATGATTAGAATATGACGACTAGCAACAATGATGTCGAGAGATAGAGTCATTGTGTACTCAATCTAGTTTTGGGTTTATATTTATACCTTAATTATGACTATTAAGTGAATAAACTCTAAATAAGAATATAATTTTGTTAAGATACAAAAGTGGTTTCACTTTTATGACCCTATACACCATGATTTGATGTATGGCTAGCCCATTATCAAAGATGATTATATTCTAAACCAAACTAGAATGATATATCACATAGATGATGCAAGACTCAAATTGGTAACCCAAGATTAAACCTTAAATTATGGAATGATGAACGCAAAGAGTTATCGAGTACTCTTGGAACCATTAGATAACCATTAGATTGTTAATCTTATGGTATATGCGTATCTTGTGTTATGGGTAAAATTCACACATTTACTACTAGTGACATGACATCTTATTATTGATTGAATGGAAAAGACATGTATTGCTAAAGTGGTAAGAATAAGTCAATTAGTTGGAGAAATGGGAGGAGTTGGTACGTAAATAGAGGATTGACCATAAGAATAAGTTGGGCAAGTCAATGGTCAAAGCTACAACCTAGGAAACAAACTAGCACCTTTGGAGGTCGACTAAGAGAAATACGTGGAGTTTGTTGGGGAATATTTGTTTGATCCTACGGCTATATAAGAGGGAAGAGAGACTCGATCAAGGGACATCTACACAACGTACATCAAGAGAAAAATACAACTCATTCCACACACTTCAACGCTCATACTCACTCAATTCCGTCTACCGTCCAACAATACTCCAATAGAAAATTAGTCCTTGTATTTCCTTACTTGCATAATTCCGTCTCGATTATAGTGTAAATTGGTGGGATTCCGACTCCCCCCGCGGTTGTTCCCACATCGGGTTTTCCGCGTCACCAAAAAGTTCCTTGTGTCATATTCTTATTTCGTTGCTCATTCAGTCATTATATTCGTCACAATCAAATATTAATCGGCCATAGATCAATCACTATCACTCACCTAATTAATTAATAACTCAGTAAATTTTTACCAAAACAGTTTGGCGCCCACCGTGGGGCATAATGATCATTTTCTATAGCCAAATCTCGCAAGACCGAACCAGCCGTCACCATGTCCGGAACCAGCCAGAATCCATCCAGCAGCCAGAGCATGTCAGCCCTTTTCTCTGGAGCAAGACCTTCTCCTGCGTCTGCAGGATCAGTGAGCGCTCCTCCAGCATCCAGCCAGATGGTTTCCATCAGCATGTCACCCAGAACCATGCTTCCGCCTCTGCTTCTGAAACCGTCGCAGGTACCCAAGGAAGCAGGCGTGCCCAGCCAGCCCAGATCCAGCAGGGAAAGCAGTCCCAGCAGAGGTGAAGCTGCGTCCAGAGCCCCGACCCAGGAAGGATCAGGTGCAGAAGTTCTCAGAAGCAGAGGACCTCCAGTGCTTGACCCGATGCAGGTGATGATTCAGGGGATGGATACTCTGCGTCAGGCCGTTCAGGATCTGAGGAAAGACAACAGAACCTGATTGCTCAGATCGTGACAGCAGTCCCACCCAAACAAGCATCAGCACCTGAGGCTCTGAACCTGATCAGCGGTGAAGGATCAAGTCGATCAATTCCGTCAGAACTAGTCACCAGACTAGACCTTGTAGAAGTAGCACCCAGTGAACCAGTCGAGCCCAAAGGATTGGGATGTTTGTCATTTGACAAACCACCCAGCCTGCAGCAGACACTAGGTAATGCACTGCTTAGCACTCCGTCAGGATCTGACTATCCACCTTTTGCAGGAACACCCATGTACCAGACATCCGGATGGCAATCTGGAGCTGTCATCAACACAGGAGTTCCATCACTCAGCCAATTCACCAGTGGAGCCTGGATCGGACGCCTGCAGCAGACACCAGGATGGCAGCCATGATCTATAATTAGTGCAACACCAGTGACAAGTCATCCAGCATCTGGCCAATTTCCTGGAGGGCCCTGGTTAGGAGGTACACCTGTTAGTTCCTTCCCGCCTGTGTCTAACCCCCTTGCAGGAGCAGGTAGTTCGCTGGAGCAGCAGTACCAGGAGCTGAGAGACCTGATGTACAGGATACCAGGCGTAGCACGTGTATTAGAGAAAGCGGCACGCGATATCTATGCAGACTCACCTTTCGTGGATGACATAGCCCTCGTCAGTGTTCCTAAAGGATATGTTCCACCTCAGGGCATGAGATGTTGACATTTCTGGATGCTTGGAGCGGATATAACCAGATAAAGATGCACCCCAACGACTAGGAAAAGACAGCATTCAGATCCGAGCGAGGTATCTATTGTTATAATGTCATGCCTTTTGGACTGAAAAATGCAGGATCAACCTATCAGAGGCTGGTGAACATGATGTTTAAAGAGCAAATAGGCCAAACCATGGAAGTATACATAGACGATATGATCGTCAAATCGAAGCAGGCTTCACAACACCACCAGCATCTGGCAGAAACATTCAATACCCTCAGAAAATATCAAATGAAGCTGAATCCAACAAAGTGTACCTTTGGAGTATCCAGTGGAAAATTTCTGGGGTATACGGTGACCCAGAGGGGAATAGAAGCCAGCACCGAACAAATCAGAGCAATTTTGCAGCTGGAATCACCACAGAAACCGAAAGACGTCCAGCGCCTGACTGGAAGAGTGGCAGCCCTAAACAGATTCATATCCAGATCCTCGAACAGATGCGGACTGTTTTATGATGTACTTAGAAAGAGCCAGAGATTCGAGTAGACGGAGGAACATGAGAAAGCATTTCAGGAGCTGAAACATTATCTCAACACCCCACCACTCCTGTCGAAGCCAGAGCCAGGAGAGCCGCTATTCCTGTATCTGTCAGTCACAGAAGCAGCAGTCAGTGCAGTACTAGTGCAAGAGCAGGAAGGATCACAGCACCCAGTATATTACGTCAGTAAGTCTCTGCTTCCAGCAGAGACCAGGTACACGTCACTAGAAAATTTTATCCTTGCACTAGTTACTGCATCTTATAAATTGCGTCCCTACTTCGAGTCTCATACAATTTCTGTAATAACTAATTATCCTCTTAAGACTATCATGAGAAAACCAGAATTGTCATGGAGGATGGCTAAATGGTCCGTACACTTAAGCGGTTATGATTTGAAGTTTGAACCCCGTACGACCATAAAGTCTCAGGCTCTGACAGACTTTGTGTCTGACTTCTGCCCAGCTCTCCAGACCCAGGCAGAACAGGACATCCTAAGTCTGGAAGAAGATAAAGGGGAACAAGTACGAGAGCTACATGTGGACGGAGCCTCCAATGCCAAAGGAGCAGGAGTAGGGCTGGTCCTCAAATCACCCCAGGGAGATCTCATAGTCCAGGCGGTACGATGTGAATTCAAGGCCACAAACAACGAAGCAGAATATGAGGCATTGATCCTGGGTCTGAAGCTGGCTCTGGATCTGAAAATCAGACACCTCCAGGTTTGCAGTGATTCTAAGCTTATAGTTAACCATATAAATGACTGTTATGAAGTCAGGGATCCCAGGATGATGGCATACCTAAACGTAGCAAAGGAGCTGAAAATCAGATTTACCACGTTCAACATCAAACAAATCCCCAGGGACCAGAACGCAGAAGCAGACGCACTAGCCACCCTGGGGCAACCTTCAAAGCAGGATCCGTCTCCACAATACCAATCGTCCACGTACTAGAGCAAGCGATACTAAAACCTAAGCAGGAATGCTGTGCAGCACCAGAAGTAAAGAAGATACTCCAGACTGGAGGAAACCGTACCTGGACAGGTTGCAGAATAACACCCTGCCAACAGATAAAAAGGAGGAAATCCCTCGTTGGACCCTACCTCAGATGCCTGGATCGGGAAGATACTCCAGGCTGTTTTGCATGCTCTCCACAGTGGAGAATGTGGAAACCATGCAGGGGGCAGGAGCCTGTCCAATAAAGTACTGAGGTAGAGATACTTTTAGCCCATAATGCGCAAAGACGCCATGGAATTCGCAAAAAGATGTGACGCTTGTCAGAGGCACGCCCACGTTAGCCACCAGCCAGCAGAGCCTCTGCATCAGGTTATTTCACCATGGCCCTTCATGAAGTGGGGAATGGACATCGTGGGACCATTACTCAGAGTACCAGGAAACAAAGTCTATCTGCTCGCCATGACGGACTACTTCTCCAAATGGATAGAAGCAGAATCATCCTCCCAGGTTACAGAAACCCAGGTGATATCTTTCATTAAACGCAATATCATATGCAGGTTTGGCATTCCATCTGAGATTATATGTGATAATGGGTCCCAATTCATTGGAAATAAGACAGAAGCTTTTTGTGCTAGGTGGAATATCTCGTTGCAGAAATCTACTCCTATGAACCCTCAGTCCAACGGACAAGCTAAATCCAGCAATAAGATTATCGTCGAAAACTTGAACAAGAAGCTGGAGGAGATTGGGGGCAAATGGGCAGAAGAGCTACCTCTGGTTCTCCGGGCCGACAGAACCACACCCAAGGTTGCAACGGGATAAACTCCCTTCAGCCTGGTGTTCGGAGCAGAAGCAGTCATTCCATCCGAAGTTAGGGTCCCAACCCACAGATATGGATGCATAACAGAAGATCGGAATCAGGTAGAAATGGCAAGCAGTCTGGACACGATAGATGAACTCAGAACCAGCGCCCAGATCAGGATGGCTTCCTACTGACAGACTGTGGCTAGAAGCTATAACAAGAATGTAAAAATAAGAACCCTGCAGGTAGGAGATCTGGTCCTAAAGAAAGTCTTCTAGAATTCCAAGAACCAGCGAGCAGGAAAATTCGCCTACAACTGGGAGGGGCCATACCAAGTAGAAAGCACAATTGGAAATGGAACTTACCGACTCATGACTATGGAAGGACAAATGGTTCCCAGATCCTGGAATATCACCCACTTGAAAAAGTATTTCATTTAAGTCACCAGCATGGTCAGCAACTGGGTACTCAGCCTACCAGATACAGCTCAGCCAGGTTCTAGATATTGCTTTAAATATTTCTCTGGCTCTGAATATTTTTCTGGTTCTAAAAATTATTTATGAGTTTAACATTTTATGGTTCTAAACACTTTACACCAATTTTGAATTTAAATATCTTTTTGAACATTCCAAATTGAACATTTCCTAGTTCTGAAATTTGTCTAGCATATTTAGATCTTAACATATTCTGGTTCTGAAATAACTCTATATGCATTTTAATTATAAAATTCTCAAGTTACAAAACCACTTTGAATGTTTTAAGTATAGAATTCCTTTTTATTTCTTTCAAATAAATGGCCAAGTGAATAAAATGCAAACTAATCTGGCAGAGTCTGTATTCACTACAGAAGGCGTGTGTCTGTGGCTAAGCACGTACAACCGGGACAACCAGCCTCCCGCGATGCATTAGCACCCACGCAAGCCTGGCTCCTCTGAACGAGTGGGCATACAAGACCCCTTAGCCAGCAATCAAACATCGATGGCCAAACAAACGACGTGCATGCACAAATCAAAGCACCAGAAACGGTACGACACAAAGATATATCTAGCAGAAAACACTTAGGTTCAAAAGCAAAATATGTCTGGCACCAGAACCAGACCAAAATACATCAGACTGTTCGAAATTAAAATGTTACGCCCTACAGGGCCAAAAACTAACTAAGCATGATAAAAGTTTTTCAGGCGCAGAAAAAGCTAATCTATGTCAATGTGGTCCACAGCCTCAGAAGCAGCTGCCTGGTTATCAGGAGCAGGGAAAGTCACCTCCTCCTCAGCACCTGGATCGTCAGCAGAAGCATTGCCTTCTCCCACCATGCCAGCTAGCAGATCCAGGTTCAGGCCATCAGGGAAATCAGCAGCAAGTCTCTCCTCTTCAGCCTCTAAGTCCCAAGTCAAATGCTCTCCACTCTGGAACGCCTTTATACACTTGATCTTTGTCTCCATAACAGCATAAGTAAGAGCATTCACTAAAGTTTGCCCAAGCTCGGCATTCTTCCCCTTCAGCTCCTGCACCTCAGAAGCCTTCTCTTCCAGAATCTGAGAAACACGAGCTTCCGCATCAGAAGCACGTTTCTCAGCATCGGAAGCACGTTTCTCGGCATCAGAACCACGTTTCTCAGCATCAGCTGCAGACTTTCTGGCCTCAGCAGCACGTTCCTTAGCATCAGCAGCATTCCTCTCAGCACCAGATATCCGTCCTTCAGCATCAGAAAGATTACTCTGTAACTTCTGCTTCTGAGAAGCCTCCTCCAGCAGCAGGCTCTGGGATTTGTCTAAATCAGCCTGGATTTTAAGTCTGCCCTCCTCAGCTGCTTTTAGCTGCTTCTGAAAATCAGCATTCTCTGCTTCCAGGAGAGGTACCTTCTCCCGTAAGAATAGAGCCATCTGGAAGGATTGACAAACCAAAGTAGAGTGTTAAAAAAAAAAAAAAAGCTTGAAGCAGTTAGTATCTATTCACCTCAAAGGAATGCTCAGCTGCACGATCCACCAAATCATGCAAAGCTCTGCTCCCCAACGCAGACCTGGGGGCAGGAAACAACAGCTGGTTCATTAAGCCCAGGTTACGCGCAGATTTGGCCTTGCCAAAGTCGTCTGGAAATGTAAAGGCAACAACCCCAATAGCAGGAGCAGATTTGGAAGTAGGAATAGCCCCAGACGCAGGAGTAGCTCCAGAAGTAGAAGCAGCTCCAGATGCAGGTAGCTCTAGAAGCAGGGACTGAAACAGCTGCAGATTCAGTAGCAGGAACAGTCCCAGAAGCAGGAGCAAAGTCAAATGGTGGAGCAGACCCATGGATTGGGGGCATGGCTGCAAATGGAGTAATCTCAATGAGAACAGACTCTGTGGCCAAATCAGAAGTAGGCCCTCTTTCTGGCGCTGGATCAATATGCAGAACCAGGATCTGCCTTTCTCTTCTCACCAGACCTAGGAGCAGGAAGCAGCATCCGACCAAGCAGACTCAGGTCTCGTGTAGATCTCGACCAGCCAAAATCTCCTGGGAATCTAAGTCCTACTTTGAAGGGACCCCCAGGAGCAGGGGATCCAGAGACAGGAGACTCAGAAGCAGGGTAGGATTCAGAAGCAGGGGCTGCGTAGAAGCAGAGGTGAAGCCACGAGGTGGAACATATTCAAGAATAAGAGGCTTCGTAGCAAGAGGAGTGACCTCAATGGGAACTTGCTCCTTGGTTGAACCAGAGGCAGATCTCTTTTTTGCACATATACCAAAAGCAGAGGCAGGGCCAGCTTTTCTCTTCTCGGCTGGCTTGGAGGCATCTTCAGCACGTTTCTTCTCCCTCAGAGCCAGAACCGCAGCAAGTGTAGCCTTAGGCTTAACAGATCTTGGAAGAAGGTGAGAAGTCAAGAAACATCAGCAACAGTACAACAAGTCAAACAGCAGCAGCAGTACTGCAAATAAAGCAGAAGTAGAGCTACATATCAGACGACATAGCATCCAGAACCAGAAAGACTAATTTCCCTCCTCATCTTGATGCTGAGAAGGAAAATTGGGGGCAATTGTTATGGGTAAAATTCACACATTTACTACTAGTGACATGACATCTTATTATTGATTGAATGGAAAAGACATGTATTGCTAAAGTGGTAAGAATAAGTCAATTAGTTGGAGAAATGGGAGGAGTTGGTACGTAAATAGAGGATTGACCATAAGAATAAGTTGGGCAAGTCAATGGTCAAAGCTACAACCTAGGAAACAAACTAGCACCTTTGGAGGTTGACTAAGAGAAATACATGGAGTTTGTTGGGGAATATTTGTTTGATCCTACGGCTATATAAGAGGGAAGAGAGACTCGATCAAGGGACATCTACACAACGTACATCAAGAGAAAAATACAACTCATTCCACACACTTCAACGCTCATACTCACTCAATTCCGTCTACCGTCCAACAATACTCCAATAGAAAATTAGTCCTTGTATTTCCTTACTTGCATAATTCCGTCTCGATTATAGTGTAAATTGGTGGGATTCCGACTCCCCCCGCGGTTGTTCCCACATCGGGTTTTCCGCGTCACCAAAAAGTTCCTTGTGTCATATTCTTATTTCGTTGCTCATTCACTCATTATATTCGTCACAATCAAATATTAATCGGCCATAGATCAATCACTATCACTCACCTAATTAATTAATAACTCAGTAAATTTTTACCAAAACATCTTGTATTCAAAGCAAGATGTCTCGTGCTTTTGGTTGAAAACGAGATCGAGAATGTAAATCATTGATACAAAATAGGTTGATCATTTTCTTTTACCAACGTTTTAAGTTGACACTATTGTGTTCACTTAATAAGGTAAATAGAGAAATCTTTGAAGAAGTTCAAAGAGTTCCAGGAATTACGATTTAGTCGTGATGGGATTATCAAAGTGAAGACCTTGATATAAGCCAAAGGAAATGTGATATAGTATCACAAGTTAATCTCTCTTTGCACGCATTATGGGATAATGTGTGGTTGGATAAAAAAATCAAACCCTATTCGATATGGTTTGGACTTCAATCAAGTTACTTTGAGTTACTTGATCCTTTTGGGGATTTTATCATTTGTCTAAATTATTTTTCCACTAAAATCTAAAACGATTCATATGAGATATGAAAAAGTAGGGTACCATTCTTGTAAGTTTTCACAAGGAACAAATGCTCATTTTTCTTTCAATAATCACGAGTACAACAAGTTTGTGGCTCGTAAAGCTGTCTTTATAGAATACAAGTTTATTTCTAGAAGACAGAGTGGGAGAAAATATTCAAGAGCCACAAAAGAATTGTATCAAAAATTGTATGAAATTTGTATGTCGCAAGAAACTGTATTTTTTTGGCTACATGATGTTGTTTCTTCGAAACCTAGGAGGTTAGTTGAACTCATCAATTGTTGGATATCAAAGAGAGATATCAAACCTTGATTAGTTGCAAAGTGTTTTGCACTATTCAGATCTTCTTAGGGATTGTATTTCATTATGATGATATATAGCGAGTGAATCTAAAACTCACTTCTTCAATTAGAAGGAATGTATTCAATACATGTCATGAGTTTTGTAGATTCTTGCAATCCTAAAATAATGTGCAACTTAAGAGATTGTCTTAAGTAGGACATCAATGAGTTGGAATCAACATTTTGATCATGTGATAAAACTTTTCTCAATAGGTTGAGAAGTTGTGTTTATACATGAAGTTTAGTGGGAGTTACGGAAATTTTAATTAGTCTTTTATGTGGATGACATATTGATCATTGGGAATGATTTGAGACTTTGGAGAAACTTAATACATCTTTAATATCCGAATTTATGGAAACAAATCTACATGATATTAGCGTCAAATATAAAACCTTATGTTGATAAGATTCTTGACTAGTTCAATCAAGTTTAACATATTTGATTGATTCCATTTGCTTCCGTTGCCAAATCAATTAAATAGGAAATGATGTATAACACTTCATATACTTTGAGTATGATGAATTGTTTCAAATCGATTTTAGGTAATAGTTACCAACTAAGTGATAAGGATTACCCTTAAGTGCTTGAAGAAGCAGTAAGGGTGTAAAGCAAAGTGTTTTTGATGCAATTCACTAATTTGTGTAAGGGTGTTACACAAATGACAATTAACAATTGAGATTGAGCATGGTTTCCGACAAAACCACATTCAAAACACATAAAGATGGTTAAGAAACCATTATGGCTATGTTATTCAAGAAATAGACTTGCTAGAACCGTTCTAGGCAATAAAGAACAATGAGAGATATTTACAACGGATATTGAGTACACTTGCAATCATGAGATGTGCAAGAAGGATGAGTCCCGCACACTGTGAAAACAGTAGGAGCTATTCTATGGCAAGAGAGCCTTTGTCTAGATTGGATCCAGACACGTACTCAGAAAGTTTTTTAATACAAGGTATGCATTACGAAAGGAAAACGAGTATGTAGCAAGGTTGAACAAGGAGTTACTAAAACCTACTTAGCAAGGCCTAATCATAGGCTAAACATGATGAGTCATGTCATTTCAATTGGATTGAAATGAACAACTACATACAAGATCATATTAGATTATATAATATGAAATAGTAATCAGGCATTGACTATTCATATGTGATAATCGCATTTGTCGTTCGAGTTTTTACTTTAAAAACTATTTTCTTGTACTTTGTTACATCCAAACGGGTTGTATGACAATGTTGAACCCCGTTAAAGTGAACCCGGATTAACATAGTATTCGCCCATAATCACTTGTATGAGGTGACGTCTCGAAGTGACTAGAGTGTGATGCGATTGATGTCAAGTTCAAGTGTCATAGAGTTATGTGAGATGACTAGTCGATCACATAGGCAGACTGTTAGGAACACTCTGTCGGGCAGTGACCGCTTACAGAGTTCTGGCAAATTTATAAAGCCTGGTCGTGGTGAGAACTACTATAGTATTCTAATGAGTCGATTCTTTTGACTAAAGACTGTTCGCCTAAGGTCGCACGGTTTCAGATTAACTTTGATTTAGGTTACTACGACCTTCGTAAATGGGGTCAAATGGGCATATTTTGGGTTATGATAGTTGTGGCTAGTCGAAGGGAATAGTGCGATAGGAATTGTCCACCCCCTTGTCAGGGTTAAAACAATATCTCAGGGCCACTCGAGGAGTAATGAACTAGATATGCGTGGCCACGCTCGGAAGGCATCTATGGTAGATAATTCCGGTCAAATCAGTTATTCTCCAGATCGAGGAAACCACTCTCGATATGATCACTTGTAATTACGACCCGAAAGACACCTTGCATTGAGTGGGAGATAGTAATAGGACAAGAGAATTGGTGACGCACACTTGTCGAGGACAAGTGGGAGATTGTTGGAGTGTTCCCGACAATAATGCGATCACATTGTTGATCATATTGAGATCACATGTTTAAATCTAGTATTATAATACGTAAGGGATGATTCATTTTATAGTCAACTGATCAACATTAATCGGTAACGATTGGCTTGCTAGAGTTTGACGTTACTGTCGCGGGACGGTGGTGGTCAGTTGATCCCTTAAGGTCACACCTAAAGGATGATGCCCTAATCTGTAAAGTTGATTAATTGTATGACGATACAAGTTAATCAATTCCTTAAAATTGAACAATTTAATTTGCGAGAGAGAATAATGATATCTTATTGTAATGGGATTAAATAAGATTTATTTTAGTAATTAAAATACTTTATTACTAAAATTGTTTATTGTTTGTGAAACAATAAAGATGAGAATGAATGGTTAATTATAATTACAAGATGTTGTGAATTATAATTATATGACCCATTTTATTTATGTGATCAAGTATCACTAGTTAATTTTTTGTATATAATTTAATTAATTTATAAAATGATATTTATGTGATAAATATGCATTAAATTAATTAATAACATGTAACATACTACATGTGACATATTGTGTGATAGTTGACAAATTGACAAAATCAAAATGGTAGTCCATTTTATATAAGTGGACCAAAATGTAGAGGGTTTAGTGGATGGTGGTGATTTATTTTAATAAGCTAAAATAACATCGTCATGACACTACTTACCTAGCCTTACATGCCTAAGTTTTGATAAGAACAAAAGGAAAATCGAAAGATCACATATTGGTCCTCCCACACTCCAAAAACCGTGACCCTCCTTTACATATGGAGTGGGTGTCCTCTATGTTTACTAGTGTAGTATTCATTTTATTATCTCATCTTATCATTCATTCACATCTCTCTTCCATAATTCATTTTTCCTTAAAAACTTGAGAAATGATGATCTAATTTGTTCAATGAGATTACTAATATTATTAGTGTAATATATGAGTATCAGTAATCAATTTTAAGGTAAACTACTAAACAAATATCTAGCACATATTATTTAGTAGAGATAAGGGATAGTCTTGGGTGCAATCAAGAGGAGTGGCTTCTATACTTAGAGACTTTGGAGGATTATCCTAATACTCATCATAGCTCAAGAACAAGTGAAGGTAGGAGACCTTACTTGTGCCCAAATGTCCGAAATATCAAATGTAAGGAACCGTTTTTCTCCTTACTCTTGTATTTGTTTTGCATGTATAAGATCCTTAAGTTTTTATGACTAAAATTTTAAATCAAAATATGTGATATTTAAAATTTTATTACTAACACTTTATGCATCATGTCATGTAAGAGCGTAGTTGTGGTGCGTTGGTATGTAGCTCTGGCGTTAATTAACCCAAATGGCATAACCGTGTAGCAATAGGTTCCCCATTGAGTGACGAAGGCGGTCTTATGCATATCTTCTATGGCCATCTTGATTTGGTTATACCCTGTGTATCCATCCATGAAGGATAGTAACGCGTGATCTGTTGTAGTGTCCACCAATATGTCGATATGTGGTAGAGGAAAGTCATCCTTAGGACTCGCTTTGTTTAAGTCTCTACAATCAACACAAACACGGATTCTCCCATCCTTTTTGGGTACGGGTACTATGTTAGCTACCCAGTCTGAGTACTCGGAAACTTTGATGAACCCGGCTTTGAACTGTTTATCGACTTCTTCTTTGATCTTGATAGCCCATTCTGTCCTCATTCGAGGAAGCTTCTGTTTTACGGGTTTGAAGCCCGGTTTGATTGGGATTCTATGCTCTACGATGTCCCTGTCGATCCCTGGCATGTCTTTGTAGGGCCAAGCAAAAACGTCTTTGAACTCGTGTAGGAGGTCTATGAAACTGGCCCTTCTGGTAGGGCTCAAGGTCGTCCCTATCCTAAGTTCTTGGGGTTATAGTTCGGTTCCTACGTTGATGGGTTCAGTGTTTCCTATTACTGGTCCCCCTTCCCCCTCTTGTAGTATTTCTTTGGCTATGTAGGAAGTTATCTCGATCGAGTCTGGGTTTGGGTCATCCTTAATATCATCGTAAACAAAATTGCATTCAAAATAACACGAAAAGTAAGCAGAACCTGATTTATTCATATTAAAGTTTGAGAAAAGTTGAAACAAAGAAGCCATCTGATATGTAGTCAGTGGCGGTAAAGGGACAGCCGTTGGGACATTTCCCGAACTACTGTTACTACTTGATGCTAATCTAGGAGAAACAAGGGGAGTGGGAATGACGATAGGAGGAGACTCTCTAGGAACTTCTCTAGACTCCGACTCTGACTCCGACTCTGACTCTGACTCGAATTCATCGTCTTCTGGTTCTCCTTTGAACATCTCTCCTTCTCCAGTGGTGAGCTTGAAGAGTCTTCCTTGATTGTTTGTCCATTTGATCGACTTTCTCCATCCTTTCTGCTGATTGGTGTTGGTTTCTGTGCCCAGTGTGGCAATGATCTTATCTATGATGCTTTCGACACTCTTGATTAAGGGAAGATCCTGGAGTTAGACATCTTCCTCGCTATCCGTCCATATCCCATTGATCACCTCTTCTTTTGGGGAGATAACATGTGAGAAATTTAAGGTAGATTCGTCACTTGTAATCATTAGAATTCCAAGAGGATTCTGAGTGATGTTAGGCTTACCTCCAGGGGGTATTGGTAGGCGACCGTCTTCAATCATGTCTTGAAGTACATTTTTCAGTTTGTATCATTTCTCTGTATCATGTCCCTTACCTCTATGGTATTCACAATACGAATTCTCATCCCAGAACTTGGATTTCTTTTCTGGTTCGGGTGTAGGGCCTATGGGTTGAAGTTTACCCAGTTTCATCAACCTTTTTAGAGCATTGGAATATGTGTCCCCAAGATTTGTGAATTTTCTTGGTGGGGTACTCTTCTTAGATGGCTCGAGAAGGTTAACTTCATCAGTTTTGCTAGTAGAGCCGTAAGAACGACTTGTTGAGACTTGATATCCATGACCTACCGTTTTGGACAAGAGCCCTTTACGGATGTCATCTTCGATCCTTGTTTCTAGTATGGTTAAGTCTTTGAAGGTCTTAATGTTTTGGTACCTCAAATGACTTGCTTAGATGGGTTTTAGGTTGTCCACGAATTTCTCCTCGAGGGTAGCTTCATCTGGACGTTCAACAAGTTGAGTACTAGTCTTCCTCCATCTACTTAGGAAGTCGGTGAAACCTTCTTTGTCATTTTGGGTAAGAACCTCTAAAGTGCGCATGTTGACTTGGATTTCAGCATTATCCGCATATTGCTTGGCGAACTCAAATGAGGCATTGTCCTAGGTAGCGATCTTCTTATACTCTATAGAATAAAACCATTGTTTTGGGATGGTGTCAAGAGATGAAGGAAAGATCCTTAAGAACATGTCGAGTTTAATGCCTTTGATAGACATGTAATCCTTGAAAGCACGATATGGTTCAAAGGGTTTTCATGCCCCTTGAATTTAGGGATATCCGTCATGTTGAAGTTGGTTGGTAACTTGGAACTCACGGCTTCATATTTGCGATTATTTTCCCTATAAATGTCTCCCCTTTGAGATACATCAATTGTTCCTCCAAGTATTGGAGTTGTTTCTCAGCTGTAGTCATACCTATGGGAGGGTTTTCGTCCCCGAAGTTATTCACAAATTCATCAGACACTTCAATTTATTCTCGAGGAGGCATCCTCGTTTCCACGGCATATATTCAGCCCTCGATTGTGTCAAGGCGATCATACACTTGGTCTTGAGTGACTTGGAGACGAGCTAGTGCGGCTAGGATTTGATCATTACCTTCCTGGAGTTGGTTGTAGTTCACGTCGTTTGTTTCAGGCATCTTGGAAACTGGATAAGAGATCGACGACGAATCAAAACACGATCGACCATTCTAGCACACTTACTCGAAAAGAAATGTTTTGACTCGTGAAGTGGGAGTGTGCCACTTGTGTCAAGTGAGTTTTGAGGAAATGGCAAGGTTTTAAAATGTTGGTCCTAGTCAACTTTAGTGTAGTTGTAGGACTGGACTCGAAGTGAGGTTTTGAAATGGGTTTTGAGGCCCGAATTTTGACTCGACAATTGAATGAGTTTATTTGGTTTTGCGCTAATATTAGGCCTATGTTTTGAAAAAAATTACATTTTAAAAGGGAATTTGATTTTACAAAAAATCGTCATGGTTTTGTTTAGAAATGGTGATCACATATGGTACAAACATTATACCAGCATTATAACGGGATGCTGAGTGCATTTAGAAGGGTTTTGGCTTTAAAGGGTGGGTTGCCATACCGAACAATCAAACCTGAGGTCTGTGGAGAGGCTCGTACCAAACAAGAGTTAGGCCGATTTTTAGTCCATTTCCTCAAGTAGTGAAAGTCCTTGATACAAACAAGAGTAAGTACCATGGTATGGATGATGCCAATCGCTATCCATCAACCGGAAACAGGCGCAGCAGAGCTGCGTCCTTTGGAAGAGGCGCAACAGACACTGCGTCTGTTCCTGGGTTGAGTTCTGGCTGTGAAGCCGGAACCGCAACTCGTTAATGTTCATTGGTGAATTTAATGCTTGATTAATGGATAATTGACTCAGATGAAAGTGATTAACATATTATTTACATGTGAATGAGGTCATAAAAACGATAAAACATGAATGAAACTGATTAGAACGAATATTCACAAGATTTATAAGATTATTTACAAATTAACAAACTAAACAAATTAGTTAAGTTAAACAAGTTATTAATGATGAATTAATGATGACAATGATAATAACAGATACAAGTATATCAAAGATGAATTTCAGAGATTCAATATGGGTAAATCGAACCTCTAAAACCCGAATTGATTTAATGACGAAAACCCGCAAATATGAATTATAAGGGATTTAAGTCGGGATTTTGAAAGATGAATTAATTACGAAGAATTATTAACATGTTAAAATTATCATATTAGAATTATTGGGTTAAAAGAAATATGAACAATTGAAAACGAAACAAAACAATAGGACGAACAGAAGACGAAGGAAGAAGAAAGGAAGCAGGAACTACGGCAGCCTCACGAAGAGGCGCAACAGGTACGGTGTCCCTTCGAAGAGGCACAGCAGTTGTTGCGTCCTTTCTCGACGATTGTCTTCTGATAATCCGTAAAAAGGGTTTTTAAACAAGGTTTTACAAATCGGTTTTAAGAATACTTTCGACATAAATCTTACCATATTAATTACAAAAATAAAGAACAATAATTAAAAGAGAAGGATTTACACCCTCAGACTTACATGTTTGACGAAACGAGATTGACTAAGTTAACGTTTAGTGATGCTCGACTCAAATGTACGACGAAAGTGCCCTCTAAGAGGAAAACGAATAAGATTGATTAATGTTGATTGATGTGGAGTTGGTCAAATTGGTCGGTCATGCAAAACGAGGCTGGTACTCAGAAAGATCCGAGCTTACGTGGTCGAAAGTTCAAGCACGTAGACGCCAAAAGGTAAGAACGTGGTCTAGAATGCAAAAGGAGAAGAGAAGGGCGGTTACTCGCGTGAGAAATATGAGAGACCGAAGGTCTCTATTTATACTAATCACACGGAGGAAATTAGGGTTTTCGGAGAAACTTTGGAAGTGAATCTCGAAAAGATAAGAAAAATACGAGAAAAGGATCGAGGAAGAGGCGCAGCGAAGCATCACTGCGTCCCTTGGAAGAGGCGCGACACTGCTGCGTCCTTTCCTCGATGGTTTCTCTCTGCGGAAGAAAGATTTCCGCATTTCTATTATGGAATAGCGGATTAATCTCGTTTCCTTAATATTTTGTGTGAATATTACGGGAGATATTTTACCAAAGATCAAAAGATTGGAAAATATGGAATAGAAATATCCGGAACATTCCAGAACATTCTGACTCGGTTATTAGAAAATGAAGACGATTTTTGATCCGGACTCCAAATGTACTCTAATTACTGCCATAACGACCGTATCGGCACGTAGATGACAATTAAGAGGTGGAGACAAGTATTTGAGCGATCACTTGACGATAAACTTACGAACTGTCACAAATCATTCCGTATACCAAACATGCGGCTCAATCATCACCGGGTGGTTTGCGGGAGGTGCAGAAATGAGGTATCTACACGTTGCCACACAACATTAAGTCATATGTTATAATTAAAATTTAGGATTATCGTTAAATGATAAAAGATCCGAATGTAAGTTATACATGGTCACGTTAGGTATGAAGAATACCCTCCAAATTCATGTTATTACGGAGTAAAAGTTTAATTTTCCAACGGCAGTAAAATAAATATATAATTAGGTAATTTAATTATTATTACTATTAGATAAGAATTTCTTTCCGTGAAAATTATTAAATTGTGATTTAAGAATTTTCCTGGTTTAAAGAGATTTATATAATTAAGTTGGATCTCAATCATTTTCCGCTTTCATTTTTCTCATGTCGTGCATACATTAATAAATCAATATGAATTTTCTTAAGTTGTGTATATTATTTATGTGTGAAGGTAAAAAACCATGGTATGAGTAATGGAGAATTCACACAAGAAGAGGATAGGTGGTTTGTAGATTATTCAAGAAGAAAAACCACATCAAAACCCTAGATAATTCCTCCATCAACAACAACAACTCAAACATGACAATTAATCAATCACATTATTCAACTATACTTGATTCATCAAGTGATGACAATGATCAAGGGGCTCTTGAGCAAATATTTCAAACCCTAAGAACCCCTTAAAATAAAAATAATATTATTACAAGGTCCAGTTTTCATAACATTAATAATAAGTTTATAAAACTCTTAAGTCTAAATAGAAAAGGAAACAAAAGACGAAGAGATAGAGAGAGA
This sequence comes from Silene latifolia, assembly GCF_048544455.1. NCBI lineage: Eukaryota > Viridiplantae > Streptophyta > Magnoliopsida > Caryophyllales > Caryophyllaceae > Silene > Silene latifolia. Next base: position 7,891,953 of record NC_133531.1, read on the forward strand.
GAAAAAATCTCCCAAATAAACCGACCTTTTTCTTTCCTACCTCTTGAAGAAACCTTCAACTACCTCCACCCCTTCCTCCCTACAACCCCTGCCTCCCTCCGATACCGCTAGAGATGCGACCGTTCCTTGGCCGCTCTGGCGGTTCCTAATGTTTGACCATGCATGGATTGTTTTCTTTATTTGTTTCTGTCACCGACCCTACCTCCTCTCAGTCTGCTATGCTATCTTGAGTTGTGCATAGTTGAGTTTCGTCTCCGACTTATTTGTGTCGTTGTAAGAGTCTCCTTTGTCGGTATGCTCACATCTCTTTCTTTTAGAATCGAATTGTTTTCTCTCTGACTTTCTGGTGTTGTCGCTTGATTTACCGCGTTTGGGCTTAGTTTTGTGGGATTTCTGCTTTAATTTTATTTATTCTTTGAGTAAACCTTCTCTTTTTTATGGCTTTAATGATCCGTTTTGAAGAATTTGATGCGTCTCTTCATGGTTGTTTCATTTCTTTCATTGGGTTTTGCAAGCTGGTTCTTATCCAATGAAAATTTTCACCCAGGTTTCCTTTTCTATCGGGTTTATTCTATCTTCTTATGTGTTTAGTTCTTGATGAATGCATGTCGAAGACGACTTTCTAGTTTAGTAGGTTTGTTTTTCCAAGGTTTTTCACGTTCTTTGGAGGTCTTCGGTTTTGTTTTTGCCGGTGGTGAGTTGCGGTTTTTTTTAATCCATGGTTAAACCTCTATCGGAAGTGGCATTTTGGGGTTGGTTGTGGTGGCAATTCGGTTGGTTGTAGTTGGTTTCTTCATCGTTTCTTCTCAATTACGATTTCTTATTTTCGTCAATTCTGTTTACCTGTTTTTTAATTCCTCTTTTTATGATTTACTGCCTTCATCCCTCTTGATTCTCAAGTTCCTTTCCTATGAATTATCAATCTTTTATTTGTAATCTGAGCGAGTTGTTAATTTTCGAAGACGACACTGTGAATGACGAGGATTTGATTACCTGGATTATGAGTTTAGGAGAGGCATATTTTTCCTCTATTCAACTGATGAAGGATAGAGGAAATTCTCTTTTTAAAAAAAGGAAAATATATCCCTTTCAAGTAGTCTCAACAAACAAGCTTTAAATTTGTTGTGCCTCGTTGGATTTTTACCCTATTGTGATCAGCAGGCTACCTCTTCCTAAGCTCTATCCCTGGTTCTTAATTTAGCAGCTTGCGAATTGAAACTCTCTCATTATTATATGGCTAGCCGTTACTACAAATTTGTTTTACATTTTGACCCCTCCCATGTCAAAGCCCTTTATCGGAGAGCCTTAGCTTACAGGCAGTTGAATTAAATCAAAGATGCTCGAGATGACTTTGAGCATGTTTTACATCTTGATCCAAATAATTCCAAAGCTAGTCATGAGCTCGTTGCTGTAGTTGATAGACTTGACGTGAACCCTAATGGTAAGCGGGTTGCTTTTCCGTATGACCTGTTGAGCTATGTCAATAAAGATAAGAAACCGCTCCTTTGTGTTAATGTGGCTGATTAGACCGTCACAGTTTTTTGTAGTACCTCTTGTTGTTCTGAACCAATGGTCAGTAGAGAAAATGAAGTAAGTGAAGTAAGTAAAGTTAGTTCTATTCAAGATCCTATGGTTTGTGATACCATCTATGAGTCAGACCCGTCTCCGCCTCGAGTAGCTCGGGGTACTGTCCCTTCTGCTAATTCCTTTACGAAAAAGCCGGCAAAGTACTCCTTTTCCAATAAGAAGCAAGATAAAAAGCAACTGCATATTTCGTCGGAGGATTATGAGAATTTGTTAGGAGGAAAGGATCTATCCTTTTTTCACGGAGGTTCATTTTCATTCATGAAGGTTTGGGCGCTCATCCCTGAAAACTCTATCGAGACGGGAACTCCACGTGAAGATATTTCACGGGTAGCATAAGTTCCCCCTTCTTCTCCTTTACATAAGGAGCAAGTTGTGCATTCAACATTCATTCTCGAGAATGCTAAGATGGCCCAGGAGGAAGCTGTTTTCCAAATTGATAAAAAGAAGCGGATATCATCGGACTCCGCTCAGGTCAGTAGGATATCTTCGGTTCAATTCCAATTTATTGCGGTTAAAGAAATCAAAACTAAAAGTTGTCGACGTGGTTTTTCCCCAATGCGGAGGTCGTGTGACAGAAGTTAGTGTTCGTTTGAAGAAACGATCTTCAGTTTCTGTCGAATTTCCTCATTTTCTTTGCAGGTACACCACGAAAGCTGTTGTAGCTATGCGAGCTAAAAGAAAGGAGGTAGACTTATTTCACTTCGAAGACTTTTACCATCCTCCCTACCAAAAAGGTCGTCTAACTGTTTCTGCTTCATTTTCAGTTACTTTTAGTTCTGCTTCGGTTTCTTGGTTTTCTAATAATGTAAGGGACTCCGGTATTCCGGGGTTTGTACTATAAATTGTATGTGACTTTCTTTATTTTAATATCAGCACCACCCAACTATCACCAAGCTTCTACAGTTCTACCGACCCATGCACCTCCAAAACAACGTTTCGGACGTGAAAAACTCAAAAACTGTGCTTGGTAGTGATTGGGCTACCTTGATAGACTTGTTGCAACTCACCTAAATGGTCACACTACTATAGACACCACGGCATCAATCTTCACATCATCATCATTATCACCCACCGCTATTAAGGCAATTTCTTTCGAGGCACTGAAGACAATTTAATGGGTAGACCCCTTCCAAGTTTGTTTTTTTATTCGCAAGAGTCAGGAATCAAACCCTGACCACTTGTTTAAAAGATGAAGTCCCTTAGCAGTCACACAAACCAACTTTGGTATCGATAATTATAAGTAATGATATAGGAAACAGCCAGTCTTCTAGGAATATGTATATTGTAGATAAGAGGTCTCAATCGATCTAATTAAGATAGGTGTATTATAAACGATAACTCAATAAGCGGTGGGTTTAAACCAACGTCTAATGGCCCAAATCATCGACACCGAATTTCCGAATTTAATTTATAGCATTACTTGGTAACACCCACCGAAATATTTTGCCTCCGTAACTACAATAAATTAAATCATATTAACTCCAAAACTGATTGTTAACCCTCTTAACCATAACAAATTCACATGGTCTAAAAAGTAACATGCCAACAACACTAACCATGTGATGAATCGACTTTGCCAACTCTACTCCATCACAACTCACAAGCACAAATCCATCCAATCGCTTATGGAAGCTAAGGTGCAACAACAGCAAAGCACCGCGGTTTTTCTCATTCTAGCCACTAGTCCTGCCAAGCACCGCGATTCTTCTCACCTTGGCCACTAATCCTGACCTACATTTTCTTCTTTGTCACGTTTGTTATGACGCCACTCGAAAAATATGAGAAATGATTGTTGGAGTAGTGCTTCGAAAGAAGTCTTTAAAATTTATCCCACATCAATTCTTTTACAAAAGAAAAACATCTTGTTCAAATTTCTACTCCTTCCATCCCACTAAATTATTGTTATCTACTCCCTCCGTCCCGGTCAATTGTTGTCATTTCGTTTTGGCACAAAGACCAAGGAAAGAGAAATAGACCAATAACTAAATGACATGTGAAACAAATTGAATGACAATGATCAAATTACTCATCAAGTTCATTCTCAAAATAGAAAGGACAACAAATGACTGAGACACCTCAAAATGGAAAAGGATAACAAATGACCGAGACAGAGGGAGTATTTCTTTTTGGGAGGTGTATTACGCAATTATTATCTATTTCTATTTTTGGTAAGCTTGTATAAGTTGACAAATTGACGTTAGAAATGGGCAAGTGAATATGTGGAAGAAGTCTTTAATTTGTCATTATTTTTCTCTTTTTTGTTATTTCCTAGATTTTTGTGCTAAAATAAATAAATAACAAATAACTAAGACGGTGGGAGTATCACACATTACTCATTTTACATTATTGATTAAACAAGCCTATTTATAATTTACTAGTTGTTCCTCCGCGCGCAACAGCGGAGTTCCAAGGACAATCTCCGTCTAGATTGAAAATATTAAGCTTGCATATAACTCAAAATGATTTTTTTGATAATATTTGCTTATGTAACGATTGCCTTGGGTACAAACTCTAAGGTAAAAAATGAGAATTCGGAGTCCCAAGGCCCATCTCCGTTTCTTTTCAAATATCAAGCTTGCATATAATTCAGAAAGATAACTAAGCCATTTAAGAGGACTCTATGGTGAGATGTGCATTGAGAGATATAGACCTCTCATTGGCTGCGAGTATGTGACTTCTGATTGTAATTTCGAACTAACAAAAAATTTAAGATACTCATCATCATATACATAAAAAACTGAAAAATGTCAAAATTTGCTAGAATAATGACTTCGTTGCAAACTAAACTGAAACTCAGTTATATCAAGTTTCTCAAGCTCCATATGCCTCCTAATAACGGAAGACATGCCATCATGGGTGACACCAGACAGAGCATTTACTAAGGCTAAGGCCACGTAATGAGACATTGTAGACGGCTGGAGTTGAGGTAATCCAATCTAAAGTCGATTTCTGTGCTCCCCTTAGATGCCATAGCCACCAGTCGATTTCTTCAATCTCAGTGTGTAGCCTGTCACCTAACCTCTTCGGATCAGCCCTGTTGAGGAACCACATTGATTCTTAAAATTATTGATTCTGACCAGGCCATTCTAAAACTCGCCGACAAATGACGGACTTGATCTGACCAACCCTTATTGATTAAATAATACACTAAAATGACCTGACTCTTAACAGGACCAAATTAACCTACTTGTCACCGCCTATTTAACACGATATAAGTGCAAAACATTTGGGTAGTAGTAACTATTTTTAGTTATCGAGGGAGTACCAGAATTCAGACACTGAACTCCCACCAGTTGCAAAGCTATGTGTTGAGTTTACAGCATCCAAGAAAAATGTCCCAATTTCCTGCTCAATTAATTAAAGAACTCGTCCAAGTAAATGAACATATCTTACTCCCCCTTGTTGGAAGCAGATCATTATACTCTTTTAACACAGGCAAGATGTGCCAACAGCAATATACCATTGACCTTATACAGCTCATTCCCGGTTACGCCATATCGCATTTGAGCACCATTGACCATCGGAAGGTGTGTTTACATGAAAGCTTTTACCATCGGAATGTGAGGCCCAACAACAGTTTTTCTCAATCTTATACAAAATACCGAAGAAAAGTTGTGTAGGAAGGATGTTGAGTACCTTCAATGCAAGTAATCCTCAAAAACATGGTTTGTCGAAGAGATGAGCCATCAGCAGGTGCTTTTGATCATTTTGTATACAATCAACAGTAGCAGTTCAATACAGCAACTTAAAGATATTTAGCCCTGAATGTCTCATGTTTCGCGTTTAAAGATATTTAGTTAGGCAATTGACTGAGCAGATACGAAACAAGTGATATAGGAGATCATTCATCCCACCGGTTTCTTCATTTAAAGACAACCAATGTTGTTCGAGGGTGTACCTCATAAGTCATAACCACATTCTGTACACGCTTGTAAAAGTAATCAGCCATCAGTGTCACCATCTTTAGAGGTTCAGCGCTTCCAGCACGGTTATACTGGCCTAAAAGTCCTGCCATTATCTATCAATTGAGACAAACAGTTAGACCTCCATAAAATGGGAAGAAAAACAGCATTATTACAGTGCCTCGAAGGCACCCGCAAACGCAAAGTAACCGCTAACTTAAGAAATGGTGAAGCCAAATAATTTGCAAATTTCAAAAATCCAGAATAATGTATAGCTTGTGGATAGTGTAATCGGGTGCCCACACAGGTTGCACAGCTTCAAATCTATCAAATAGCTTATGCGGAAACACCGAAAGGTATCCCGTTACCATTGCATCGTGACACTGCTTTAGAGCAGATACTAATATGGTCATCTTTGGCTCTTTGCCCTGAGTGTCTCATTGTGAGTGCTAGACCACATTTGTGCAGTGGCGCTCAAGTAATGACCTTAATCATGCATGTTACATCAGATAAGCAATCAGTATCTCTTTTCTTTCTGCTATATAGCAAGGATTGAGAGTAAAAGCGGATATATTTTATCACTACCGGACCACTATTATATCATGAATCGTTAAAACTAACAAACCATCACCACTTATCAAGGTACAATATCATGAAAACAACAATTCGGTTTAGAAACTGTTACTCACGGCAGCAAAGAAGGACATCATTGACCAAAATCATATAGGATGAATTCCCTAGACACCTTCTATGACCTGCTCTATAAGATAAGAACTTTATCCTCTAAAGACTTATATAGTTATATGCTTCAATAATAGTATTCACTTAATTATCCGACTTACTGCCCTTATATTGTGGACCTGTGGTTTAAGATTCGCAAGATCATCGTCTTGACCCTTTGCCTCACAATATTTCTGTATTCATGTCAAGAAACATATATACAATTTAAATATCACTATACAAATTAAATAGCAGTAATTGAGTTTTTTTCACGCTAAAGTGTGTCTTGTAAATATCCACACGGTGGCTGGTATTGCATGGTTTTACCGTTAACAATACCAAACACCAACTCAGCCTTGACAAACTTATAACCAGCATGCTTGCATCTTTGACATAGAAACTTGATACACATACGCAATTTTTATAAACGTAAGACAGGTATTAGAGTCAGAGTGTTCATTTTCGATCAAGTTACTTCATAATTAGATGAACTTCAGGTCGTTTTGTGAGTCAGTTCAAAAATATGGGAAATGGAAAGAGGCGGCACACCTGTGAAGCAAAGTGACATTGCAATCTTTTAACCATCTATTCCTTGGAGCTCGAATTCATGCTGCCCTAACCAAATACTGGACAATAAATGAACTGATTAGTTTGTGATAACAAGCTTTGGATCATGTTCAGATGTGAGGTTTAGAGTCAACAATCAAGTACCTCCAAAGTGATTCACTTCTTAGCTTAGAGCAATTCAGCTTCTGAAATCTACAGACAAGAATGTTTATGTTGATTAGAATAAGAATACATATTTTGTTTATTTGTTGTTTACTGCGATTCATTCTGTCTATCTTAATTCATTTTGGTTTATCTTATTTCAGTTCAGCAAAGCGATTTGGTTTTATCTTAATTCACTTAAGAGTAGGCAAAACAGTTATCTATCTTATAAGATCTAATGTCATCATTTCTGACATCATCTTCAGGATGAAATATATAGTCCACTCTTTTAAGTCACCGCCTCTAAATTTTAGGTAAAAACAATTTAACTGTGTAAAGTTTCCTCATTTTACGCTAAACCCGTCTAAATATAGACCACTCTTTTAAGACATCCAAGTTTGATAGCATTCATCCGTCTTGCGCTGGCTGGCCCAACCCGTCTATTTTCTTTTCATATTTGGCCGTGAGTTTCAAATGCATACATTTCTCCTGATACCAAGAATCAACACGTACAGTTAGAACAACGTATTAAGTAAACATTTATCTTCAAAACTAAATACGAAGATAATCTCAACAAAGCCAAACACAACCACCCCCATCCTCCTCCCCCCCTCAATCTGAACTTGACCAAGCACAAACTCCCTATACCTTATTCTCCACATCCATCCCCGCCTCTCTTACTCCCTCTCCATCTCCCAATCTTAATATGACTAATACCAAGCGCAAACTCTCTGCACCTCCCTTCCTCCTCCTGCATTAATTCCCCTATCTCTCATTCTCTCTCTCTCCCACCCCATGTCTCCCTCCCTTCCCCCTGCATCAGTACATGGCCCCAAGGGTTATTTTGCATGAAGGAGCTGCTGGAACATTACTATTACATGATCATGAATTATGTGTAAACAAGTATACATAGCCCAAGGATTTTTTTGCGTGAAGAAGCTGGTGGAACATTACAATTACAAGGAGAGGGGGATTTGAACCGACAATCTACTGTCTAAGGCTAGGTTGGCTCTACCTCTAGGCCAAGGATTATGGACCTTAGGTGTAGCAGTGCGGGTGAAAGGAATTAGGGAAAAGAAACTATTCTAGGGGTTGTGAATCGAGGGAGACTATAACTGCACGGAAAGCAAACCGTGACGTCCAAGATGAAAAAGCTCCTTCATTGCGTCATCGGAATACAAGGCAAATGGTGAAATTTTAAATATGACAGGTGAAATAATAACTTCATGATATTTGAAAATGTAATAGAACCATCAAGCAACCAGTTTTCCGTAGAACAATTTAAAAGTTTAGCAAATATGGATGAGTAAAAGACAAAAGAAATCATTTAAGGGTAAAATAATTCTCTATTGAGTGAGCCATAAATGAGATGGTCGCAAATGTGAGACCACCCAAAATACTTGTGCATTTTTTTATCTTTTAATCATATGGTTAATGACCGGTGTTCTTAGGTGTAAGACAATCTCATACTCCCTCAAATCCAAACGATTACGTATTTTGATATATAGATAGAAATCATTCAGATGGGAGAGGGTATAAGTGTTAGTAACCCATGTTCGATTACTTCAAACCTGTCAACTACACATCCTAATACATAACCTTTCAGCATGTTAAGCAGTCAAAACTATTAGTACTATACTATATTATCTCAAAAGTATGAAAAAAAACCGTAATTATTTAAGTTGCGGTCATACTGTGATGAAATTGCCAGGTTTCTGACCATCAGCACGATTATAGTTGTTTAAGGGTCTATTAACACCGACAGGAATAGCAGGAGTCTGTCTGGCTTCAACTAATTGGCTGGCAGGCTTTTCGGTTGAGACGGAAGGCACATCTCTCACAGCCGTTACAGGAGCATTGTTAGCCGTAGGCTTTGAAGTGGCGGCCTTTGGAGCTTCACCACTTCCAAACAGGTAGTCTAAGGAACGCTTACCACCTCCACTGCTCAGACCACATCCCATGTGTAATGAACCCTAAGAAAAGGCCATATGTATATCAATCTCTGAAATGAAAAGTATAATGATTTCACAAGCAAGTTTTTTAAAAGGTTTTAATTGTGGGCAAAGAAGGTAAAGGTCAGGTGGAAGCAAAAGGCAAGATGCTTAGCTTGCTGACGATCAGTAAAGAGAAAACGCAGGCAAAATAAGATAAAAAGATCCACAAATCAGAGTAAAATACCAAAACACAACAAATTAGCAAGTACTCCTGAACCTCTACAAAGACCTAAAAACACAGATGCACCAATAACGAAGCCACTAAAGATAAATCACTAACAGCTGTTTTTTTTTATCTTTCATTCTTCAGTGTGCAAGTAATTTTGGAGTCACGGTATCAAATCCTTCACTTTCATGCTAATTTGAAAGCCAATCACAAAGCTTTGAATAATACATCATTAGCTAATTTAAAAGATGGTCCTGCAATTCCAATCCAATTATAAGGCAAGCAAAAAATTAAAGCTCCATACGAAATATAACACGAAAACTTAAAAGATGATTTTGCATGTAAGACTAACACATTAATTCATTAACCATATAATTATATAAGTAATGATTATACGAAGTATATCTGGGTTGATTTCACAGCCGGTTCCCTATAATTAGTTTCAGCAGCCCAATCGTATCCCCTGAGATCTAATGTAACATTTTGGTTGTCCAAGTATATCCTTATAGTGTACTTGGATGAACACACGCCCCCGTTTGACAAAAAGAAAATGTGTCATAGCTGCACCATGTACACCAATCATCACATCACTTGTATTAAGTGCCTTATCTTAGTCCTCGCTTGTTCGCCTGGTTTCACAACTTCGGCCCTACTGAATTATTGATAAGTATAATACTCAACTACACAAGAAAAGAAAAAAAACAATAAACTGACTGAACTACCCATCCATGTACAACCCAAAAATAATCAACCGCTGATGCAAAAACTCATAATCAAGGTCTCTTTGAACACCATACAGTCCTGTCTTTTGTAAAAAGAGAGAGAGAGAGAGAACGAATCTTACATCTGATTATGGGTAAAAGTAGAATGAAAGTAAAGTGAGAGTAATTCCAGCTTGTTTATGAAGTACATGTTAAAGATCAAAGAAGGCAAAATCATTGCATTGCAGGTCACCGCTTACATTTTAGAGCTAAAATAGAATTTGCTATCAAAGTCGAAATTTATCGTGACCAAAAAATCAACCAAGAAAACCACTCACACACACACACACACTCAGTGCAGTACTTGCGACTACTGATTTTGTCGTGACCAATCCCCACCTACGACACCTAGTTACCACCAGCAAGCCTACGAACAATAAATATATACCGAAATTCTACCCTGCAATGACTGTACTCAGAGCTTGAGTCAATCCATCCGACATGAAATAATACCAACAATCAATTGATTTCTCATCTTCTCATCAACTCGTATTTTAATTCATACAATCATACCCAACTAAATAATCACATAACATAACCACATAACCTAAAATATCGAATGCATTTTCCATATAATACACAACAACCCAAATCAAAATAAGCTTATGATAAGAATCAAATAAGCAAAAAGAGGAAACATAAACCCAAAAATCAAATGCAAAACAAAACAACGTAATGATAGTTAAATCTCAAACCTTAAATAGAATCAAATGAAGAAGGCTAACCTGAATAAAACATAATCACCAATAGAAGATCGGCTTCGAACCAGGCTGACCTCGAACCAAACGTGTTTAAAATAAATAAGTGGGATGATGAGGAAAGAAAATGTGATAAATTGAAATCGGATTGGAAAAGGAAATTGGAAAAGTAGGGGACAAAGAAAGAGGGAAGAGCTGTGAAAAGGAGTGGACAAAAATGAAGATAGAAATAGCAAAGTGAGTACAGTAGGTAAGAGGAAACAACTATTCATCACATGCGCCGCACGGATAGCACTGCTCTACTGTGCATATTTACCAAACTTAATACATTTAGAGGGTATTTACCAAACTTCGTACATTTAGAGGGTTTTAGATACATCCTCATGTGTCTTTTTTTGCTAAAGGTCAAACGCATTTACAAATGCATTCTTAGTTACTTATTGGCATACTCATTAGGCTTTCGTTGCCTTTGGTTATGCACGGCCCATTATCACTAGTGGGCTAGTGCATTCCTTTTAGATGACTATATATATTTGTGGGTTAGGCCCAATTTGCTTGTGACCTTTTGAGATGTTATAGAAGATTTTGCCGCCCAATTTCCTCAAGTCTTGCAATTAGGGATATCATTGGGGGTATGGAGGTGGTGGATATAGGCTTTTTCGTACCCGTACCCACCAAGAAAAACTCGAACTTATACCCCGTTTCACCACCTTCAAGTTTTCAAAACCGTACCCGCACCAACAGATGAAAATATAAAACCATACTCATTCCACTTACCCGTTAACTTGTTATACCATAATTTTTATCGATATTTTTTTTCGTAAAAGTTGGTTTACTCATTATTAATTTCCATTTCTTTTGAATTTATTTTTGTAATTCTAGTTTTTGACCAAAGAAATTAGTAATTTTTTTTATAAAATAGCTATTATTAACATTTTATCTTAATTACAACAAAATAAGATTTATAAAATCATTATAATACTACTAAATTTTTTAATGGTTAGCGGGTATTAAGTGGGTAAGATGCAAAATCCATCCCTGACCCTCTACTAGAGCTGGCAAATAATAACACGACACGAAAACACGACACGAACCCGACACGAAATTAACGGGTTTGGGTTGAGGCTTAATGACCCATTTATGTAAGTGGGTCGACACGAACACGACACGATAATTAATTGGGTTGGGTTTGGGTTGAGCTCTTTAAACACGAACCCGACACGAATGACCTGTTTACTAAATTAATCCTAATTTTTCTTGATTCTCCATCACATAAATATACTTAAACTTTCCAAATATGGGCATGACACGAAAACACGACACGAACCCGACACGAAATTAACGGGTTAGGGTTGAGGCTTGATGACCCATTTATGTAAGTGGGTCGACACGAACACGACACGAGATTTAATTGGGTCGGGTTTGGGTTGGAAGGTTTGTGACCCGTTTGCATGTGACACGAACACGAACCCGACACGACCCGATCTGTTTGCCAGGTCTACCCTCTACCCATAGTAGACACAATTTTCGTATCTGCATCCGCCTAATGACCCGCCAAAGCTCTACCCATACCCGCCCGAAGTGAGATGGTGCGGGGCGCTATCCACTTTTACCCGCTCCAATAACAGTCATACTTGCAATCATCATTCAATACACTTGTTTTAATTTGACTACCGTTTTTAATTTATTTGATTTCCTTCTTTTACGTTTTAGTCTTCAATTATCACAAATTCTCATTATAGACGGACACTATCCGTCTATATGTATAAACGGATACTATTTTCCCTCACAAAATACCCATTTGCCATAAAGTGGGAAGCACATGGGGGGTGCCCCACCTTGTCCCCCCCCCCCCTTCCCATTTTATTAGAGGTCTTTACCCGTCTGTTCGCCCCACCCGTCTATACCAAGACCTATTGTCAATTATATACTAGCGTAGATCTCGTGCGAATTTACTATTATTTAGATTGTGATATATATAAAAATAACCTTTAGTAATTAATCTTTATATTAATGTAAGAGTCTACAATTACTAACGTGTAGTATTAAGAGATAGAAAATGGAAAATTTACATTTTTTGGTAGAATATATTCTCTACATTTCAAATACGAATTATAAGTAGTCCATATTTGTATAGAATAACTAAAAGTTGTAAGTCTAATCTTATCTTTATTAATTTAGAAGGCAAATCTCAATCAGGGACGTGTCACGTCATTAATTCAACTTTTTTTTGGAAATACATGTTATGGTGGGACCAAGTTACAAGAATGATTTATTTTTTCTTGAGAATTAAAGTCTTAGAACAAATACTATGAAATAATACTATAAAATAATTTTATACATTCCGAATAAATAAATTAATGACATATAAGCGAAATGAATTACAAATCGGAATAAATGAAATTAATTACAAATAAATGAATTACATAATTTTAAAAAAATTAAATAATGATAAAATTACATAATTACGAGAAGGAATTACATTTAATTACGGATTGAATTACATAATGCGAATAAATTACATGCATAATTTTTAAAAACTAGATAGTACGATATATTTTTTTTAAAAAAATATCCTTTGTTATTTCCTCTTAAACTATTGCATGTAAACACATATTTGTAACAAGTTTAAACATTAATTATGTAGATCGCTGATTTAGACCAACTAGATAATTACAATAGAAATGCAAAAAAAAAAAAAAAAAATATACATCCAAAAACATTAACGGTCCAAATACATACCCGTGCAATTTTGCACGGGTTTAAAACTAGTATTTGAGAATGATTAAACATGTTAGGTCCCATTTTGTAATTAAAGTACGTGATTTGAACGGAAAACATTTTAGTTTCACTTATTCTTTTAGGAAATAAAGGATTTTAGTTTCACTCTACCCCTTTCCATTTTCTACACTATTCATAAATAAACATTCACTTCCGATTTTTTTCTCAATATATAAGCGAAAATATATTCATGTGGGATCTTGTTTGAGTCGTTTTTACGAGGACATTAAAATATCTAACTTTTATAATTTTTGCAAAAACGTAGCTAATGATATTTAGCGGGTAAAACATGCATTGACAAACGTGAAAAAGTAAAGTGGTAGAGTAGAATTGAATGGAGAAAGTACAATTATTCGTGTGTTGTTCCTCCTATCCGGTGTCCGTGTGCTTCTCATTTTGCAAGTCTGCAATACACCGAAGACATGGACGTCGTGTGATCCTGAAGGTGAATGCCGTTGAGTTCGTGTGTACCAGTATTAACAACTTTAATTTAGGACAATAATTTTGTTCACAACACAACATTTTCACATAGACGGTTATACTAAAACTCTTTCATTTACTTCTTTTACTCTCATTATTAGCCTCTACAAAATTTACAGTCGTACTTATGTTTCAAAGGAGATCATCCGTCTCATCTTGTGTTTCATTACTTCTGATAATGACATATAAACACTTTGTTATTTATTATTGGCATTTTTATCCTTTGAAGTGTGATGTGTCAAGATTTTAAGGTAATGAAACAATAAATAAGACATAAAAATAGGACGGATCTACGTATTGTTATGGGGTGTCCAACTGCCAAGGACATGTTTTTGGCAAATTTCTACCAATTTAGGGTTAAAGCGGTCTTAGCGTTAGGTCCGTATTATGATTTGATTGTTTGTCGTATGTTAACCTGAATGCGCTATGTAAATAAAGAACACAAGCAATTTTGGTGACGCGGAAAACCCAATTTGGGAAACAACCGCGGGGGGAGACGGAATCCCACCAAGATTTTCACTATAATTCGGGAGGAAGTACAGTTCGTGTGTTATGCTACGAATGCTAGGGTGTAGTTCTCGTATTTTTTGATGATCCCTCTTCCTTGCGTTTGAGGCTCTTTATATAGGGGAGCTTGGCTAGCTAGGGTTTCTTGTTTTCCCTCCAAGGTATTCCTAATATGGCGCAGAATAGGACTTTCCTTCCTCGGATATGGCAAGTGATTGAACTCTCATATGCTTCCTCTATGCAGATCAAAAGCCCACGTTCCGCGCTGCACGCTGATGCTGTCATCCTGGCTCCTTGATGTCCTGCGTCCTACACTGCTTCCAGACCTACTGCCCCAGATCAACCCATATCCAGATTTTGGGCCTAACAGTTTGCCCCCAATTATCCGCGAATGCACAACCCTAATTATTTGAGCGGGAAATTGCAGTGTATCGTTGAGTGCTTCTCACATACTCCACTTCAATTCACATTTTTCAAAACCCCAACTACCTCTTCCTATTTAATCTCACTCGCCCCTTCTTTCTCTTTCATCATCATTTCATTTCCTCAAAACCTTCAAATTTCCGTCTCCCCAAACCCTTCTTCAACGTCCTTTCGCTGTCAGCGTCGCCTTCTTCCGTCTGTTCAAGTACTTTTGCTTCTCTCTCCTCACTCGTCATGGCCAAAACCCGTCACACGTCTTCTTCGTCCGCCACCATTGACCTTATAGAGGACGACGACTTCCCTTCGCAGGGAGTCCTCAAAAGACCACACTCCGGTGATTCTCACCTAACCCAAGAGGACATCCCTAGGATCAAAGCTTTGCTTGGCCTAGGTGACAATGTGGTGATCCTCATCCCCAAACCCGGTCAGAAAGCAGATGCCTTTCGTGCGGGGTGGATCTGCTTGTACACCTACCCTTTCATCCTTGGTCTTAAATTTCCCTTTCCCCCGATGATCCAAGAGTTCATCCGCCTGAACTCACTTCCCATGGCCCAAATTGCCTCTTATGCACGGAGGATCCTTTTGTCTACTGTTGCTTTGAACTACAGTATGGGTGCCGAGATTGGATTGTCAGATCTGGCCCATAGGTTTGAGTGCCAGTCGCTGGGGAATGACCAATACACCACCAGGGCCGTGGAGAAGACTGAGAACTTCCTCCAGTCGGTGGCTAAAGCGAAGGACGATGGGTGGTACGAGGATTTCTTCTATGTCAAGCTTGAATCTCTTCCCATCCACGCCGATTACTTGTTCGAGCATTGGGTTTTTGCCAAGAGTAAGTGTATTTGCATGTCCATTTTCGATTGCCCCTGTCGCTCACTGTTCTTACTCTTTAATTTGATGCAGAACTCAAGAACCCTGAGAAATCTGAAGACGAAGCAATCTCTGTTGCCAAGCTTTTCTCCATCCCTGAAGACCGTAGACTGTTTCCCCTCCTGCTCTCTGGTTTAGACGATTCCGCCACTAAAGAAACCATGTCTTCTGGTAAACACCCTTTTTAAATCTTTAGAAGCTTCCTTACCCATTGGTTCTCTATTCTGATCTCTTGCGTCCTGGTGCCTCCGTAGGAAGTGCTAGACCCTCTGCTTCTGAGATCCTGATGCGTCATGCCGGAAAAGAGCTGGCGACTCCTTTACCTCTCCGCTTCCTCAAGAAAGAGATCCACCTCAAGGCTCGCTCGAACCTATCGAAGTGACCCCAATATCTCGTGCCCCGGGTCCCCCTGTCCATGCTGATGAGTTGCTGCTGCGCCTCCCCGCTAACCGGGGGATGCGATCGGGCCATCGGCCGCATCTTTGGAGAGGTTCTTGAGTCCGGCTTGCTCGGGGCATTTGATTCGATCGCCCCCGGGAGATGACGACACTGGTTCTTGAACATTGCTTCCTTCTAAGCCTTCCTTTACTGGCCCCTTACTTTCTGCCTTTGTGCTTCCCCCGATGATGGTTTCTTTTTATTGAAGGCTCTTCAATCATCCCTCTACCTTCGCAAGATCTTTGCAGAGGGCCAAAGTTGAGTGCTTGGCTTCGTGGGGAAGAATAAGGAGCTCACAACTACTGTGCCAAACGAGGGAGACTCCATGTGGCCTTAAAGGAGAAGGAGGCGACTAAAGACAGTGGCGAGGACCCGAAAGCTAAGCTGCGTTATGACACGGGGCCGACAAAAGCGAGGCCCGTCTTGATGGGATGGTGAGCTAGCCAAGAATGTGGGAGCCTATCGCCTTTGAAGAGCGGATTGACCGCATCCGTGCTTACATTGAGGGGAGGCACACGTCCCGGAACCTGGAGGAGGAGCGGCCGAGTTCACCCGTGCATTCCCTAATGGCATGGATCCGAGCGCCTGTTCCCCGGCCGAGGCTACTAATCGGAGCCTGATTCCACCGCCATGGATATTTCTGGGGCTATCTCTGGGACTGTTGAGGAGATCCTGGCGGAGCAGGCTGGTGAAGATGCTGCTGCAACTCCTGAGGGTATTCAGGTACCTGCAACAGAGAGGCAGATGGAGCACGAGGGAAAGTCTTTGAGTCGGGATGCGTTATCGAGAGGATTGATCTCTCTTAAATTTTAAGTTGTCTGGGGACTTGGCCCTGTGTGGTGCAAGTTTGTAAAAAACTCTTTTTCGTTTTTTTTTTTTATTTTGGCTCGTTTTGTGCCTGCTGGTATGCAGGCTTTAAACTCTGATAGCGCCTGCTACAGGTAGCAGGTGCCATAACTTAAAGTAGTTCTGGGCCCAGGTTCTGAGGCCCTCCTTTTGTTATACTTGCGTTTTTTGCTATTGAGTTCTGGAGTTGTGATTCCACATAGGTATATCCAGGAAGCTGACCTGGTTTCCAGGTGCACAGCTGTTGTTCCTCGTGACAGGTTTCTGATAACATATTTTACCCATGACGTAAAATATCTTATCACTAGGATTAGCTGATTAGAGCATACCTTCATTGAGTGTTTCTGACTAACAAGGAATGTTGCGTTCCTTGTGGTTCCAGACGTTTGAAATTCCGTGCGTGCACCTTTTGCTCTACGTCATAGCTATGAAATTACTGAGATTAACGTTAAGGTATGGGTGGTCTTAGTATGCCGTACCCTGCGCGCTACCTCGGCGTATGCTCCCCATGTGGCTTGACTTAAGATTAACGTCTTTGCAGCCTCACATGGCAGGGGCTGGACCCTCAAAGTGTTCCCTATCTGACAAGTAACCAACATTAGTATCAAAGCCTTTCTTCGTAGAAGCATGATAAATTCCAAAGTAGTGCAAATTACCTGGTGCTATCTCATGGTGTTCCAGGGCAACACCTGGATCCAGGAAGCCACAGCCTGGACTACTTGGTTTAACGACTCTACTTGGTTTAAAAAACGAAAAGCTAAGGAAAACAAAATAAAAAAGATTTTCTGAAACACACCAATACCTAAAGCATATACTAGCCCCCACCTTTTTTTTTTCCTTCACGGACTTTTGAAAGGTCCTTTGTACACTAAAGTTTTGGCACTTTGTCAGACAAAGTACCGTTTCAAGTGGCGAATGTTCCAGGGTTTATCCAGGATTTGACCGTGCATGGTCATCAAGCTGTATGCCCCATTCTTGACAATGCTTTCGACCTGATAAGGCCCTTCCCATTTGTAGGCAAACTTGCCTACCTTGTGGTTCTTGGTATTTTTGAATACCCTTCTGAGTACGAGGTCCCATAGTTCAAGGGTCCTGATCTTGACATTCTTGTTATATGTCCTTGCTACAGATTGTTTATACGATGCCATACGTATGTAGGCGCTTTCTCGCAACTCATCAACTGTGTCCAGGCTCCTAGCCATTTCAACCTTGTTCTGCTCTGCCGTCTGACAACCGTACCTGTGCGTGGGCACCAGAACTTATGAGGGTATCACTGCCTGTGCTCCGTATACGAGGCTAAATGGAGTTTGGCCTGTTGCCACTTCTGGTGTCGTTCTGTCTGACCAGAATACTAATGGTAGTTCATCTGCCCATTTTCCCCCCAACTCTTCCAACCATTTCTGAGGTTTTCCACAATGATTTTGTTGCTGGACTCGGCTTGGCCGTTGGTTTGTGGATATCTGGGGGCTGACTTTCTTAGTGTTATGTTCCAGCGTGAACAGAAGCCCTCGGTGTTATCCGATATGAACTGGGATCCATTGTCACATATGATCTCAGAAGGTATCCCAAATCTGCATATGATGTTGCGCTTGATAAAAGAGATCACTTGCCGTTCTTTTACCTCTGTCATTGCCTCTGCCTCAATCCACTTTGAGAAGTAATCAGTCACAACTAGCATATATACTCTTTTTCCTGGAGCCCTGGGCAGCTTGCCTACTATGTCCATGCCCCACATCATGAATGGCCATGGAGAGATAATCAGGTGCATTGGTTCTGCTGGCTGGTGGATTGCTGGAGCCGCCTTTTGACATGATTCACAGCGTTTAGCGTGATTAACTGCATCCATGCGCATAGTGGGCCAGAAATACCCTTGTCTCAAGATTTTGTTAGACAGGCTTCATCCTCCATTGTGGTTCCCGCATTCTCCGCCGTGTACGTCTTGCAGCACTGTCTCTGCTACCTCTTTGTTCAAGCACCTGAGGCATGGTCCGGCCAACGATTTTCTAAAGAGGATGTTATCAATTAAGATATACCTGGAGGGTTTTATTCTGAAACTTTGTGCTTCCTTTTGATCCTCAGGGAGTGTCCCATCCCTTAGCCAATTTATGTACGACACTCTCCAATCTGGATCCTGCTGCCCTATCGAGGAGACCAGGGTCCCGGCTCCCTGCGTATACTGCACATGTACAGCCACTTTTACCGGATTCTGGTCTGGCTCCTTCTGGATGGCTGGGGTCAACACATGGGTGATAGGTATATTTGACAGTTCTGTAGGCTGAAAGGTAACTCATAGCGTTGCCAAGGCGTCTGCTTCCACGTTCTGATCTCGCGGCACCTGAGTTATCTTGAACGTTCTAAACTTTGACTTTTGCTCTGTGGCTATCTTCAAGTAGGCTATCATCTTTGAATCACGTGCCACATATTCGTTGTTTACATGATTTACCACAAGTAAGGAGTCACTGTATACCCTCAGGTTCCTTACCTTAAGCCCTGACGCCATCTGCATCCCAAGTATAAGGGGTTCATACTCAACCTCGTTGTTGGTTACCTTGAAGTCACACCTAATAGCTTGTACTATCATATCACCTTTAGGTGACCGAAGGACCAAACCCACGCCAGCCCCCTTGCATTAGAGGCTTCGTCAATGTATAAGGTCCATATCTCGCTATCTTGACTCCCCGTTATTGTCAGCATCCCCTCTTCTGCCTCCCCACGGGTAGCAGGGCAGAAGTCAGAGACGAAATCGGCTAGGGCCTGGGATTTTATTGTTGTTTTGGGTTCGAATTGTAACTCATACCCACTAAGATGTAATGACCATTTAGTCATCCTACCCGAAAGTTCAGGTTTCCTCATAATAGTTTTTAGCGGGTAGTTGGTTATCACGCGGATGGTGTGAGATTCAAAATACGGCCGCAGTTTATAGGAAGCAGTAACCAGAGCCAATGCTAGTTTTTCAAAGGAAGTGTACCTGGTCTCTGCGAGAAGCAGAGACTTGCTAATGTAATACACAGGATGCTGCATTTCTTAATGTTCTTTGACCAAGACCGCACTCACAGCTGCTTTCGTGACCGACAGGTACAGGAACAGTGGCTCCTCTTGCTCCGGCTTCGCGAGTAACGGTGGCGTGCTTAGGTAGCTTTTGAGTTCTGCGAATGCCTTTTCATGTTCTTTGGTCCATTCAAATTTCTGACTTTTCCTCAATATATCATAGAACTGACTTGCACCTATCCGAGGCCCTTGATATGAACTGTTTAGGGCCGCCACCTTTCCCCGAGTCTTTGCACATCTTTAAACCTGCGGTGATTCTAGCTGGAGTATTGCTTTTATCTGCTCCTTGCTTGTTTCAATTCCTCTCTGGGTCACCATATATCCTAATAATTTTCCCGAGGATACTCTAAACGAGCACTTGGACGGATTAAGCTTCATTTTAAACTCCCTTAATGTCTGGAAGGTGTCTGCTAAGTGTTCCATATGCATTCCCGCTTTTTTGGACTTCACTACCATGTCGTCTATGTATACTTCCATGGTCTTTCCTATTTGCTGCTTGAACATTTTATTTACCAATCGCTGATAAGTGGACCCGGCATTTTTTAGGCCAAAGGGTATGACATTGTAACAATATATGCCTCTTTCTGACATAAATGTTGTTTTCTCTTGATCTTGTGGATGCATCTTGATCTGATTGTAGCCGCTCCAGGCGTCAAGGAAAGTAAGTACCTCGTGTCTTGCAGTAGCGTCCACCATTGCATCGATATGCGGTAGTGGAAAGGGGTCCTTGGGACAAGCTTTGTTTAAATCGGTGAAGTCTACGCATACTCTCCACTTGCCGTTCTTTTTGGGCACAACTACCACATTAGAAAGCCATTCGGGGTAGCTAACTTCTCTAATTTTACCTGCTGCCAAGAGACTGCCTACTTCCTTGTTAATGACTTCATTTCGTTATGCCGCGAATTTCCTTCTCTTCTGCTGTACTGGGGTGCAGCCTGGGTTCACACTTAGCTTATGTGAAATAATGGACGGGTCTATACCTACCATATCGTCGTTGGACCAGGCGAAACAGTCCATGTTGGTTTTCAGAAATTGAGTCAGCCGGCTACGTAGCTCTTCACTACAAGTTGCTCCGATTAGTACTGTCTTATCCGGGTGCTTCTCGTCCAGGTGGACCTGGTCTAGTTCCTCTGAGGGAGGCTCCTTGTATTCTTTCGAGGTGCCCCGGTCCTGTAATTGCTATGAGGAGAGCCTGGTTGTAGCTTTGAGGGCTTGAGCGTAGCAGTTCCTGGATTCCTTTCGATCCCCTTTTACTGTGACCGTACCCCATGGTGTTGGGAACATGAGGCACTGATGATATGTTGAGGGTACCACCTTCATCTGATGCAGCCATGGTCTTCCTAGTATCACGTTGTAAGTGGTTGGACCCTCAATGACTAAGTACCTTACCAGTTTATTAACTCCTTCGATGTACGTTGGGATGGTTATCTCACCCACCGAATGCGCAGTCTCACCACTGAATCCCACCAGGGGTACAGATTTCTTTATCAGGTTCTCTTTATCGAAACCCATGGTTTTGAGGGTTTCAAGCATGATGAGGTTCACAGAACTCCCCTTATCTACTAATGTTTTTCGTACGGTGCAATTGCCAACGGATAACGTTATAGTTAGGGCATCGTCGTGTTGCTCTGCACTGCTTTCTATGTCAGTTTTCGTTGAAAGTTACCGGGGGTAAATTGCTCTGGCTTACTTTGTATGAAATTTCTGGATGATCCCCTTTACTTCCGGTGGCTTTCCTCTTAGCGGCGGAATATGTTAAGCCTGATAGCTCGGACCCGCATGTTATCACGTTAATAATTTTTGTGCATATGGGTGGAGCAGAAGGAAGCACCTGATTTGATGCTTCTCTCCTGTCCTGCTTGCCCCCACGTGATAATAGGTGGTCCAAGTTTCCCCTACGTACCTGGAACTTTACTTCTTTTCGTAATCTACAGCAATCTTCTGTCCTGTGGCCTATATCCTGATGCCATTCGCATCTCTTTCTGCTGTCTCTGTCGTCGTTGGGTCGATCCTGAGTGGGAAGCTTTGGCCACCTGACCTGATCACCTAGGCTTCTCAGCGCTTTCAGCAACCCTTCCATTCCCGTGTTGAATCCGTATCCAGATAGCTTAGGAGGATGCTGGGAGTCGTCAACTTACTGGGTTTTTTATGCTATCCTGCTGATATTAGGTCTGTTGTATGGCTTAGCTTGCTCGTCTTTCTTTTCTGTTGGGATTCTCCTGCCAGGTTTGTCGAAGTTTGTTATTCCCTTTCTAGCTTGTATATCTTCTTCCAATCTTAATGCTGCTGTAGCTCTCTGTTGGACTTCTTCGAATCTCTCACAAGGGTACATTGTTAATTCTTTGTAGAGGTTTGACTCCTTATCCAAGCCCTGCCTGAAGGCGTTGATGGCCGTGGACATATCGCAGCCTCGAAGTGAGACTTTCTCTGCATTGAACCTGGTAACGTAATCCTTGATTTATTCACCTATTTCTTGAACGATCCTATACAGATCACTTGGCTGCTTTGGTGTTCTCCGGCTGCTGGAGAACTGTTGATTGAACGCGTGGACCAAATCGGCGAATGAAGATATGGTCCCATTAGGCAAGCCGACGAACCATTGTAGTGCTGCTCCGGTTAGGGTCGAACCAAATCCTTTACACATGCATGCCTCCTTTGAGGCTCCTGTGGCTGTAGTAACCATCATTTTCTGCTTGAATTGGCTAATGTGATCGCAGGGGTCTGTGGTTCCATCGAAGAGGGTCATTGTTAGGACGCTGAATCCCTTTGGTAAGGCCACTGTAGCTATATCGCGAGTAAACGACGAGTCAGCATAGCTTTCTGGTGCGGCCATCTCCATAGACAGCGGTATTCCTGGGACCCTCAGAAGGAGGCTTCCTAGTTCCTGGTATTGCTGTTCTATATGACTGATGTTCGGCTCCTCGTAAGAAGTTCTGTTGTTCCAAGACCGCTGGGTGGCGCATCTGCGATGCTAATGCAGCCGGGCCGCTTTCCCAGGTATACTCCGCTTGATTTGTAACAGGGACCCTGATCATTGGGACCGCCGCTGCTGCTCTGATCTGCTAGCGTCCTCCAGCATCTGATATGGGTGTTGGCTCTTGGTGGGCTGGCTCCTCATCTGGTGTTAACGCCCCCAGCTCTGTTGGGACCAGGCCTCCTCTTGGCTGCGGTGTTGCATCCATGTCCAGCCTAAGTGCCACTTCGCGTGGCAACACCCGCGTTTGCCTCCGGTCCCCACTTTTAACCGGTGGCCTCCTTGATCTGTCTTCCTTCATCCAAGGGGTTGAATTAGCGGCATGGCTCCTCAACTAGTTGATCTGTGCTCGGAGGAGATTGTTGTCCTCTTCCATCTGGGATCTCATGCTTCTATTTTCGTTCTGCATAGTTCGGATTGTCCTTGCTAATGTGTCCAACCCGCTTATCATGATGCTGGTGGGACTCGGAGGAGCCTGAACCTGTTGCCTAGATTGTGCTCCTCTTTCAGACTGCGTGACTCCTTGCCGTCCCTAGACGACTCCTGGATCTCTAGTCTGGATTCTCTCCGAAGATGGGCTTGTTGCTACCTGGGAACTTTGACTTTGCTTGACCTTTGGTACCGGGAGCGGCCGGTGGTGGTCCGAACCGGGTTGTACGTCTGCTGCTTCTGCCGCCGGGGAGATGGTGTATGTGTTCTGCCTTGGGGGGGCGGTACCCGCGTTCTTTCCGGGCACTGGTGTCTTTGCTGAGTTGGTTTATTTGTGTCCGGACATGTTATGCTTGCTTTGAGTAGGCTGGCTAACGAAGACGACCACTATGCCCCACGGTGGGCGCCAAACTGTTTTAGTAAATTTCTACCAATTTAGGGTTAAAGCGGTCTTAGCGTTAGGTCTGTATTATGATTTGATTGTTTGTCGTATGTTAACCTGAATGCGCTATGTAAATAAAGAACACAAGCAATTTTGGTGACGCGGAAAGCCCAATTTGGGAAACAACCGCGGGGGGAGACGGAATCCCACCAAGATTTTCACTATAATTCGGGTGGAAGTACAGTTCGTGTGTTATGCTACGAATGCTAGGGTGTAGTTCTCGTATTTTTTTATGATCCCTCTTCCTTGCGTTTGAGGCTCTTTATATAGGGGAGCTTGGCTAGCTAGGGTTTCTTGCTTTCCCTCCAAGTTATTCCTAATTTGGCGCAGAATAGGACTTTCCTTCCTCGGATATGGTAAGTGATTGAACTCTCATATGCTTCCTCTATGCAGATCAAAAGCCCACGTTCCGCGCTGCACGCTGATGTCGTCACCCTGGCTCCTTGATGTCATGCGTCCTACACTGCTTCCAGACCTGCTGCCCCAGATCAGCCCATATCCAGATTTTGGGCCTAACAGGACACCACAAACATTTGAAAAATTTGTATAAAGGACACCCTAAACCTGCTAGTAGGACAATTGTCACACAACCACATTGCCACTTATCCTTGCTTGAGAGAATTTACATATAAAAAATTACACGAGTATTATTTAATTACCCAATTATAAAGGGACCACTATTTTTTGGGTTTCTTTTAAACCTATAAGTCTATACCCTATCATATAAGGGCATTAGCAATAGACAAACCTTCAAGAGGTTTGTTCTCATGACACATAAGCTAATATACAAACCCATCTACCTACAAACCTCATCCCAACAAAAGATAAACTTTTACAAGGTTCATAACATGGCCCACATTATTATTCCTCCCCTCACACTCTCTTTCTACAAACCAGCATACAATCTAGTAACCCTTTTTAACAACAAACCTCAACACCTATCTCTAGCAATAGAAGGTTTGTAGACAAACCTCAAAAATAGAGGACAAGTCATCTTACAAACCCTTGACAAACCTTCTATTGCTAATGCCCTAATGGCTCTACGGTGATTAGATATAGAAAGCTAAAATATTAATAAATCGGTATTTTTATGTGAGACCGAAATATATAGTAAGACAATATATTTGTATAGAAATAAATCTTTTATTAATAATAATAAACTAGTTCTTACACCCGTGCAATGCACGAAACTGTCTTGTCCTCTTATTTAATTACGTTGTTATTAAAACAAAATAAATTTTGCTAGGCTATATTTTTTTGTTGATAAAATCCAATATGGCGTTCATTAATTAGCAATCAAATTCGCCTCTACCAAAATACAATGTTATGTGGAACCGAATCCACCCATCTACGTCTGCCTATAAGCCAAGGAAACACATGTGCAAGTTCATGTGCAACCTTATTATTACATCTACGAGTAAAAGAAAATGTTAGGGCCAAAATTACCATATTTTGCCTGGGCTACGTGGCACGAGATAAGTGGGTCATTAATGAGCAATGAACCCATGACATACTTGGGGAGTCGGGCCCATGGACCGAGCCAGGGAGGCAGGCCTGGAAGCAGGATAATCCGAAGAAGGACAGCAGGTGAAGGAGAGTTCAGCTTGGACTAAGATATTAATAAGATCTCGGGTAAGACAAGGAAATCCTAATTATTGTCATATTCTGAATAAGGAAAGTCCAAGTTGTTACCAAACTCTACCTTGAGGAACAAGACAATTAAGTGGGAAACCCTAATAAACCCACTAGGGTTTATTCACTATAAATACAAGGAAGACAAACAAGAAAAGGGATCCAATATTTATCCACACAAGAACACACACAACGGCCAATAACAAAGGGAAAGCAAGCAACCAAGTAGCAGCATCTTAATATCATGGCTACGTATAAATCCTAAACCATCACCTCATCATTACCCAATGATTAACCCACATAATCACCACCATCATTATGTACTCATCACCTGGTCATTACTCCATGAATACCATGCTACAAAGTAACCTACGTACAAACAGAACAAACCCACAAATACCCTTTAACATCCGGTAATACTCTGTCTGTCTCTTTTACGCACCAGACGGATTATTCCTCATCAGATCCGGACAATTTTATATTGTACTTGCACTGCGATTATTACATAGTGGAATATTGGTGGGATTTCGACACCCCCGCGGTTGTTTCCCACATTGGGTTTTCCGCGTCACCAAAATCTCTTGTGTCATTATTTCCTTATTTCGTCTTTTACTTCGTTTATATCGTTACTCAGTATTAATTACAAACATATTCCGTCATAAATCACATATAATTTAACCCCCCGTTACGAGACTAAAATGGGCGATCACTTTAACCCTAAATTGGTAGAAATTTACGAAAACAGTTTGGCGCCCACCGTGGAGCATGGTGATCGATCTCTATAGTCAAGTTGTCATAAAGTCAGTATTCGGTGCCATGTCCCCTAGCGAGCAAGAGCTCCTCACTATCCATGAAGTCATCCGAAAGCCATCAGCAGATCTAATTCCTGGGACCCTCCGCGGAAGCCAGCAGCAGACCTGCTTCCAGAGATCCTTCCTAGAAGCCAGCAACAGATCTTTTTCCTGGGATCCTCCGCCAGAAGTCAGAGCTTCCTGGGACTTACTTCACTTACTTCATTTTCTCTGCTGACCATTGGTTCAGAGCAACAAGAGGTACTACAAAAAGCTGTGACGGTCTAATCAGCCACATTAACACAAAGGAGCGGTTTCTTATCTTTATTGACATAGCCCAACAAGTCATAAGGAAAAGCAACCCTCTTACCATTAGGGTTCACGGCAAGTCTGTCAACTACAGCAACGAGCTCACGACTAGCTTTGGAATTATTTGGATCAAGATGTAAAACATGCTCTGAGTCATCTCAAGCATCTTTGATTTAATTCAACTGCCTGTAAGCTAAGGCTCTCCGATAAAGGGCTTTGACATAGGAGGGGTCAAAATGTAAAACAAACTTGTAGTAACGGCTAGCCATATCATAATGAGAGAGTTTCAATTCACAAGCTGCTAAATTAAGAACCAGGGATAAAGCTTAGGAAGAGGTAGCCTGCTGATCACAACAGGGTAAAAATCCAACGAGGCACAACAAATTTAAAGCTTGTTTGTAGAGACTACTTTTTTATTTGGTAAAAAGGTAAGCTTATATTAATAAGATAACCAAGATACAAACGTTCATAGTTCAACTAGCTAACAAAGCTATCTCACTGCTCAACAATTTTAACTCCCAAACTATAAGGAGAATCACACACATTACATAACAAAAAAAACTAATTTTATCGAATCTAGCAATAAGGAATTCTGGACGTAAAAGGACATTCTCTGTTCTGCAATGATTCCTGCTCCACCAGATGGAATATATAAGAGCTAGCAGCTTGATATTGGAGCTTCTGTGAAGGAAATCTCTGTCTAGTCCACCAATCAAACCATTCCTGACTAGGTAGATGGCATCCCAGTCTAGAGGATAAGATTTGAAGGCATCTCTTACTATATTCACAAGCAAAAAACAAATGGGTGTGTGTCTCAGGAGCATTAGCACATAAGACACAGGAATCATCCATGACAATCCCCATTCTTTTCAGCCGCTCTCTGGTTAGTAATCTACCCTGCATCACCAGCCACCCTATAAAGCTGATCTTAGGGAGGGCACCTGAATCCCACACAAATTTTGCCCAAGGTACCTTCATACAAGGAGAGCCAAGCCAGTCATAGCCACTTCGAATAGTGTAAACCTGCTGATTCTGTAGCCACCAATCTCCCACATACCCAGCTTTAATAATATCTCTGATCCTACAAAGCTTCCTCCAAGCCCAACTGCCATTGGTTTTAGGTTGATAGCTATGCCAATCACCACTCTTGATATAAATAGTGTAAACCCATCTCACCCAAAGGTGATCTTTTTTCTGAGCTAGCCACCAAATGTATTTACCTAAGGCAGCCTTGTTCCAACGTATAATATCAGTTACCCCCAAGCCACCATGTTTCTTATCATAGCAAATCTGATCTCATGATACCAAGGTGCTACCCTTATCATTATCAAGACCAGTCCATAGGAAGTTCCTGCAAATCTGAGTTATTTTCTTCAGAATAGAGTTGGGTAAAATAAAAATGCGTGCCTAGTAATTATGCAAAGTGGCCAACACAGACTTAATGAGCACTAATCTCCCAGCATAGCTCAACTTCCTGCTGCCAATACTTCTAATTCTGCTGACTACTCTTTCAATCAGACAGTTACACTCCAGCACAGACAACTTCTTAGAGGCAATAGGTATCCCAAGATACTTGAATGGAAGTGACCCATGATTCATGCTTGAGTACTTGATAATATCAGTCAATACCATGTTATCAACCCCATTACTATAAATGCTAGACTTGCCTTTGTTCATTTACAACCCAGAGGCTCTAGAAAAAGATGGGAAGGCCCTTAACAACCCAATAATGGAGGTTCTATCCCCTCTACAAAACAATAGCAAATCATCAGCAAAGACTAAATGATTGAGCTTGATTCTGCCACAAAGAGGATGGTACTTAAACTTAGTATACTCTTGAATTTTGCCAAGAATCCTACTCAAATACTCCATGCATATAACAAAAATGAGAGGAGAGAGGGGGTCCCCTTGCCTCAGTACCCTCTTCCCATGAAAAAACCCAAAAGTTTCCCCATTAAGTGCCAAAGTATAGGAGGGAGTAGTCACACACTCAAGGATCAACTCAGTAAAAATAGGGGGAAAATTCAGAGAACTCAGCATATTACTCACAAAACTCCATTCAATGGAGTCATATGCCTTTTGGAGATCTATTTTCATAATTACTCTTGGAGACACAACAGTCCTGTTATACAATTTCACCAGATCTTGACATATAAGTATATTCTCTACAATGTCTCTTCCCTTAACAAAAGCACTCTGAGAAGGGCTAATTATGTCAGGCAGTATCATGCTCAGTCTGTTGCATAGAACCTTACTAATACATTTGTAGATAGAATTGCAACATGCTATGGGTCTGAATTGGGTCACATCTTGAGGAAGCTCAACCTTAGGTATCAAGGTAATAAGTGTAGCATTGACTTGTCTGAGTAATTTACCTGAAGCAAAGAAATCCTTCACAGCCTTAATGACACTCTCCCCAGTAATTTCCCAAGTGTCCTTGTAGAATTGGCTACTAAATCCATCAGGACCAGGAGCTTTGTTACCACCAATGTCAAACATAGCCTTTCTAATCTCATCATTAGAAACCTCAGCATTTAAGATTTCATGATGAGCAGTATTCAAAATAGGGCCAGCAGCAATGACTGACTCACACACAGCAGCCACAGAATTACTGCTTCCTAACAAAGCTCTATTTTATCAGTTGAATAGAAGAAAAAGATATATTTTCTTTCTTCTTAAAAAGAGAATTTCCTCTATCCTTCATCAGTTGAATAGAGGAAAAAGATGTCTCTCCTAAACTTATAATCCAGGTAATCAAATCCTCGTCATTCACAGTGTCATCTTCGAAAATTAACAACTCGCTCAGATTACAAATAAAAGATTGATAATTCATAGGAAAGGAACTTGAGAATCAAGAGGGATGAAGGCAGTAGATCATAAAAAGAGGAATTAAAAAACAGGTAAACAGAATTGACGAAAATAAGAAATCGTAATTGAGAAGAAATGATGAAGAAACCAACTACAACCAACCGAATTGCCACCACAACCAACCCCAAAACGCCACTTCCGATAGAGGTTTAACCATGGATTTAAAAAAAACCGCAACTCACCACCGGCAAAAAGAAAACCGAAGACCTCCAAAGAACGCGAAAAACCTTGGAAAAACAAACCTACTAAACTAGAAAGTCGTCTTCGACATGCATTCATCAAGAACTAAACACATAAGAAGGTAGAAGAAACCCGATAGAAAAGGAAACCTGGGTGAAAATTTTCATTGGATAAGAACCAGCTTGCAAAACCCAATGAAAAAAATGAAACAACCATGAAGAGACGCATCAAATTCTTCAAAACGGATCATTAAAGCCATAAAAAAGAGAAGCTTTCCTCAAAGAATAAATAAAATTAAAGCAGAAATCCCACAAAACTAAGCCCAAACGCGGTAAATCAAGCGACAACACCAGAAAGTCAGAGAGAAAACTATTCGATTCTAAAAGAAAGAGATGTGAGCATACCGACAAAGAAGACTCTTACTACGACACAAATAAGTCGGAGACGAAACTCAACTATGCACAACTCAAGATAGCATAGCAGACTGAGAGGAGGTAGGGTCGGTGGCAGAAACAAATAAAGAAAACAATCCATGCATGGTCAAACATTAGGAACCGCCAGAGCGGCCAAGGAATGGTCGGATCTCTAGCGGTATCAGAGGGAGGCAGGGGTTGTAGGGAGGAAGGGGTGGAGGTAGTTGAGGTTTCTTCAAGAGGTAGAAAAGAAAAAGGTCGGTTTATTTGGGAGATTTTTCTCTCTCTATCTCTTCGACTTTTGTTTTCTTTTCTATTTAGACTTGAGAGTTCTATAAACTTATTATTAATGTTATGAAAACTGGACCTTGTAATAATATTATTTTTATTTTAAGGGGTCCCTAGGGTTTGAAATATTTGCTCAAGAGCCCCTTGATCGTTGTCATCACTTGATGAATCAAGTATAGTTGAATAATGTGATTGATTAATTGTCATGTTTGATTTGTTGTTGTTGATGGAGGAATTATCTAGGGTTTTGAGGTGGTTTTTCTTCTTTAATATTCTACAAACCACCTATCCTTCTTCTTGTGTGAATTCTCCATTACTCATACCATGGTTTTTTACCTTCACACATAAATAATATACACAACTTAAGAAAATTCATATTGATTTATTAATGTATGCACGGCATGAGAAAAATGAAAGCGGAAAATGATTGAGATCCAACTTAATTATATAAATCTCTTTAAATCAGGAAAATTCTTAAATTACAATTCAATAATTTTCACGGAAAGAAATTCTTATCTGATAGTAATAATAATTAAATTACCTAATTATATATTTATTTTAGGGTAGAAGGGTTAATGATAGTAATAATCCCAACTATGTCTGTCCTGCTCAAAATAATCCCGACTTTACAATAACCCAAAAAAATCTCAACTATACCATCATTTAACTCTAATTACCTTAAGTGAAGGGCAACCTATTCAATAGGTCACTCTTTCAACTTAAGTCAGACTAAACCCTTTACATTACCAAATTACAACCCTTTACCTATTCCCCTTTATTTCCTAATAATAACAATCTTCATCTCCTTCCTTGGTCATTACCTCCATTAATGATCGATTCATCTTCTTCATCATCCTTCATATTTTTTCATCATCAACCTCCTTCTACATCATTCTTTGTTTCCGTATGAATGATGAAGAAAGTGAGAAAAAGCTATGACCAGCCTAGAGCCACTACGTCGGAGTGAGTTCACAAACATCCAGAGTCTTTACTTTGACATATCTTTCATCCAGGTCAATAAATCATCTACTTTAAGCAGATTTCTTGCATCTTTTGAGCAGATATGAATTCCGTGCTCTACTTAATCAGCCACGAAATATCTTTAGAGTATTTTGAGAGGCAGAGATAATATGACTGATGATTTACAGCTTCATTCACCGTTAAGAGAGAAACATTGTCAGCAGCAGTTACATACTTCAGAACTAGTATGCTTCTCAAAGAAGCTATATCAAATGAGTTCCGATTTACCTATAATCCAATCTAATCCCTCAATTCCAGCAAATCTCAGAATTAGGGTTCTTCGTTATCCTTTAAAAAACCTCAACAAAGATTTTCTACTGTTCAAATATCCCCAATTTTGCTAACAATCAAAATCCCCCAATTCCCCCAAATTCCAGAATTAGGGTTCATCATCCCCAATTTTACAACATACCCAGATCTCCAACAATGTTCTACTGTTCAAATCGATTACTTTGTGAGTGAATATATATGATGATTCATTGAAAATTTGCGAGGAAGCAATATGCTGATGAGAGTGAGATGTTGGTGTTGGTAGTGGCGTGGTGGTGGCAGGAGCTTGGTGGGGGTGGTTTTGGTACTTGGTGATGGATGATTGGATTAATGGATGAGTTAAGGGGGTGAAAATTGGAGGAACGAAATGGGGTGAGAATTTGAAGGAATAGAAATGGCTATGGTGTAAGAAGATTATAAGAACAAAGGTAAGGGATGAAGATTATAATAACAAAGGAAAGGTAACTTGCAAAAAAATTTAGACTTACCGGTGGTAACGGGTAAGTTAGAGGAGGATAGCAGTTAGAGTTAAATGATGGCATAGTTGAGATTTTTCTAAGTTATTGCAAAGTTGGGATTATTTTGAACAGGACGGTCATAGTTGGGATTATTCCCATCAATTAACCCTAAAAGAATATTGTCGTTGGAAAATTAAACTTGTACTCCGTAATAACATGAATTTGGAGGGTATTCTTCATACCCAACGTGACCACGTATAACTTGCATTCGACTTTTATCATTTAACGATAATCCTAAATTTTAATTATAACATATGACTTACTGTTGTGTGGCAACGCAATCAACATTTGAGATTTTAGATTCGTTATTACTTATTAAGTTTAAATGTCTGAAAATGACTCATGTTAATTTTGCCTTTATGGCTGAAGTGAACCCAAAAATAATTTAAATTTGCCATTTCAAAATCATAGCAAGATATATAGAAAAATATTAGGTTCTCGTTGTCCAACTTGCTTATTTTATCCTTACTTTCCAAGTAGTATTAAGGTTCAAGTGTTCAACCTCCAAAATCAGCTTCTTACTTTCAAGCTAGCCACTTTAATTATTTGATGGATTTTCATTTGGTTCTCTGAAATTAAACTAATTTCATGATGAACTTCAAACGAAAGGCAGCAAACGACAAGAGAATCCATAAAGTTTATAGCACAATTAAATCTATTTCTATAAACAACAACATACGGATTAGTACTTTATACTCAATACAATTACTACTCCCTCCGATCCAGACCAAAGGTAACATGGGAAAAAATGGAGTATTTAAGAAAAGGTGAAAAAAGTAAGGGTAAAGAGGGACAAAATAGGTGGACCATGTAATTTTGTGTTTAATTGTGTGTTGGTAGGTGGGGTATCACTACTACAAATACAGGCAACTACAACGGCCCTTTAACAACGCTTATTTACGAAAATCACCATAAGACGTTGTAGAATGGATGACGCGAATTTTACTAAACTTAATTACAACGGTTCTGTGTTGTTAACCGTTGTTATTGGTTTTAACAACGGGTCAAACTTTCACAACCGTTGTTAATATAAAAATTAATAACAACAGTTTACTCTGTAATACATTTTAACCGTTGTTAATAATTTGGCGCAAAATTAGTGAAAAGTAGTTACAACGGTTATGTTAGAACCCGTTGTTATTAGGTTATAACAACGGTTGTAGACTCAATAACAGTTGTTATTAAAGTTATGAAAATCTAAAGAACAACAGATTGCTTTATTCTGTTATACGCTACAAAACACAAACACAAGCTAATACTGCTACTATACACAAATATCATCCTTCATTCCTCGATGATCGTCTCTCTCTGTCTTCATCTCCGTCACTGTTGTCACCGTCTTCTCTCTCTCATCGTGTTTATCAATTTCTTAGCTTATTAACTATTTCTTATTAAGATTTTCAATCTATATATAGATATAGGATTGTATGTTCAATTTCTTGGCCTATGAATGTCGATTATTTTTGAATTTGTGAATTTTTTGGGTTATTATCTAATTTGTTGATAATTTAGCTTAATTGATTTCCTGAATTTCGTTTATTTGTTTGCCTATTATTGGATTTTCTGAATTAGTTGCCTATATATTACGAATGTAGAAAAATGACTCGGACTTGTATGATTGATGCAAATATGAGTGACCCCAACTATAAGGATGGTTTAGCTGAATTTTATGAAGTCGTTTCGAACAATTTGAAAGGTTCTTCCAGTATTCCATGTCCTTGTGAAAGATGTGGTAATATTAGGTATATGGCTTTTCCGGACGTTAAAATACACCTAGAAAAGTGGAGATTTAGTCGATCCTATACACGTTGGATTTTTCATGGGGAACCATTAGAGGACGAGAATAGCTTTGAAGAAAATGATGTTGAGGTATACGAAAGGCTAAGCGATGATCCCGAGTTTGCCGAGGTTTTTGAGTTGGAAGAGTTGGAAGCGAGAGAAGTTGAATGTTGGGTCTATAGATAATGAAGAGAATGACGATGAGTCGAATGCTTTTGAAGATGTAGGTGATGACACTATTAATTGGGATGACCTTAACAACATGTATGAGAAGTTGTGTGAGTCCAAGCACCTCTCGTATCCTGGTTGTAAGTTCACAAAAATGTCTATTTGTGGTGAAGTTGTATAATATCAAGGGGGCAAATAGGGTGAGTGACACGTGTTTCACTAGTTTTTTAGCCTTGATAAAGGAGTTGCTTCCAGATGATAATGTTCTACCTGTTAAGACATATAAGGCGAAAAAACTAATAAGAGGAGTGGGTATGAAATATGAGAAAATACATGCATGTCCAAATGATTGCATATTGTATCGGAAATTATATCAAAACTTAACCAATTGCCCTAAATGTTTGGAGTGTAGAGATGTCAATTTCACCCGCATCCATCAAAACCCGATCCACCCGATCCTAAAAGATGGATGAAAACTCGATTTAAATGGATGATGTATGGATGACGGATGAAACGGATGATGGATGACGGATGGGTTGGATGAAGAAATTCCACCCGTCATTCACCCGCCATCCATCCATCACCCGATTTTATTATTTTTTATTTAATTTTTTTTACATATAACACATTATTAAGATATAAAATATTTAAATTTTCATATTTTTCTACTCTGGATATAAATATTTTGTGAACCTACCCACTAGAAAGTTAAACTAAAATAATTATCTAACTTTATTTTTGTAGAGAAAAAAAATCATCATTTTTTTAACTTGAAATATATAAATACTCAACATCCGTTTATCACCCGATCCACCCGTTTCATCCATGGATGATGGATGGATGGATGACGGATGATATGTTTCACGGATGACGGACGGGTTGGATGAGATTTTAAAAGGACGGATGGATGACGGATGAGGCTTCACCCGACCCGAACCCGATCCATTGACATCCCTATTGGAGTGGCGTTATAAGGATAAGGAAGGGATCCCGGCTAAGGTGTTATGGTATTTTCCAGTGATACCAAGATTCATAAGGATTCATGCGAATCCCGATGATTCAAAAATGTTAACTTGGCATGAAACAGGAAGAATAAATGATGGAAAGCTAAGACATCTGGCAGATGGTATACAATGGAAATCGTTCGACGCTAAGTATCCCGAGTTCGGCAATGAACCTAGAAACTTACGTCTAGCGCTGTCCACTGATGGAATGAACCCACACGGAAACATGAGTAGCCAACATAGTACTTGGCCAGTAGTGTTGGCTATTTATAACTTACCTCCATATGTGTGCATGAAAAGAAAGTATTTGATGTTGTCGTTGTTAATTTCCGACCCTAAACAACCTGGAACTGATATAGATGTCTATTTGGAACCTCTTCTAGATGATTTGCGAATGTTGTGGGATAGTGGGATAGAAGTATTTGATGCATATAAGAACAAAACTTTTAATTTGAGAGCGATGTTATTGTGTACAATATCTAACTATCCGGCTTATGGCGACCTTTCTGGGCACATATTTCATGGAAAAGAGGCTTGTCCATTGTGTGGGGAGGATATCGAGTCTGAATACTTGAAGTCTTCTCGTAAGTATGTGTATATGGGAAATAGGAGGTTCTTGTATCATGACCATTGTTATTGCAAGATGCAGAAAGCATTCAATGGAAGACAAGAACTTCGTCAACCTCCTAGAATTTTGAGTGGGCATGAAGTTTATCAGAAATTAAAGCATATTGAGATAGATTATGGGAAGAAGAGTGGCTCTAAATTGTCTACTCGTGGGTATAAGAAAACATCCATATTTTTTGAAAAACTTCTATATTGGCCTGACCTGGAGGTCAGGCATTGCCTCGATTTCATGCACATTGAGAAAAATGTATGTGATAATATTATCAATACCCTTCAGAATGTTCCCGGTAAAACAAAGGATAACGCCGCAGTGAGGGAAGATATGAAAATTATGGGTATTAGGCTAGAGTTGGCACCACAGAAAAGAGGTAATCGTACATTTTTACCGCCAACAGCTTATACCCTTTCACGGAATGAGAAAAAAGAGTTCTGTGCATGCTTGAATGGAATTAAAGTGCCACATGGTTATTCGTCGAACATCAAAATCCTAGTGTCGATGCAAGACCTAAAACTCACCGGGTCAAAGTCACATGATTGTCACACTTTGATGCAACAATTACTACCTGTGGCTATTGTAGACACGTCGTTTCTGCACCTCCCGCAATCCACCCGGTGATGATTGGGCCGCATGTTTGATTCGCGGAACGATTTGTGACAGTTCGTAAGATTATCGTCAAGTGTTTGCTCAAATATTAATGTCAACCTCTTAGTTGTCATCTACGTCCGGATACGGTCGTTTTGGCAGTAATTAGAGTACATTCGGAGTCCGGGTCAAAAACCGTCTCCATTTTCGATATTTGTTAAATCTCGAGTCGAATGTTCGGAATGTTCGGATATTTCTATTCCATATTTCACAAATTTTATCTTTTGGCAAATAATATCCCGTAATATTCAAAAGATAATCGAATTATTTCCGTCCTACCATAACTCAAACACGGAAATCTTTCTTCAGCAGGAGGAAACCTCATGGGAATAGACGCAGCAGGTGCTGCGCCTCTTCCAAGGGACGCAGTGGCTGCTGCGCCTCTTCCCAGGCCCTTCTTTGCATGATTTACGTATCTTTTTTATATCTTTCCGAGATTCACTTCCAAAGAGTCTCCGAAACCCTATTCCTCCGTGTGATTAGTATAAATAGGAGCTTTCGTTCCTCATATTTCTCACGCGAGTGTCCGCCCTTCTCTTCTCCCTTTGCATTCTAGACTTCGTTCTTACTAATTGGCGCCTACGTGCTTGGACTTCCGACCACGTAAGCTCGGATCTTTCTGGGTACCAGCCTCTCCGTTGCATGACCGACCAATTTGACCAACTACACTCAATCAACTTAAATTAATTAATCGTTTTCCTCTTACGAGGGCACTCTTTCATTGCATTCGCGTCGAGCATTCACTAGTCGATATCTTAGTTCATCTCGTTCCGTCAACATGTAAGTCTGAGGGTGTATAATTCTCTTTATTTATTGTATTTTACTTTTTGTATTCATCGTTGTAAGATTTATGTCGAAAACATCTAATTAAAACCGATTTCTAAAACCGTCTTTAAAAACCTGTTTTTGCGGATTTCCAGTAGACAGACGTCGAGAAAAGACGCAGCAACTGCTGCGCCTCTTCGAAGGAGCGCAGATTCTGCTGCGCCTCTTCGTGAGGGCCGCCAGATTCGCTTCTTTTCTTCTTCCTAAATCCTCTGCAATTCGCTTTGTTATTTGTTTATCCATTAATTCTTTGATATAATCGTCTTTGATAATTCACATGTATTATATTCATCATCATTAATTAACTTGTTTTAATCATCATAAGTCCGACTTAAATCCTAAATAATCCATATTTACGGGTTTTCGTCATTAAATTCAAACCCAGATTTCAGAGATTCAATTTGTTCATATTGGGTTTCGGGATTCGTCATTGATATCATTTTCACATGTTTGTCGTATATTCGTCATATTCATCATGTTTAGACTAATCAATTAATTAGTTTGTTTAGTTGTTTATTGATCTCATTCATTAACATCGTCCCTTCATGTAATTAATCCGTTTAATTCCGTCTCACCCATGTTTTCTTGCTTTTATGACCCCTTCATATGTAAATAATCCTATCAATCACTTTCATCCGAGTAATATCATCAATCAATCCTTAAAATTAACAATTAACATTAACGATTTTGCGATTCGGCTTCACGCCCGAGAACTCACCCTTGGAACAGACGCAAAGAATCCGCGCTGCGCCTCTTCCAGGGCGCGGCTCTGCTGCTTTGTTCAGTTGAGTTCGTCCTGAACTCCTTTCTGCTTTGACCTAGTTTATTTAGCCTACGTAATTATTTAACTAATATTCGTAATATCACCTGGTTTCTATTCGTTAATTCATTTATTTATTTCTTTTATTTCTTTTATTCCTTTTTCTCAAATTATCCGTTTTAAGGGTGTTTTCGACATAAATCATCTAATCCGTTGTAATTAATGTAATTTTCTATTATTGTAATTTTTATTATTGTATTTCTTTTTGTTGTATTTCTTTTATTGCTTGTCTTCACATGTAAATGAACATTAAATCCAACTTCGACCCAATTGTATGCTAATTACGTGTCAACCGACTTAGTATTAATTCTCACATGTTAGGATTAAAACTTGGATGTTGCATTGCATGCATATAGCCGACGATATATCAAGTACGAATAACTTCCCTAATCATTAGTAGAGGCCGCTATCGAGGCGGGCGGGATTAGGTGTTCGATCAAAAGAGCTTCCTAATACGTACCCTCACCCCTTACTCCAGATCTCCGTGAGCACCCGTGTTCATTGGCATCCACGAGAGTCATTCTAGACATAGAATGCTAAGGGTAACGATTGCTTAGTGTTCATGTCACTACTTTGTGTCTTGACATGACACGAGGTATCCGAACGGTTCCAATTTCCCATAAAAATTGGTGGCGACTCCATACAAAATGCAAACGCTTGTCCCCGTTTCTCACCAAGCGCCCCCGTGGGCGGCCCGCTGTCCACAGTTTTGCGACTCCGCTGGGGAAATACACTTACGTGTAGCTAGGGTGAAACTTGAACAAGGTTAGGGAATAATTTGTACAAGACAATTGTCGGTTTTCATAACTCGGTCTTCCTAGACCGTTTATTCGGCCTTCCTAGGCCCAACCCAACCCATTCGACCAATCGTCCCGTCTAAACGGTCCTAATTCTTATTTGGGCCTAAAGATGGATAGCGATTGACGTCATCCATACCATGATGCTTACTCTTGTTTGTATCAAGGGCCTTCACTACTTGAGGAAATGGACTAGGAATCGGCCTTACTCTTGTTTGGCACGAGCCTCTCCACAGACTTCGGGTTTGATGGTTCGGTATGGCAACCCACCCTTTAAACCAAAACCCTTTTAAATGCACTCAGCATCCCGTTATAATGCTTGTATAAATGTGTAAACCTTACGTGATCACCACTTCTAAACAAAACCATGACGAATTTTCAAAAAAAAAAAAATCAAAACTCATTTTCAAACAAGATTTTGGAAAAAAAGTAGGCCTTCAATTAGCGCAAAATCCGGTCAAAACTCTGTCCGTTTGTCAAGTCAAAATTCGAGCCACAAGCCCATTTCAAAATCTCACTTCGAGTCCACTCCTGCAACTACACTACAGTTGGCTAGGACACACATTTTCAAAGACCTTGTCTTTCTTCAAAACTCACTCAACACAAGTGGCACACACCCACTTCACGAGTCAAAACTTTTCTTCTTTTAGCAAGTGTGATAGAATGGTCGATCGTGTTTTGATTCGTCGCCAATCTCTTATCCAGTTTCCAAGATGCCTAGGTCAAGTGATGAAACAAACCTCCAGCAAATTCAAGAAAGTAGTGATCGAATCCTAGCCGCGATAGCCCAAATGCAAATCACTCAATAACAAACCTATGACCGCCTTGAACTTATCGAAGGCCGTATCTTTGATGTAGAGGGAAGGTTGCCTCCCCTTAAAGGTGAAGTACTACAATTTTATGATGACGAGTCTAAAGATGAGAATCCTGCCCTAGGGACAACCGCAGCTGAGAAAAGACTCCAATACCTAGAGGAACAATTGATGTACCTTAAGGGGGATGACATCTATAGGGAAAACAATCGCAAGTATGAAGCCGTCAATTCCAAATTGCCTACTAACTTTAGCATGACGGATATCCCTAAGTTTAAAGGACATGAGAACCCTTTGAACCACATCCGCGCCTTCAAGGACTACATGTCTATCAAAGGCATCAAACCCGAGATGTTCTTAAGGATCTTTCCTTCATCTCTTGACACCATTCCGAAGCAATGGTTCTACACTTTGGATCACAAAAAGGTCGCTACTTGGGAAGACGCCGCGATCGAAATCTCGAAACAATACGCGGATAATGCCGAGATCCAAGTCAACATGCGTACCCTAGAGGTTCTTACCCAAAATGACAAAGAAGGATTCGCCGACTTTCTAAGTAGGTGGAGGAAGACTAGTACTCAACTAGTTGAACGCCCGGATGAGGCCACTCTTGTGGAAAAGTTCGTGGATAATCTCAAGCCCATATATGCCAACCATTTGAGATATCAAAACATCAAGACTTTCAAGGACTTAACCGTACTAGGGACACGAATTGAAGATGACATCCGCAAAGGACTCTTGTCCAAAACGGTAGGTCGAGGATATCAAGGGTCCACAAGTCGTTCATACGGCTCTACTAGCAAAACCGACGAAGTTAACCTTCTCGAGCCATCCAAGAAAACTAGCCCACCAAGGAAATTCACAAACCTTGGGGATACATACTCCAACGCTCTAAAAAGGCTAATGAAGCAAGGTAAACTCCAACCCATTGGACCTACTCCCGAACCTGAAAAGAAGTCCAAATTCTGGGATGAAAACTCCTACTGTGAATACCATAGGGGCAAAGGGCACGACACAGAAAAATGCTACAAGTTGAAACACGTGCTTCAAGATATGATCGAAGATGGTAGACTTCCAATTCCACCAGGAGGTAAGCCCAACAACACTCAGAATCCTCTTGGAGTTCTAGTGATTACAAGTGACGAATCTACCTTAGATTGCTCACATCTCATTTCTCCCACCGAAAGCGAAATTCATGCAATTGAGAAAGAAAGGCTCTACTCTACTATCTCCCCTACCATTTCCGACTTCATCGCATGGGCAAGGAGTGTAGATAGACAAATGTGGGAATTAGAAAACATGGTAACGACCTTACGCGACCCCAATGCAACACCTAAAGAACGTGTACCATTGATCTTCTCTCAGAATGCCACTATGCAAGAAGTAGTCGCCGTGGTCGATGGACTAGTCGATCAAATCATACAACTAGAAAGTGATATCATGAGAATGAAAGAACTAGCTACAGTCAATGGGGTTTGGGCCGATGACGATGAAGACGAATACCTCATTGAAAACTCCTTAGTCAAGGAAATAGTCCAAAATGGCGAAGACCAAGACGTGGATCACCTAACTCGTTCGGGTCGTCCATATCAAAGCACTACTCAAAACGGTCCAACCAACGTCATCACACCAAATGATAACGAAGACGACCCCACTGATCATTTGCTCAAGCAATTACGAGAAAACCAAGGTGATCTTTCGGTCGGCAACTAGTGGCAAGCTCATTTCCGCATCGCCAAGCTTTTACTGCAAGCTTTGGCCAAATTGAATGTAGCACATAACTCCACTCCTGAAGATGTAGTCAACTTGGTCTTCCAAGAACCACCGAGGCTAAGTAATCCTATTACTTTCTCAGACGAAGACTTGCCACCTTTTGGCGCTAGTCACAACCTTGCTCTATACATCACTCATCATCATCTCGAAGAAGAACGTGCCAATGACTTTGGTAGATGATGGCTCGGCGGTCAACGTCATACCCCTCAAAACGGCATACAAACTAGGCATGAAGGAGTCGGATTGGACTCCCACCAATCAAGGTGTACGTGCATATGACGGTACACGACGAAAAGTGGTTGGACTTGCTAGCCTAACCATAGCCACGGGACCAATCGAGCGAAAGGCTAATTTCCAAATAGTGGACATCGAAGCTTCATTCAACATACTTTTGGGAAGGCCTTGGATTCACGCTTCCAAAGCGGTAACATCCACCCTCCATCAAAAGATCAAGATCCCACTAAATGGCAAAGTTGTGACGATCACTTCGTCACCCATCAAGGCGATAATTGAGAAGCAATCAAACAACCAAGTCCTTGCGGATCCCATATACGAACTTGGGGGCTTCCAAAGTGTGAGCGTCATAGAAAGTGAGTTGGCACCCTTATACTATAATCCCTACTCCAACTTGGTGGTCAACCACATACTCAAGTCTCAGGGATACTTCCCTGGAATGCCTTTGAACCCAATTCGGAAGAACACCTTCGCACCATACAAGAAAGGCAACTCGACAAGGATACCACTTGGATTAGGGTACAAACCCACA
This sequence comes from Silene latifolia, assembly GCF_048544455.1. Classification (NCBI taxonomy): domain Eukaryota; kingdom Viridiplantae; phylum Streptophyta; class Magnoliopsida; order Caryophyllales; family Caryophyllaceae; genus Silene; species Silene latifolia. The sequence continues at coordinate 7,934,030 of NC_133531.1, forward strand.
GCTGAAGAAGTTCTCGAAATGCTCGCTCAAGTCCAAAATCGCAAGTACGTGGGAGTCCGAATGAGACCATATCTCCCCACTCTAAATGGGTACTTCGTTCAAGAAGGAAGTTCAGAACTGTTCCATGGATTTCCCGAACCTTGGCATTATCTTGAGAGGAAGTTAGCCGGAATCGAGATCTTTCACGATTGCTACTTCATTCCTCCCGAAACGGTTCCTACCGTCAAAACCCGTAAAGCACCTTGCTTCGACGAACAAGCTGTTAGCCTCTTGTTTGGAGAGGACCGATTCATTAGGGCCGCGCAGGATGAGATCATTACTATGATACTTCAAGACGATCGCTTCAACCCCACCGCGTTAATCACAGAAACCGACACAAAGCAGCAGAAAGGATGGAGAAAATCTATCAAATGGACCAACAACCAAGGAAGACTCTTCAAACTCACTACTGGAGAAGGAGAGATGTTCAAAGGAGAACCAGAAGACGACGAGTTCGAGTCGGAGTCGGAGTCGGAGTCGGAGTCAGAGTCGGAGTCTAGAGAAGTCATTAGAGAGTCTACTCCTGTTGTCATCCCCACTCCCTTCGTTTCTCCTAGCTTAGCCTCGAGTAGTCACAGTAGTTTGGGAAATGCCCCAATTACTGTTCCATTGCCGCCACTGACCATGGATCAGTTGGCTTCTTTGTTTCAACTTTACTCAAATCTTAATATGAATAAATCAGGTTCTGCTTACTCTCTGTGTTCTTTCGAGTGCAATTCTGTTTATGATGATACCGAGGATGACCAAGACCCAGACTCGACCGAAATACCTCCCTACGTAGCCAAGGAAATATTACAGAAAGGGGGAGGGGGACCAGTCATAGAGGACACCGAACCAATCAACGTAGGAACCGAATTAGAACCCAAAGAACTTAGGACAGGGACTACCTTGAGCTCTACCGAAAGGGCCGATTTCATAGACCTCCTAAATAAATTCAAAGACGTTTTCGCTTGGTCCTACAAAGACATGCCAGGGATCGACAGGGATATCGCCGAACATAGGATTCCTATTAAACCGGGTTTCAAACCTGTGAAACAGAAGCTTCGACGAATGAGGACAGAATGGGCTCTAAAGATTAAGGAAGAAGTTGATAAGCAATTCAAAGCCGGGTTCATCAAAGTTTCAGTACTCGACTGGGTAGCCAACATAGTACTGTGCCCAAAAAGGATGGGAGAATCCGTGTTTGTGTTGACTTCAGGGACTTAAACAAAGCAAGTCCAAAAGATGACTTCCCTCTACCTCACATTGACATATTGGTGGATATCTGCGAGACCACGCATTACTATCCTTCATGGATGGATATGCGGGATATAACCAAATCAAGATGGCCATGGAAGATATGCACAAGACCGCTTTCGTCACCCAATGGGGAACATATTGCTATACAGTAACGCCATTCGGATTGATCAACGCCGGAGCTACATACCAACGCACCGCAACTACACTCCTACATGACATGATGCACAAAGAAGTTAAGGTATATGTAGATGACATGATCGTCAAATCCAAAGAAAGAGAAGGACATATTGCAAACCTTCGCAAGTTCTTCGCAAGGCTACGAAAGTACAACATGAGACTCAATCCTCAGAAATGCACATTTGGGGTAACATCCGGAAAACTCCTGGGATATGTCGTCAGCCAATGCGGTATAGAAATAGATCCCTCAAAAATCAAAGCTCTGATCGAAATGCCATAACCTCAAACAGAAAAAGAAGTCAGAGGATTCCTGGGAAAGGTACAATATATAAGTCGATTCATATCGAAACTTACCATGATTTGCGAGCCTATCTTCAAGAAACTCAAGAAAACAGACCACACCATGTGGGATGATGATTGTCAAAAGGCGTTTGACCGAATCAAAGAAATATTGGCTAAACCACCAGTGCTCATGCCACCATAACGAGATCAACCTCTTGGTTTATATCTCACAGTAACTGAAACTGCCATGGGTGCTATGCTGGCTCAAACTATAGGAAGTGAAGAAAGAGCTATTTACTATCTAAGTAAGAAGTTCTTGGAATATGAGTGCAAATACTCGCAACTCGAAAATACATGCCTCGCTCTTGTGTGGGCGACGAAGAAGCTACGTCACTACATGCTTAGCTACTCCGTCAAGATATATTCCAAAATGGATCCAGTCAAATACCTCTTCGAGAAACCCGTCCTCAACGGACGTCTAGCAAGATGGACTACGATGCTCTCGAATTCGACCTCAAATATGTCCTTTGAAAGTCATAAAAGGTCGCGCCGTCGCCGAATTCTTCGCAGAGAATCCTATCAACGACGCACAAACCATAGATACTTGGTCATTTCCCGACGAGGACATACTTCAAACAGACGTGGACTCTTGGGATCTATACTTTGATAGAGCATCAAATTTAAGAGGATTCGGAATAGGAGTGTTGCTCATTTCTCCTGAAGGTGAGCATACACCGATTGCTGTCAAACTCGACTTCGAGGTGACAAACAACACTGCAGAGTATGAAGCTTGTCTCATCGGATTACAAGCGGCAGTAAGCTTAGGAATCAAAAACCTCCGAGTACATGGGGATTCATCACTGATCATCAATCAAGTTACAGGATCTTGGAAAATCCGAAGTGAAAGCCTCGCACCCTATCAAGCTAGAATAGACCAAGTGGCTCAATTCTTCGATCACGTAACCTACTTACACCTACCTCGAGAGGAAAATCAATTTGCAGACGCTCTTGCGAAACTTGCATCTTTGATAAATATGCGGACCACATGGTAGAAATGCCTTTGTGTATTGAACGCGATCGGGCAAAAACTTATGTCCATCAAATCACCGATGAAGAAGAAATCGCGCAGGAACCCTGGTTCCAAGCGATCCTGAATTTCAAGCTCAATGGTACCTATCCACCAGATATGGACAAAAGGGGACAACGTGCTATACGCCTATTAGCTTCCCAATACATCCTCATGCAAGGAGAATTATACAAAAGAACACCTCTTGGTGTAGTCCTACGTTGCCTTGATCATTCACAGGCACGAAAGGTGATGGAAGAAGTCCACGACGGAGAATGCGGTCCTCACATGAGCGGGCCCATGATGGCAAAGAAAATCACACGTTTAGGGTATTATTGGACCACCATGGAATCTGATTGCATCAAATACGTGAGACATTGCCACAATTGTCAAATCTTCGGGAATGTACAACACGTCCCTCCTTCGTTGCTATACACGATGACATCTCCTTGGCCATTTTCCGCATGGGGAATTGACATAATCGGAAGATAACCCCGGTAGGAACAGGAGGTCACTTTGTTTCATTCTAGTAGCGATTGACTATTTCACCAAATGGGTAGAAGCGGCTTCCTACACTGCTCTTACGGCTAAAAATGTGGCAAAATTCATACAAAACAACATCATCTGTCGATATGGTTGCCCACATGAGATCATCAGTGATAACGGGTCACACTTCCAAGCCGAAACCGAGCAATTGCTAGCCAAATATAAGATTAAGCATCACCACTCTTCGCCCTATAGACCACAGACTAACGGCGCGGTAGAGGCGGCAAACAAGAACGTTGTCACAATTCTCAAGAAAATGACTGACAACTACAGAGATTGGCCAAGCAAGATACCCTTTGCTTTATGGGGATATCGTACATCAGTTAGGACACCCACTGGGGCTACTCCTTTCTATTTGACCTACGGCATGGAGGCCGTACAACCAGTCGAGCTAGAAATACCATCCTTGCGTATTCTACTCGAAAGCCAAATCCCTGAAGCCGATTGGAAGAGGGATAGATATGAAGAACTCATCCTCCTGGATGAACGTAGGCTACGCGCCTTACACAATGTCCAAACATATCAAGCACGTATCAAACGAGCTTTCAACAAAAGAGTTAGGCCAAGAAACATCAAAAAAGGAGACTTAGTACTCAAATCGGTTAGAGCTCTTTTACCTGTCGACCCAAGGGGAAAATTCAAACCTAATTGGGCAGGACCATATCTAGTCAAATCCATACTCCCAGGGGGTGCGGTTAGGATCACAGACCTAGACGGGAATGAGCTTTCGAACCCCACAAACCTTGACCAACTGAAACGATATTATGCCTAGAATAGGACAAAAACGCGCCTCGCGTAAACCCATGTGTCGCTCTTGTGGCACTAAATAAACGGCCCTGGCCAAGCTGAAATAAGCTAAGTGTCACTATGCTCTTGCATTTTGACAAGATTGTCATCCTCATATCGTCAGATAAACTAAATTCGCACCTTGAGAACAAGCAAAAGCTCATGCTTATTTTCTATGTTCATTACAAGCTCTTGCTTCGAACAATTATTCTTTTACATTTACTCGAACTACGCGCAAGGGTTTGATTTCGCTTTCTAAGTGAATACGTAGGCAATCCTTCACGGGATTCAACCCATTATACCTAAAATGTAAATAGAAGGACATTTGCATTGCATCTGAAATTCGACAAGAATAAATAAAAGAAAATCACAACGGTTTCATAACCATTTAACCTTTTTTTATTCCATTCATTTTCTAATAATAATAATACGATACATAATAAATAGAATAGGCTAGGATTCTAAAAATCCCTCCTTTTTATTACAACAACAATAATAATACTCAAATAATAAATAAAGACTCGGGCTATTCTTCCATCTTCCCTTTGCCCTTGTCATTCTTGTCATACTTCTTGTCACGACCTCGGGCCGGGCGCTCTTGCACCACTTCAGACCTAATCACCAACGGTCTTTCTCGAGGCCTGACTCTTCCATTCTTGCCGACCACCACTTCCGTAACGGGGAGTAGTCTTTGATTTCTTGAAGGATGAATGACTGAAATCCAGCTTCTTCTTCTCCTTCGTCGAGATGCTTCTCCTTCTCTTTCTCTCCCTCGCGCACCTTGTAGTCAACAGGCTCGCGTTTCCTCGATCTCTCGCGTTCTTCCGAAGTTGCGGCCTTTCTCCACCTCGGATAGGAATCGACACCCACAAAGCATTGGCCGGAGAAGCTCAAGAACCACATGTTCCTTTGGGCCCATTTGATAGCCCACTCTCTTCGGCCCTCGGTGGTAAGCGCTACGGCGATCCGATCTGGAACGGTATCAAGCCTCGGGATGGTGCCTTGGCCCGACTTGCCTCATCAATCTTTTCGGAAAGATGCATACCATGAACTCCAATCCCGGAATACGCACGGACCTAGTGGGATCCAAAGAAGACACCCCAGTAACAGACTTGAGGTGCCACCATGTTACGACCCACCTAATCAACGGGCCATCATCATTCTTCAGCTTGTTCTTCCAATAGTCACAAACCCGAGTGAAGTCCACCATGTATTAACCGCGTCCTCATCGCAATCATACGGGAGTGATAGGAAAGTGCATGAAGCTGGGGGCTCGGCGATCGGAGCCGTTCCATAAGCCAAACCTACCAAAAGCAGGCATTAGACACAAAAAAAAAAAAAAAAAAAAAAAAAAAAAAAAAAAAAAAAAAAAAAAAAAAAAAAAAAAAAAAAACGAAAAAAAAAAAAAAAAAAGAGGTGTCTTACCGTAGGATGACGGGACTCCCGAAAGTGGAAGATCGCGGTTGGATTTCCTATTATCCAAACCCAAGATAATCTCCCTAAACACAAGCAAGTGGGCTCTGCGTGACTCCATTTGCTCAATAAGACCCAAAAGACGGGGATCACCCCGCAAATCTTCATCAACGTGTCCATGAAAGACATACACATGCAGCAAACAGAAGCCAAAGGCTCTCCTCCTGGCAACATAAGAGACTGTGGCAACATAGGAAATAAATTTCATTTCATTCTAATTTCATTTTTTTAGGAATTCATTTTCTTTTGTTTTCATTTTTTTTAACAAATTTCAACATTTTCATTTCTACACTTATAGATTTCTCTTTTTCTTTTTTTTAGGGGTAACCCTCCCTACCGTCCGGTCATTTCCGTCAAAATTTTTGCAAATTTTTGCATTTTTTGCATTTTTGTATCCTTTGAGTCTCTTTTTGCGCTAATTAAGACCTTATGTGTATAAAATGTATGTTTTGCGTGATTTCCATGTGAATTTCGGCAGCATGACGGCGTAAACCGTTGTCTACCAAACCTGTTCAAGAACTAACCTGCAGGTACAAGCGACACAACCCAGCAGCAAAGGCACTCAGGCCATCATATATACAAATGTACAAGCAACCAGGGGCTTGCCCAACCAAATCCAAAGTCCAAGCAAACTGGGGGCTTGCGCCCCAAACGAGTCCAAAAATGTTCAAAATCAAATGTCCAAATGTACAAGTCTACAAAACTACGCAGAACTACTGCTGGGCACCCTCCAACTCAGCAACCCTCGCCATAAGAGCAGCAATCTCGGCATCCCGAAACTCGAGCTCCCTCGACAAGCGAGCCGTCTCCTCCCGAGACTGGGCCAACTCTCGCTCCAGCTCGCGGTCACCCTGCAAATAAGAAATTGGCTCATGTCAATCAACTCAAACAAAACTGAAAATCAAAAATCGAAAGAAAGCAAACGAGGTTCGTACCTGACGATCTCGACCACCGACGAGTGCCTCGACGGCGGTAGCTCGTAGCCGGTTGGCCACCCTCCATAGTGCCACAAACCGAGATGGCGCGACCTGCATTTCAAAAGAATTCTCAGTAAAGTGAACAAATTCAATCAAATGTGTTCTTACACGAAGGGTATATAAGCTGGAGGCTCACCCTCCGAATCAGATGCTGCCAGTCGTCTAGGCCAGCATCCGTCACAGCTACGTCAAAGTCACGCAACTCGGAGATCGTCGTCCTCCCAGTCGCGTCAGTGTACTCAAGAGTCTCGGGGTACACTAGGGGCTCGACGCCCGCCGCCTCGACCTCCTGCAAAGACAAATAGCTCTCATCAACCGATGATCTTTCATCGTAATTCTCGAAATCAAATCAAGAAAAATAAAGGATACTCACCACTACTGGCCAGTACGCCAACCTCCCGTAAAGGAACGCTGAGTAGTCCTCGCCAGGCAGAAGAAGGTCGTCGCCACTAGCACCAGCCAGGTCCGCCTCCCTCTCAGCCTCAGTAGGCTCCCTGAACATCGTCCTCGGAGGATCAATGGGAACCGTCAACGCGCCTCGAGAGCACTGACGAGCCAAACGCTCGCCCAGATACCACACAGGACCCATCGACGTCCACAACAGCAGCCGGCTCGGGCTCCTAGGTCGAAGGACCTCAGCAACAAAAGGAGGCGCTCCAGCATACTCCGCCCAAGGTCTAGGCACCCACTGCGACAATATAAAGGCAAAGATCATTCCTACGGTCAAGTGAAAGCAAAGTATAAGAGATGTAAATACGAGTGGGATACTCACGCTACTCAGCTGAAGGGCGTTCACATCCCGCCGGTAGACATTGTGAGAAGAGCGCTTGCTCTTCGTCCGACACATCACCCAATCCCTCACCACGGGATAGGCCTTCTCCAGCGGCTCTGTCCTCTTCGGCGCGAGACTCGGGAAGTAAGAGTACACCCATGCCTGTAAAACAAAATAATCAATGACGATCTTTCGTATTTCAATAAAGAAAGGAATTTGCTTTGGAAGGTTCATACCTCCAACAGTAGTCCAGGTCCGACAGCGCCAGGAGAAGTCCCCTTCTCCATCAACTCCGGACGAACCATGGCCCTCATGAAGCGGATGAGGACCGCAAACCAGCGATGACCCGGTCCCAACGCCCTAGGGAGCTCAGGTCAGAAAGAAAGGGAAGAAGCTTCGTCGATAGCCTCTCGCCCTTGTCTCCGAGGTAAATCGAAGACAAGAACCACCAAAGCCACAGACGAGCCCTCTGCTCAGCTGTACAAGGAGGAGGAGCAGTCTCCCTCCCATCGATCGTCACCGACACCGGGGTCTTCCCCGCAAAGTAGTCTCGGACATAGGTGCGGGTACCAAGCCGAAGATCGCAACGGCCTTCGGCGACAAGTTCCGACCGATCAACCTCCTCGCCTCGGCCGAATCCGCTCTCATGCCGGTCTCCGGCCACACCATCTCCTCGGTCCCCGCCGCGGACCGGAAATCATGCCGTAATCCTCCGGAGTGACTCCCACCTCACCAAAAGGTAGGTGAAACATGGAAGTCGTATCCCAGAATCGATCCAAGAAAGCGCGGACCAGGCTAAGGTTGGCCCGCAACTTCCTCTTCACGATATCCCTCCGGACACGAACCGGAGGACCAACGCTCCGCGCTCGATCATGGCCCTCTCCTCCGCCGACACCCCGCTCGTAGTGCTCCATCGTTTGTCGTGTAACCCGAGAACGACCTGATGTTCCGGCCTCCTATTATGATTGGAAACAAAGCTATCTTTAGTTTTGAATGGAAATTTGCAAGAAATTTGGACAAAAAGAATGAAAGAGAATAGGTAATGAGTAGTAAATTCTTATTTACCAAGCTCTTCACCGTCCTGTAGGACAGGTGACCCTCTGCAGCCCACACAAGGTGCCTACTCTCCCTGGTCTCGGCCACGCAGAGCTCCCCTCGGTGACGACCTCCTACTTTGGACGTTGGCCCGTCTCGGAGCCTCCTCCTCCTCCGCTTCCTCGTGTGCCTCGTCTCCAGTGGCCATCACCGCGTCGGTGAAAGCCTGCTCTAAAGCCTCCTCAACAGTAGCAACGTCTATCTCCATGGGAGTCCTCCCAGAAGTAGAAGCCTCATCACCTGCAACGTTAAAGTGAATTCAGGCCGCGTCACGTGACGACAAGCCTTTGATTAAGGAGTTTTCGAGCCTCCAAAGCCCTGAAAACCGCCCTTTCTGGCCATCTTTGGCCATATTCCCGCCAATACAATCGCTCATGTGATAAATTGGGTCAAAGTCAAGTCCAAGTCAAAGCCTAGTTCCGGGTTCGAGTCGAAAATTCGGCAGCATTTCGTTATAACGGCGGTTATGCCCTAGAAAGGTGCCCTGAAAAAGTTGTCACAAACCAAAATGTCGAGATGGCAGAAAGTTTACCCATCATCCAAGGGTCCCAAATATCAAATTTCGTCGCCAATGGGTAATCCTAAGGCTATTTTCGAAGCAATTTACGGTTCAGCTGTAAAACCGTCTCAAAATTCGCTCAAGGGCTCAAAACTCGATGAAAATTCAAAGCAAATACATGGTTATGTTCCTAACATTACCTACTATGCATTTCTAGCATCAATTTGGCAAAACAAATCCATTTGGGGGAAAAGCCCCAAATTTTCGATCAAATGGGTTGAAAACCCTAGAATTCGCGGCTCAAAATTCGACAAATGTAGATGATTAATGCAAGATTAAGACACATACCTCGATTAGTCATATTTCAAGCAAGCTTTTGAATCCAACCTCGACGGAAATGGTGAAGGTTTGAGAGAGAAATTGAAGGAAATGTGTTTCGAAATAATGAAAATAAACCTTCTGATTTCGCGTTTTTACGCGGAAATTGCCAAATTGGGGAAAAGACGCAGCAGGTGCTGCGCCTCTTCCACGGGACGCAGCTCTTGCTGCGCCTCTTCCTCACGTTCCCTCCATACGAATTTTCAAAAATTCGTTATGGGTTCGTTATTTGTGGGCCCATCTTTGGTGCGCCTCTTCTTCAACGCTATTGTATTCTTTTGGTCCGTTTCGACGATTTTCTTTCGTTCTGGCCCACGTTTTATCCTACGCGACAGTATTTTGCAGTATTGTCCAAATTCATTTTATCCGGCGCAGCAGTATTTTGCAGTATTGCTCAATTTATTTTGTCCGGCGCAGTAGTATTTTGCAGTACTGCTCACTCGAAGTTTTTCCCATGACGATCAAGATGTTCCTAGTCGTCGATATATTCCCCAACAAGAGTTCGCTTGAGACCGACGCAAGCAGATTCAACCTCAAGTTTTGCCAGAGTTCGCTTGAGACCAACGCAAGTGGATTCCCCAGCAGTTTCTACCGACGTCCTGCTGCTTTCACTATATTTTATGTTTCCCCGCGGAGTTCGACAGGGTGTCGTTCTCCAGAAGTTCCTATGCCCAAACCTTAGCTACCCTTAGGTTGAACTCATATTTGGCCTCCTTCCCGACGATGCTTTCCTTTAGGGCCCCACACCCTAGCACAATCCTTACTTATCTTTTAGGTCTTACCCTTAGCTCCCACGCTCAACCTTAGCTCCTACGCACCTCCGAAAGCATCTCGAGAAAGAAGTTTCAGGTATGGTCTCTTCTTATGGCTGGCGAGCTTCCTTACGTAGTCTAATGGACTTTAAACGACCCTCCCCGATAGTCGACAGACTCTAAAATGTTCCCGACGATAGGTCCTTGGCTCAGACCCCTTGAGCCGCCTCGCGTCGCCATAGTCGTCAGGTTGTAATCTTCGATTGACCTGATGGCTATACTTTGACTTTCGCCTTGTCCAAGCCTCAGTCAAAGTGGGGGCTCTGTAGACACGTCGTTTCTGCACCTCCCGCAAACCACCCGGTGATGATTGGGCCGCATGTTTGATTCGCGGAACGATTTGTGACAGTTCGTAAGATTATCGTCAAGTGTTTGCTCAAATATTAATGTCAACCTCTTAGTTGTCATCTACGTCCGGATACGGTCGTTTTGGCGATAATTAGAGTACATTCGAGTCCGGGTCAAAAACCGTCTCCATTTTTCGATAGTGTTAAATCTCGAGTCGAGAATGTTGGAATGTTCCGGATATTTCTATTCCATATTTCACAAATTTTATCTTTTGGCAAATAATATCCCGTAATATTCAAAAGATAATCGAATTATTTCCGTCCTACCATAACTCAAACACGGAAATCTTTCTTCACGAGGAGGAAACCTCACGGGAATAGACGCAGCAGTCTTTGCGCCTCTTCCAAGGGACGCGATGGCTCGCTGCGCCTCTTCCCAGGCCCTTCTTTGCATGATTTACGTATCTTTTTTATATCTTTCCGAGATTCACTTCCAAAGAGTCTCCGAAACCCTATTCCTCCGTGTGATTAGTATAAATAGGAGCTTTCGTTCCTCATATTTCTCACGCGAGTGTCCGCCCTTCTCTTCTCCCTTTGCATTCTAGACTTCGTTCTTACTAATTGGCGCCTACGTGCTTGGACTTCCGACCACGTAAGCTCGGATCTTTCTGGGTACCAGCCTCTCCGTTGCATGACCGACCAATTTGACCAACTACACTCAATCAACTTAAATTAATTAATCGTTTTCCTCTTACGAGGGCACTCTTTCATTGCATTCGCGTCGAGCATTCACTAGTCGATATCTTAGTTCATCTCGTTCCGTCAACATGTAAGTCTGAGGGTGTATAATTCTCTTTATTTATTGTATTTTACTTTTTGTATTCATCGTTGTAAGATTTATGTCGAAAACATCTAATTAAAACCGATTTCTAAAACCGTCTTTAAAAACCTGTTTTTGCGGATTTCCAGTAGACAGACGTCGAGAAAAGACGCAGCAACTGCTGCGCCTCTTCGAAGGAGCGCAGTTCCTGCTGCGCCTCTTCGTGAGGCTGCCGCAGTTCCTGCTTCTTTTCTTCTTCCTCGTCCTCTGCAATTCGCTTTGTTATTTGTTTATCCATTAATTCTTTGATATAATCGTCACTGATAATTCACATGTATTATATTCATCATCATTAATTAACTTGTTTTAATCATCATAAGTCCGACTTAAATCCTAAATAATCCATATTTACGGGTTTTCGTCATTAAATTCAAACCCGAATTTCAGAGATTCAATTTGTTCATATTGGGTTTCTGGGATTCGTCATTGATATCATTTTCACATGTTTGTCGTATATTCGTCATATTCATCATGTTTAGACTAATCAATTAATTAGTTTGTTTAGTTGTTTATTGATCTCATTCATTAACATCGTCCCTTCATGTAATTAATCCGTTTAATTCCGTCTCACCCATGTTTTACTGCTTTTATGACCCCTTCATATGTAAATAATCCTATCAATCACTTTCATCCGAGTAATATCATCAATCAATCCTTAAAATTAACAATTAACATTAACAGTTTGCGATTCGGCTTCACGGCCCGAGAACTCACCCCTTGGGAACAGAATGACGCAAAGAATCTGCGCCTCTTCAGGGCGCTCTGCTTGCGCGCTGTTCAGTTGAGTTCGTCCCGAACTCCTTTCTGCTTTGACCTAGTTTATTTAGCCTACGTAATTATTTAACTAATATTCGTAATATCACCTGGTTTCTATTCGTTAATTCATTTATTTATTTCTTTTATTTCTTTTATTCCTTTTTCTCAAATTATCCGTTTTAAGGGTGTTTTCGACATAAATCATCTAATCCGTTGTAATTAATGTAATTTTCTATTATTGTAATTTTTATTATTGTATTTCTTTTTGTTGTATTTCTTTTATTGCTTGTCTTCACATGTAAATGAACATTAAATCCAACTTCGACCCAATTGTATGCTAATTACGTGTCAACCGACTTAGTATTAATTCTCACATGTTAGGATTAAAACTTGGATGTTGCATTGCATGCATATAGCCGACGATATATCAAGTACGAATAACTTCCCTAATCATTAGTAGAGGCCGCTATCGAGGCGGGCGGGATTAGGTGTTCGATCAAAAGAGCTTCCTAATACATACCCTCACCCCTTACTCCAGATCTCCGTGAGCACCCGTGTTCATTGGCATCCACGAGAGTCATTCTAGACATAGAATGCTAAGGGTAACGATTGCTTAGTGTTCATGTCACTACTTTGTGTCTTGACATGACACGAGGTATCCGAACGGTTCCAATTTCCCATAAAAATTGGTGGCGACTCCATACAAAATGCAAACGCTTGTCCCCGTTTCTCACCAAGCGCCCCCGTGGGCGGCCCGCTGTCCACAGCTATTCGTTCCATTTTACCTGAAAAGGTAAGATATGCTATAACTAGATTATGTCTCTTCTTCCAGTCCATATGCGAGAAAGTCATCGATCCCGATGACGCGGATTCATTACAGGACCTCGTTGTAACCTCTCTTTGTCAGTTGGAAATGTATTTTCCACCCTCTTTATTCACTATCATAATTCATCTGACCATTCACATGGTTAGGGAGATTTTGTACCTTGGGCCCGTGTACTTGAGATACCAGTATCCTTTCGAAAGATTGATGAAAGTCTACAAGGACTATACATCTAATCGGTATCGTCCGGAAGGTTGTATTGCTGAACGCGCTATTTTAGACGAAGCTCTTTCATATTGTTACGCTCATCTCTCCCCTGAGGAGTTGATTGGCGTTCCTAAGAATCGTCATAGTGACTGGATGACTTTAAAAGGTATTAGGGGCCGGTTGAAAAAATGGTGACACGTGAAATGTTAATTGTTAAAGATTCCCAAATGAGATGCCTCTTTTCTGAATTTATAGCAAGTTTGAGATGTGTTGGTGGAGTGTATGTATGTTGTCTTTAGCTTTTGGTAGCTTTATAAAGCCAATAGAAGCAATGGTCATTATTAAAGATTCCCAAATTTGCATGGCATGGTAAATCCTGTAGATATGCAGTATGCATGCATGCTGGTGTTGTTGTCTTATTTTCTTGATCTTATTATTAGATGTGGATGATGTTGTTGAAATTGCTGATTAATGTTGCAGTATATAGTGCTTCTGCTGTTACAGTATGTATTGTTACAGGTTTGGACTGTAATGGAATTACAGTAATTTAAAAAACAAAAATTGTTAAACAATAACAACGGTTATATTGACATTACCCGTTGTTAATACTTTCAACAACGGTCATTGACATTACCCGTTGTTATTACTATCAACAATGGTTATAGTGACACTACCCGTTGTTATTATTTTCAACAACGGGTGTATTACTTCTACCGTTGTGATTGCTTTTTCAGACATATTTCATTTTTGCGCAAATTGGGTGAAAATATATTACAACGGGTATATTTTAACCGTTGTAATAAAGTTATGACAACGGTTGACTTTTATTGACCCATTGTTATTAACATATCACAACGGTTTTGTTTTAAGGACTCGTTGTCAATAATTTGTCTTAATAAAAAACTAATTTACAAACACATACAACATACCACACAAACACACACAACATCAGTTCAACCGTTGGTATCCTGAGTTTATTCTCTCTCCCCCGCTTTCTACATTCTCGTTGCCGGTCATCGCCCAGTTTCCGACGCCCAGGTTCTGTTGCCTTCCCTTATCGTCCTGCTTATTCTCTTTATCATCATCATCATCATCAGGTATGTTCACTTTTGTGTTTCGTCATTAGGGTTTTAAGATCATCTTTTTTGTTTTTCATCTGTTTGTTTTTCGTCTTCTTTGTTATCTTTATCATCCCGCATCATATACTTCATTCCTCTTATTAGGGTTTTAGGATTGTAGAAGCTGAAACTGTTGTTTTAAATTTTCATTCCTCTTTAGGGTTTTAGATAATACTTTGCATGACGTTGTTATGTTGTTCATTTCGTATTTCATTCATATTTGGGTTTTAGGATTATCATGGGTGAAAAACGGAAAAGAAGTCAAAAGAATAATAAGCCTGGGGATAATAAGCCTGGTGAGAGGGGTGCTACGAAGTGCCATGCAGCCCTTGCAGCTATAGCAGCTAAAGAGCCGCTTAAAATAAAATGGAACGCGAAGGGTTTCCCTACTGATCCAAATGCGGGGCATTTATCCACTTGGATTGGATGTTGGTTGCACAAGACAGTTTGTGCCTATCCATTTAGATGAAATTAGGAATTTGAATCCAAAATTGGCGCAGTTATACTTGGATCGTATAAAGGAAGCCTTTGATATTGCCGAATGCTATGATAAGTATTTAATACAGAAGGCAGGGAGTGTCTTAAAGCAGTGGAAGTGTGACGTTGCTAAATATTGGTTGTATATGGACAAGGCAACGGGGGAGATGCGTAAGAGCCCACCGGAAAACAAGTGTCCCACCATCAGTCAGGAACAATGGGATCTTTTGAAAGCGATTCGAACTAGTGAGAAGTTTCAGGTTAAATATCCTCGCCTTTTAATGATTTACCTATCATTTTTTTAATTAATGAGTTCTCTGTAATCTTTTTATTATCTCATCTACTTGCGCTTTTATATAATTTGAAGGCCGTTAGCAAAAGAAAACGTGTTAACATTTCATGCAAGAAGGGGAAATGGTATGGTTCTCGAGGCGGTTACAGATTGATAGAAGACAACCTCGTAAGTAGCATGCATTATTCCCCTGTTTATTTGATTTTTTTAATCACACTTGGACTTGATACACATTTATATATATAACTGTTACCATGTTAATGTGTAGGTGGCAAAGGGAGTGACCGACTAGGATCGGCATGTAACTTTTAAAGAAGGGCACACGCCTAAAGAATCCCGGCCGTCTGACAAATATGATCAGGAAGTGTTGGCCAACATAGTAAGCATTATTTTATTAAGACGGGTTCATTACTAACTTTATTATTTTAGTCACAAATATAATTTGAAGTTTATTTAATATATTATGGAGAAGATATTGAAGGAGGTAGAAGAAGGGAAATTCACTCCCAATGGTCGTGATGACGTTCTTGCTAGAGCGATCGGCCGACCCGAACATCCAGGTCGATTGAGGGGCATCTCGTTACAGGTTGGAGTCACAAAATATTATGGGACAACTGCCCCGAAAAAGAAGAAAAGGAAGACTAAGGCTGAGAAGGCTGGCATGGTACCATTTAATCTATTATTTTCATTTAAGTTCACATGTTATTGTTTTAAACAAATTGCTGAAAAATTTCATTCTTGGCACATTTGGTTGATTATTGGCATCTGTGATACTAAAGATGAATTCTGGAGGCAAGCCTTCCGAAGAAGAATTGAAGATGATGGAGGATGTCATTAAAGGGGGTAAGGTACAACAGATTGGTCAAGAGGCCGAGAACACTACTACCTTGGAAATACATGAGAAGGAAGTATCGGTCAACGAGATTCAGAAAGATCGGGTACCTAATGCTTCTGAAGTTGTAACAAAAAAGGATAAACCTAAGTCCCCAGACATGCCAACTACCTCGTCGAAACAACAACTTGATGAGGTATTTAATTAACTTCTCCATTTTTTTAAAAACCTCCCTTTATTTATATTTTTTCTGTATTTCTAAAAAGCATGGAAATTTTGTGTAGGGAACAAAAAAGCCGGATAAGTCGGATAAGCCTAAGTCCCCAGACATGCCAACTACCTCGTCGAAACAACAATTTGATGAGGTATTTAATTAACTTCTCCATTTTTTTAAAAACCTCCCTTTATTTATATTTTTTCTGTATTTCTAAAAAGCATGGAAATTTTGTGTAGGGGACAAAAAAGACGGATAAGCCTAAGTCCCCAGTCATACCTACTACTGCCTCATCATTGAAAGAGCAGGTTGATGAGGTATTTAGTTAAGTACTCTTTTATTTTTATTACTCCAACTAGGATATGTTACCTTTGGATTTTTTATTATTTGATTTATCTACATGTATAGGCTTGTGGTAGTAGCATCCAAAGAGAGAAGCATTATTTCCCCGCACTGAAAGATGTTAGGAGTATAAACTCCACTAATTTTTCTGGGAAGGAATTCATGCTAAAAGTAAGAACGGTGAGGATGTGGAAACTGTATTCAGAGGCTAGCCATCGCATAGCAAACGAGCAATTGATAATTATTCCGCTCGATGAGGATATTTAAGGGGTTGAGTGCGAAGCAATTCTGTCATGGGAGCTGATGCGTGTCTTTTATATGATGTTTTGCACCTCATTTTACACGCATTTCAGAGCTCATTTGTGTAGTTTAAGCTACCATTTCCCCTATTTTCGTCTACTTTCGTGTTTTTGTACATTATTGCAGAAATGTGAAGAATCCAGCGGAAATCGAGCTAAATCCGTCCCCGAGTATCCTGCATTGCAATTGACGTGAAGTATTCACTTAAGGAACGAGCTTGGTGCGCAATCCAAAGCCCAAAAGACAAATCCACGAGATTATAGAAGTCAAGTAGCAGCTCAGCGATCGATCGACCAATATCATCGTCGATCGACCAACCAACTGCGGGTTAGGAAGCTCTATCAGACACTTCGAAGAGCGATCGATCGACCGCCACGCTTAGTCGATCGACCAAGCTGCTATCCCAGACGAGAATTAAAAGACCGAGGAAGCGCAAGCCCATTGAGTTTAGGTTTTGATAATAAGTGTTACGTATGTTTGCTATATAACGTAACTTAGAACACCAGTTTGAGGGATCCGATTTTTATCTAAGTTTTACACAGTAACATTGAGTTTTTAGGGTTGAATATTGTTTTAGCATTGGAATTTCGTTCTTATTCTTAATCATTCCTCTGCAATCTCGGTATCCTTCTGCCTTATTTCGATTCACTTTTATTTCGTTGTTAGTATAGAATTGCTAGTTAGATTCCAAGCCAATTTTATCGTTGCATGTTAATTATTTATCTTACCGCTTTAATTATGAATTCAGTACTTTTATGCCCTAGTTTTATTGTTGTTATCACCCTCAGCATGAGTAGCTAAATTAATTGTGCTAGGATGTAGGGGAGTTATAGCGTAGGCGGCGTAGTACTAATTTGGACTGAAATCGCGTGTCAGTCGATCGACTGCTATACCTGGTCGATCGACTGACCACGTGAGGTTACCTTTCGTTTTAATTGATTTTAATGTTGTATTTAACGAATCGAATGCATGCGACCAGTTAGATGCTTAATTTATGACTGACCCATTAGATTGAAAGATAGGGAAAGTTGTTAGATCACCAATTAAAATGACTAAACTGTGCTGAGATCGAAAGATAGGTAAAGTTTAGATTATTAGTCACTTTTCAGGACGAAAGTTAGTATTAGTGATATTAGGGACCTATAGCGAGATCGAAAGATGCTATTTGTTAAGAGTGGACCGAGAGGACCTCTTTATTTCCCGCCTCATGTGTTTGGTTTAGACTGTTTAGTATCTTTGCCCGCAGAAGCTATAACGAACTGACCATCCTAGTACCCCTTTTATACTTGATTTCATCTGTTTGTTTAGTTTACTGTTTTTATTACTCTTAGCTATAGACCAAATCAATTCAACCCCCACAATCGTTACCTTAGACTAGAATTAGACAGCTATTAATTACATTCGCCTCCTTGTGGTTCGACCCTGTTACCACTAGCCTAGGTTAGTCTTAATAGGAAATTATAAATCTTATTTTTGGTACTCACAACGACGGGTATCAAATTTTGGCGCCGTTGCCGGGGAGGCAATTGTTCTAATTTTTAGTTGTTTTTATTTAGTCTTTCTTTAGTTTAAGGGACTTCCGTTCCTTAAACTTTTCTTATATTCTTTTTGTAGTTTCTTCTTATGCGCAGGTCACAGGGTGGTGAACTAGTACCATTAAATCCTAAGATCGAGAAATCCTTGCGCGAGTTGAGACGATCACAAAGGGTATTACCGACAGAGGAAGAGTTGAGTACTCTGTCAAGCTACTACGAGAACGCTCTATTCGAAGGAGATCCACCTACATCTCCTGCCTCTACTTCTTCAGCTGAGACAGTCACTTCTCCAGAAATTCCAGTCATGGCTGAAGAAGCAACCATTGCTAGTCACTTAGAGCGAAACAGTGCGAATCTCTACAAAGGATTCGAACTACCTGGGAGGCGAGAAAATTCGAGCCAAAGCCTTCCTATATTAATCGGTTCGAGAGAAACCGATTCGGGAGAGCTGCAAATGAAGATGCGCCAAGCACATGGAGATTTTTATTGATTATTGTTGTTCTATACCCCTTGGCGGTGTGACCCAAGACCAGATCAAGGAGACCATGTTCATTTTCTCTCTTCGTGATGCTGCAAGGGAGTGGTATAGAGATCTGGATCGAGCTGCTCATGGGATCACCGACTGGAATTCCTTAGCCCTGGCATTCTACAAAAAGTACTTCTCTGCCTCGAAGACGAATGCCATTAGAGCTCAGATCATGAGCTTTAAACAGGGGCCTGATGAGAACTTTCATGAAGCATGGGTCCGTTTCAAGAAACTGGTGCGAACCATACCGCACCATGGGTTCGAAAAATGAGTCTTTGCAACTTGAGTTCTATAATGGGTCGTATGACGATCGAGGGCTATTTTGGATCTTTGCGACTAATGGCGATTTCTTTGAGAACATGGGAGAGACTAAGGCCTGTTCTTTCGGCTTATTTTCAGCATACTTGATTCGATTCGGCTCGATTTAGTTCGATTCAGCTCGATTCGATTGATTCACTCCATTCGATTCGATTGATTGATTGACTCCATTCGATTCGATTCGGCTATTTCAGCTCCATTGATTGATTGATTGATTAACTTCATTAAGTTCAGCTCATTTCAGCCGTACTCATCTTAAATTTAATAGTTATTATTAATTTTGTTATCAATAATACTATTTTTTTAATATTATTCTTTATTATTATTATTATTATTATTATTATTATTATTATTATTATTTTTATTTTTATTATATTTAATAATAGTGTTAATACTAATGTTATTAATAATGTTATTTATTATTATTATTATTATTATTATGAATATTATTATTAAAATGAATAATAATGTTATTAATGTTAATAATAATAATATTTATTATTATTATTATTATTATTATTATTATTATTATTATTAGTATTGTTGTTGTTGTTGTTATAATTATTGGTATTATTAATAAAATTAATAACATTTATTATTAATATTATTGATGGGGCACGCCCAACCTTGACCCAGTAGCCAATACGTGGGTCATACAAGTCAACACGCTTGCCAACATGGTTACGAATTCGCTTGATATTCTACGAATCACGAATTGTTAAAAGCGAATTCTATCAACTGATTACTGAAAATACATATAACACATTTTCTATAAGCGAATCGCGAATCGATAAGGCGTATTCATAGCGAATATGGTAACCATGCTTGCCAGCCATCATTTGAGTTACACATAAAAATCTATAAATACCTCATTATTCACCCATCAATGGTAAAATACTTCTCACCAACAACTTCCTCTCTCTAGAAGTAAGACTACTCGAGCTACTATGAGAGGGCACGGAAACCTTAGCTTCAAGCAAGGTCCCAACTATCCACCAGTACCGTAAGGCATCAGAGAAGGACCTATTGCGACCCCTCCGAGGCCCTATTTGTTACGCGTGAAAGATCCATCCGGAGAGAGCAAGCATAGGTTCGAGGTGTCATCGTCTGAGAGGAGCGCGTTGACCCGACCCGGATTCGAGCAACGCTTACTTGAGTGTTTTTATTCGAAACAATTATTTTTACTAATATCATTATTAATATTGACATTATTATTTATTATTGTTATTAAGAATATTATTAGTAAAAAATTACTATTTTTTCATTATTATAATTTATGATTATTCATATACTCCTCCCTCTATCCCGGTCAATTGTTGTCCTTTGATTTTGGCACAAAGACCAAGGAAAGAGGAGGGGCCAATTATAAAATGACAAGTGGACCAAATTGAGTGTGAATGATCAAATTGCTCATCAAGTTCATTCTTAAAATAGAGAGGACAATAATTAAATGAGACACCCCAAAATGGAATGAGACAACAAATTACGGATGAGGAGGAGTATAATATTATAATTTTTTTCTTAAAAATATTAATTTTAGTATAAATAGTATTATACTATGAATATTATTATTATTATTATAGTTGATAATAACAATAATATTAAATATTATTATTATTAATATTAATATGATTATTTCGATTCGATTCGGCTCAATTGACTTTATTGATTCGATTCGATTCGATTCGATTCGATTCAGCTCTTTTGATTCGATTCAGATCAGCTCAGCTCCATTCGATTCGATTCGATTGATTGCTCCATTCGATTCGATTCGGCTCGATTCGATTCGATTCTTGGGCTCCATTGATTCGATTGATTGATTCGGCTCTAAAAAGCCGAAAGAACAGGACCTAAGGGGTGGAAGATCATCGATGATTTGGCCACTCATATAAGGTGAATATGGGAATTCGAGAGGAAACCGGAGGAGAGTGCTTTGAATCTTCCTCTGTTCTTTGCACTAGAAGCTCTCACCTGCAAGGTTTGACAAATATGAATTGGGAGGAGCTTCTAAAGCTGGGATGTACCATGTTAATCTTTGTTTTGAGACGGTCCTTTCGTCTCGTAGAAGATGTGGAGCCGAGGGGCATGTCTCGGAGAATTGTTCTGTCCCCTTTGAGTCTTGCGCCGCCTTTCAACACTATAGGCAGACAAACACGTACTATGAGCCGAATGTCCACCCCAACTTGAGGTGGAGTAGCGAATGTCCGAATCCGACTCAACCTCCACAACAAGAGAAGGCAGAAACATATGTGCCCCCTCACAAACAACCATATCAAAAACCTCCGTATATTCCTCAGCAGCAGCAACAATCCCAAAATTTTGAGTTCACCGAGTTGAAGAACTTATTGCTAAAGGAGTCCCAAGCTAGAGAGGCCGGGATGAAGATGCTAGAGAGCCAAATTGCTCAATTGGCTAGCAAGAGTACCACTCGAGCTCCGGGACACTTAACGACTCAAACTGACCAGAACGAGACCCTAAACGCCATAACTTTGAGGAGTGGGTCTACCCTGGAGGGGCCTGCTATGGTCGAGGATGCCACTGCGAAAGATGAGGCAAAACCGAGTCAAAACAAAGCTGGAATGAGCAAAGGAAAGAAAAAGGCGTCTACCAGGTATATCAGTCGATCGACCGACATACCCGTCGATCGGCCCGAAGTGCGATTCTGAAGCTTCGGTCTGTTCATCTTAGTCGATCGACTGACATCACTGGTCGATCGACTGAGATCGCTGCTGATAGTGAGCTTTTTCGTCCTCCGATGCCCGATAACCCGAGGGATCATTTGTTTCGGGGCACGACAGTCCCGAAAATATTGGGGAAAGACCCGAGTGCTGATGGGTCAGTCCCGGCTCCGAAGTACGACCCGATGTCGATCAATTGTTCACATTTGAGACGGTCTGAAGAGGGTCCAACCTTCAACAAGGAGAAAGTAGTGGACTTCTAGCCTAAGTCCACGGATACCGGCATGCGCGATTTAGAGGAGAGGGCTAAGCTACTTCTTAAAGCCCCATATCCGGAAAGGCTAGTGCCGACGAAGGAACAGGTATCTTTCAATAAATTTGAAAAAGTTATTCGTAGCTTGAATGTACAAGTACCCTTCCTTGAGTTAGTTAATCAAGTGCCTGCCTATACTAAATTCATGAAACAACTCTTGTCTAAGAAAAAGTCACTTGAAAATGTGCATACTGTCGCATTAACCAAAGAGTCATGCTCTTATTTGTCTCACACTGCACCTCATAAGCTAGAGGACCCGGGTAGCTTTTCTGTTCCTTGCAATATAGGTACCTTCTCTATTGAGAAGGCATTATGTGACTTAGGAGCTAGTATAAGCGTCATGCCCCTGAGTCTTGCTAGGAAGCTCAAATTGACTA
This sequence comes from Silene latifolia, assembly GCF_048544455.1. Classification (NCBI taxonomy): domain Eukaryota; kingdom Viridiplantae; phylum Streptophyta; class Magnoliopsida; order Caryophyllales; family Caryophyllaceae; genus Silene; species Silene latifolia. The sequence continues at coordinate 7,956,446 of NC_133531.1, forward strand.
GGTTCGCAGTGACAGATATGACAGTACAGATGGCTGACCGATCTGCGGTCTAGCCAATAGGAGTCTTAGAGGACATCCCCGTCCAAATAGGGAAGTTCTTCTTCCCCGTTGACTTCGTTGTACTTGAAATGCCTGAGGATGCCCATATTCCCATTATTTTGGGTAGGCCATTTCTGCACACTGGTGGTGCAGTCATAGATGTCGGTCTAGGTACCTTGACTTTCAAAGTGGGCAAACATTCTATTGTCTTTGCCCAACCTGCTAAGAAGAAGGACCCCATGTGGCCTGTGACTTGTAATACGGTTTCTGACAAGAAATCGTACTTTGTGCTTCCTAATATGCCTATCTCTATTCCTGTTGTAACACCTCCGCCCCAGATTGGGAGCAAATTGGAGGAAGATTTGTCTATTTCGATCTTTGCAGAGCTGGTTTGGGAAGGAAGAGTTGCAAGTCACTCCAGCTGCAAGGAAGCCAATCGTTTCACGAGGAGGTCTTGGTTGCCTTAGCTATGCCACCGATGAGGAAGTTGATGACGAGCCAGTCAAAGTAACGGAGTCCGACTTGGACTTTGACGAGCAAGAAGAGATCATTGGTCGGGAGATGATGAAAGTGTTGATCCGTTGAGCCATCTTTGGCGTGGAAGCTAAGAAGGGTGCGGTGATAAGATAAGCACCGTTGAGGCTACCTCTAGTAGTGAAGCCGACGAAGTGGGCCATTAAAGTGGCCGTTCATGATCAACTACTAGTTGATCATATGTTTTCCAAACTTTTTATTTGCTTTTGTTAGACACCTTTTATTGCTTTTGTGTGCGCGAAACTTCTCATTTTATTTTGCTTGCTTAGGATTTTATACGCTTTAGACTTTATTTCGGGTTTTGCGCAATTTTGGGCGCGTATTATTGTGCATTTGCAGGTTTTTTTAGACCTCTTTAGCTCAAGTAATTGAGCAAATACGAAGAAATTAGAAGTTACAGCAGTATCTTCAGTCGATCGGCTGGGCTGCATAGTCGATCGACTGGTCTGCAGGTTCCAGGAGCTACTGTTCCTTTCACCTCGGTCGATCGACTGAGCTATGTGGTCGATCGACCGACCTGCACTGATGTACCTGTTTACGACCTCTCTCCTGCTATGTTTGGTCGATTTGCGGAATTAAGGGAGTTTTCTACTCCACTTTATCTTCCGTCATTTTATTTATTTCTTCTATTTTTCCCAATTATGCACATAATACCGCTTCATTATTGTCCTTCTCGATTTTATGCGTGGGTTTTGTTTTGTCTTTCAGGTACTTATTGGTAGCATCTGCGACTCATCGAAACCTCCTAGCTCACGCTGGTTTGGGGAGGTTTCATTTGCTGCGCTCAAAGTCTTGTGAGTTCCCGAGTTCCACTTCACGTCATTTTTATTTATTTATTTTCTCGCAAATTCTCATTTCTCTTTTCTTCATTACATGATTTTGCACAATGGGGACATTGTGCGATTTGGTTTGGGGAAGGGTTTTGCGTCGCATATCATTTGCTTGCATTCACGTTTACATTTTGTTTTGCATTGTTTATTTCATTCTTATATTCAAAAATCCAAAAAATTGAAAAATTTCAAAAATTCAAATAAAATGCACGTTTATTTTAGCATATAGGTCGAGTCGGAACGGTAGTATTTCAATGATGACATTGCACTTGCATCTGTTTTGCCTAAGCCTTTCTAATTGACATGTTATTAGTAGAATCATATAAGTGCATATCTACGAGTTTTCGTTAATTTCTTGCTGAACTTGAGACTTGACTTTGAAAATTGGCAAACTGCATCATATTTCTGAGATTTAGAGCCTATAACTGGTGACATCTATGACCAGTTTATCTAGGATGTGAGTAGTTACTCCTTATGAGACATGTTACTTAAATGTGCATAAATATGAACTTAATCTGCTTAATACCTGTATGCATTCGGTTTGTGGTTCGTTGACACATGTGGTAGAGGTTTCCCTTTATTCGTTTCACCCATAAGCTCCACACTGCCAAAAATATCCTTTTTGTCCCATTTACTACATCCTACATTTAGCCTGTCCCTTGTCAAGCTAGTAGTCTTAGTTGTTGGGATTGTTACTTCATTTTTGGTGGTAAATGCTCTTATTGAGATTTAGTTTGGAGAATGACAAGAAAGGAAAGAAGGAAAAAAAATAGAAAAGAAAAAAAAGAGAGAAGAAAAAATGATTCAAAAAGAAAGAGAAAAAGAGGTTCTGTACTGTTGAAGCAGTCGATCGACTAGCATCATAGGTCGATCGATTGAGGTTCGAGAGAAAGAAAAGAAATCAAATTCGCATAATTCAAATCCTTATCTTTTGGCGATTTTTGCTCCCATGTATTATCCATATCTTATGGGGAGTTAGTTGATTACTTTTATACCTGGAGATTGTGAGATTTGTGCTTGCTATAGCACCGTTTCATTTGTTTTTGAGCAAGAAGTTGGATGTTGCCCTATGGTTCCGTTTTGGTACTAGCTTGATCACCTGTACCTCCACTTTTCCATAAATGTATTGCCTCTTCTTACCCACACCTCACATATCCCATATATACCTCGGCATGTGTCATGGTCTTTTGTTGGTTGGAATGCATATGTACGGTCATAGAGATTACTTTCATATTATATTGCAGGCATGTTCTTATAGGTCGTAGTTAGGTGAGAGTCTTTATAAATGAATTCTTTCTATCCTCTTATTAAATCACATGTGCTTATGTGTGATATGAGCGACCCGTGAGAGTCCAATTTGATAAGTCTCTATGGTTGACGGTTCAGCAGTTTTTAACGACTCCATAACTCGTTTGCATGATTCATTTGCTAATTGATTATTAGTTATTGCATTAAATTGGTTTAGGCTTTACATGTTGCAATTCGCTCTGAGATTGAACTCGTTCCATTAGGTCATTAGATCGAGTCTTGTTCATGCTTGGGGACAAGCAAGGGTTTGGTTTGGGGAAGTTTGATGCGTGTCTTTTATATGATGTTTTGCACCTCATTTTACACGCATTTCAGAGCTCATTTGTGTAGTTTAAGCTACCATTTCCCCTATTTCCGTCTACTTTCGTGTTTTTGTACATTATTGCAGAAATGTGAAGAATCCAGCGGAAATCGAGCTAAATCCGTCCCCGAGTATCCTGCATTGCAATTGACGTGAAGTATTCACTTAAGGAACGAGCTTGGTGCGCAATCCAAGGCCCAAAAGACAAATCCACGAGATTATAGAAGTCAAGTAGCAGCTCAAGCAGTCGATCGACCAATACCATCAGTCGATCGACCAACCTGCGGGTTCCGAAGCTATCAGACATCAAGAGCGATCGATCGACCGCCACGCTTAGTCGATCGACCAAGCTGCTTTCCCAGACGAGAATTAAAAGACCGAGGAAGCACAAGCCCATTGAGTTTAGGTTTTGATAATAAGTGTTACGTATGTTTGCTATATAACGTAACTTAGAACACCAGTTTGAGGGATCCGATTTTTATCTAAGTTTTACACAATAACATTGGTTTTTAGGGTTCGGAATATTGTTTTAGCATTGGAATTTCGTTCTTATTCTTAATCATTCCTCTGCAATCTCGGTATCCTTCTGCCTTATTTCGATTCACTTTTTTTTCGTTGTTAGTATAGAATTGCTAGTTAGATTCCAAGCCAATTTTATCGTTGCATGTTAATTATTTATCTTACCGCTTTAATTATGAATTCAGTACTTTTATGCCCTAGTTTTATTGTTGTTATCACCCTCAGCATGAGTAGCTAAATTAATTGTGCTAGGATGTAGGGGAATTATAGCGTAGGCGGCGTAGTACTAATTTGGACTGAAATCGCGTGTCAGTCGATCGACTGCTATACCTGGTCGATCGACTGACCACGTGAGGTTACCTTTCGTTTTAATTGATTTTAATGTTGTATTTAACGAATCGAATGCATGCGACCAGTTAGATGCTTAATTTATGACTGGCCCATTAGATCGAAAGATAGGGAAAGTTGTTAGATCACCAATTAAAATGACTAAACTGTGCTAAGATCGAAAGATAGGTAAAGTTTAGATTATTAGTCACTTTTTAGGACGAAAGTTAGTATTAGTGATATTAGGGACCTATAGCGAGATCGAAAGATGCTATTTGTTAAGAGTGGATCGAGAGGACCTCTTTATTTCCCGCCTCATGTGTTTGGTTTAGACCTGTTTAGTATGCTGCCGCCGAAGCTATAACGAACTGACCATCCTAGTACCCCTTTTATACTTGATTTCATCTGTTTGTTTAGTTTACTGTTTTTATTACTCTTAGCTATAGACCAAATCAATTCAACCCCCACAATCGTTACCTTAGACTAGAATTAGACAACTATTAATTACATTCGCCTCCTTGTGGTTCGACCCTGTTACCACTAGCCTAGGTTAGTTTTAATAGGAAATTATAAATCTTATTTTTGGTACTCACAACGACGGGTATCAGGAGCTGCTAGCCATTTGGGCTGGCTTTGACGAGATTTATATCCAACACCTATTTGTTTGGATGAAATAAGTTTCTTAATAAATTATTTCATATTCTAATATTCTGACTAAATAGTGTTTTAAATACCGGAATTAATACCGTAATAATGTAGGATATTGAAATTGAGAGTGATCCCCGAGAACAAGATTCCATGTGATCAATACGGATTCTTGTGCCCCTATATTTTATCTATGCATATCACGATGTTTTCGTTCGAATATCGGGTAGATTATATTGCTCGGCAATTGGCGACAACCAAAAAGCTGGTTTTTGCCCCTTATAATGAAATCGGGTAATAAACAAATTAATATTACGTTTCCCCCTACAATTGCATTTTCATAACTAATATATACTTGTTAATAATGTTGATGGCTCTTGATGTATGTAGGAGTCATTGGGTGCTAGCAGCCATCATGCCGAGCAAGAAGAAAGTTTTTTGGTTGGACTCTTTGCATAGAGAACCAAGCGAGACCTTTAAGGGCTTGATTATTAAGTAAGTTTATACGAATTTATTTTTAATAACATTAAGTTTCAATTTTTATTTATAGCAAAACGCTCATTTTTGCCTCAAAAATATGAGTTTCTGCCTATTCTTTTTATAAAAAAGGGCCTTTGAGAAGAAAAGAGCTAACGAGGATCAACCCACGAAAGATTCTGATGATGGCCCTACTTTTATTAGGATAACGGGGGTACTGCTCAAATACAATACCTTAGACCATCTTTATCAATGAAAGGTTATGGCCTAGGTCACACATATAAATATTACTTTTATATTCATGACCACCTTATTTGACCTACATCATTTATTTGATGTTTATCAATGACCACCTTGACCACTTTAACCTACCTTTTCTCTCTTACTTTTAATATGGCCACATGTCAAACTATTATTGGGTTGATTTGTTTTTGTAATTTATTTTTATTTAAGAGGTGCTATCACCCAATTATTTTGTGACACACAGCGGTCATCATAGAGGGCATGAAATGTGGTCAAGCTGGTTATCGGAAGCCCATATTCCTCTTTGTTTTGCTGAACGGTCATGCATTTCATTGCAATTTATTTTTATTTTTGACCTTTTTAATTCCTTGACCGGTCACCATTTTTGTTGATAAAGATGGTCGTAAGTGCAAAAAACTGTCTTTAATAATAATACGTGCGCAAATACAATACCTAAAGTGCAAGATTCTGATGTAGGCCTTCTCGTCTCTTCGTTTTTTATGTAATAATAGGTCCCTCGCCAGCCGGATAGCATACAATGTGGATACTACGTTTGTCGGTTCATGTTAGAGGTTATCATGCGAAGATATATCCTTATTCCCGAAAAGGTTAGTAATTTCATAATGTGTTTATTACTTTTTTTAAATTAGAGTTGATGTTGTCTTGCTTGCTGCTATACCATGATGTTGCTATAATGTTGAATGATGTATGTTGTTACAATAATGTTTTGTATGTCTTTGTTTTTTCCGCAGTATGTAATCAACGCACAACATTTACCTGAGTTCAAAAAGCACCAAATAGACGAGGTAAGGGACATGTTGGGCAAATACGTCTTAGATCATTGCAATGAAGACTAAATGCATGATACTTAGATTAGAGCTTAGATCAGATCAGTTTAGTAAATTTTTTGTTGAAGTTAGGGAATGATCTTTGTAGATAGAGCATGTAAATAAAGTGATCAAATTTATATTGTTAGTATGAATTAATCTGAAAGTGAATTGTAAGTATGATGCTGTTGTTGTAAATTGTAAGTATGATGCTGCTGTTGTTAGTATGAATTAATCTAAAAGTTGAATTGTATCTATTGAGTTCTGATGAACCCAACTGCTGATATATGTTGCTTCTGATATATGCAGGATTTTGAATGGCATGAAACAAATTTAATTTTAAAAAAAAATTAGAAAAATGTAATAAAAACGGTTACTAAAACAAAAAACGTTGTAAATACCATTCACAAATACCCGCGCATAATATTCAACAACAGGTTTGAAAAGAAAAACCGTTGTAAATAGCTTTCACAATACCCGCGCATAATATTCAACAACATGTTTTAAAAGAAGAACCGTTGTTACTAACAATTTCAACAACGGTTTTTTATATAGTAACCGTTGTTAAAAGTCTTCACAATTTTGGAGGGAAAGATACAACAACGGTTTTGTATATAGTAACCGTTGTTATATCTTTCCCACCAAAAGTTTGTCAAACTTTCCACAACAACTTACTCGCAACAACAACGGCTTTTAACCGTTGTGAATAGTTTCCACAACGGTTTTAGTAAATAACCTAACCGTTGTAAATACCTTTTACAACGGCCGCTTTAACAACGTTCGCTTTTTGTTTTTACAACGGTTTTTACCCGTTGTTATAGCCTGTATCTGTAGTAGTGTATGTAATGGCATTTTGTGTAAATATCAAATGGGTATAAGGATAATTTGGTAATGTTGTGGGCCAAATAAGGAATGTTACCTTTGGTGTGGATCGTCCGTTTATAGTAAGTGTTACCTTTGGTCTGGATCGGAGGGGGTACTTGTTTTGGATGTACTGTCGACCACCACCACCACAACAACAACGTCGTCTTAGTCCCAACTAGAGCTGGCCATCAGCACGGGCTGACCAGACCCGCCCTTAGCCTGTTATTTTAGGCAATTTGGCTCGGCACAGCAAGACCCGCCCTTGGCCCGGGCCCTAAATTTCCAGTCCGGCCTGGCCCGAACCCGACCCGAATACTGCTCTAGTCCCAACATAGGTTAGGGTCAACTAACACGAATAATCATCTATATAGATTTGAATCCGCCAATATGGTCAAATGTACAATATATCGACAGCAAAAAAAGCGATTGTATTTGGCCTTTCATCCCAATCGTCTTCTATACTGCTCGCTTCTCTGAAATGTGACTGTCACACGTTTCAATTAATCAACACCAAGATGCATCTCCGCTAAATTAGTTGCTAAACTCAATCTAATAAGTTTGAAACCTACCAGCATAAAAATTGACATTGTATCTCCCTTTACAACTAAATCCTAATTCTAAAATGATTTAGAATCAAATAACATGAACTATGCACCAAGATAACGCAAAAACACCGAATTTAGAGGCTTACAACTGATCGCTAAAACTGGATCTCCTGCAACCTTCATGAGATAATCTCATACGTTGGTCAAGCACCTTAGCCTGAACTCGAACCAAAGCTTGCATGCATTTCAAAGTCATTTTTGCTTCTTTTCACACATCAAAACCGATTTTATAAATTAATATCAATACTAAAACCTTCGCTTTTCAACCATCTCCGATCCTTTCATAAACTAATATGGTAATACTCTAATACATGTCATTGTAATGTTATGTTGTTCCCATTTGACTTTTTGAGATCAAAGATTGTAAACCTTTCCAGTATACAAGTAGAAAAATACATCATAATCCCTCCTATTCTAAATAAATCTCTCATTTCTTTTTTCGTCTATTCACAATATTCTCCCTATTTTTTTATTTGGCAAACTTTTATACTTATTTTAATCACTCACCCCACAACAATACCTCACAATACTTATATTTTATCTTATTTTAATCACCGGCCTTAACACATAACAATACTTATTTTAATCACTTTACCCTACAATAATACTTATTTTAATCACACAAAACCTTCCCTCTCTCCAATCTCCTACCCCACTACAATACTTTACCATATAATACTCCCCCTACCTAAATTTCCGTGCCCTCCATGAATAGGGAGGGTTATTAAGACTAGAAGGGAGTATTACGATATGACGTAAATTTAAAAGTTTTAGTTATAAGAATGTGTCTCTAGGGTTTCTATGAGAGTCTCTGTCTAAGTCCATCTTTGCTCTTTTCCTTCATGCTCAAGGTTTCCATCTACGGTGTCGGTACGTAGTATGCGTTATTTATCTTTCTTTTTCTCTTATGCGTGTTGATTATCCTAGGTTTAGTAGAGAGGTTCGACTAGGGTTCGTCGGTATTAGGGTTTCTACTTTTGACCTTTACGTAACAGAGTTGTGTAAGTATTATTACTCCTGGGTATAGTTTATACGAGACTTGTGCATGGAGTACGGAAGTTGTAGCAAAGGGAAAGGGGTGATGGGTAGGTTGCCGGATGAGAACGGGGATGCGTTTGTTGGGGATGTGGAGGGAGAGGAGATACAAGGGGTTAAGACGGAAAAAATTCTTGTAGGGAAACAACAATTAACAATAGAGCTGCTATTGATACGATGCTTCGCCTCTGGTCTCCGAAGGGGAAAGTTCTGGGCAGCGTGGTGGAGGCGAGAGAGAAGACCTTCATCTTTAGATTTGAAGAGGCACGGGACAAAATTAAGGGAAAGATGTGTGGTGCTTTAATGAGCCTAATATCGTGGGAAAGATGACGGATATCTCGCTCTATAATCTTCCGATCTGAGTACGTATATATGACCTCCCTCTTAAAGGTCGCACGAATGACGATAATCTACGAAGACTGAGGGCAGAGCTGGGGAAGTTTGTGGCGAAAGATGAGGCTCTGTTTCCGGAGATGGAGAGGGCGGTGCGCATACGTATTCTGCATAATATTCGGAAACCCCTTCATTCATCTGTTGAGATACGTGTTCCAAATGGGAAGGTTACTGATTTTGAGGTGAAATATGAGAGATTACCGTTATTCTGCTATAGGTGTGGGGTGTTGGGACATGAGGAGAAGGACTGTGAGAATGGGCCGTATGAAGAGGAGGAGCTCAAATATAGTGATGGGATGCGTGCATCGCTGAGGAAGGGCGGGAAAGTGGGTGTTGCGGAAGGAAAGAGAGTTGGGAGGGATTTGAGGCCAAAGTTCGAAGAGGAATACTTGAGAAACGAGCAAGAAATGAATGAAAAATTGCAGAAATTTGCATTATCTAATAAAGATCCATCTTTGAAAGTTGATGAATATGATGATTCTGCTCCTGAATCGCCTCCTTCAAACCAAATAGTGCCTGACTCCCTAGATCCGGATGATTTAGGGTCTCAAGTTGAAGAAACAGAGTTCGATGATGGTTTTATTGTTATTCCTAAGTCCCCTGAGAACGCTGATCCTGGTGTTTTAGAGGATGGTGGATCTGGGGAGCCTGAATCACCATGCACAAAGTACACGAATGTTTATCTGAAGAGGATGGCTGAGAAGCGTCGAATATCCATTGAGAAAAATCCGGCCCCTATTAAAACTGTTGTGAACGATTTTCCTTCACCAAGCACAATAAAATTCATGGCTTATGTGAATAAATTCAATGCTAAGCATTAAGTATGCAAAGGTGTTTGGTATAATTCCTAACTCTATTTCTTTTATTGCTAATTTCATTAATTTTTTTACATTTCGTATCATATAACTGTTGGTATTTAACTGCTGTTAGGAATAATATGTAGGATTTGTGTGTGTTTCTGTTGTTATCTTTGTTGTATTTAGACTGTAAAAAATTGTTATTGTTTTGTTACCTTTTTTGTATTTAGACTGCGATTTAACTGCTGTTAGGAATAATATGTTAGGAATTTGAGAGTCTCAAATTATAATTAGGTAGAAATTGATAAGATCAAATTCTAAGGATTTACAAACACAAATATGTTAGGGGATTGATTATTACGAACAATAAATTTGACAAACAAATACAGACCGAATCGACTCTTGCTTTCCTAATAGAATAATTCGACCCTTATTCTTGTGCCTGGGTTATACCGAATTTTTCTACTGAGATAAGACGGTCCCCTCTGTCTTTGGCACTCAAAGATCAGAGACGTAATATAGAAATATTGTGTGTAGTTTGTTAAACGTTTGTTGATGTCAGAAGAATTTTCTATATCTGCTTCTTCTCTTCCTCTTTGTTTATATAGAGAGGAAAACAGGGAAGGGAGGGAAGTTATTCTGATACGTTGAATTGGTTTCCCTTGAAATTAATTAATTATCTTTTCAGAGTAGACACGGAATTAAGTTCCGTTTCCCGCGATATTTAATTAATTCCAAAGTTTCGGGTTGGTTCGCCAAGCGAGACCCCGTCATAGTCATTCGTCCGAATGCTAAACCGTAATTCCGTAAATAATTATGCAAGTATACTCTCCGTATTTTCCCGAACTTGCAATTTATTATTCAGAAATTACCCACTAACGAACCAACCTTAATTACGCAAAATAAAACCGGTAATTACTCTTAAATCACCAACAAAATATCCTAATTACGAAATTCAATTCCAATTCTACCTTCCCAAACATACCATCCAAATCCTGCAAATGATTAGTAAAAATCGTACTTCTATTTAATTCTCGTAGAAGCAAGGAGTCTGTAACCGATCAAATAGCCGTGATTTGACAACTGTCAGGTATTTTTTTAACTAGTAAATTACCATAGATACCTAAAAGAGTTAAAAGGATAAGATAACAATTGGGGATTTCACGTTTCTATATGATCAAACTTCATTACAGTTTTCGACACGTGTGATCTCTACCTAGCACGAACGTAGTACAAATATAGCTAAAAATGCAACTAGTTTTGCCATAGACGGATATATCCGTCTATAACTAAAGACGAGTCAAATAGCTTGAAAGTGGTGACATTTTTGGCCCCCACCACCCCACTTGTTGTTTGTTATATTAGGAATGTGGTATTTTATTTGACTCGTTTTTAGTTATAAACGAATATATGCTGTCTATAATGAGATTTTTTTTGTAAAAGCATGATCAAACTCAAGAAGAGTAAATACTCCGTACTTAAATAATAAGGTTTTTTTATCAGAAACTACCTTTTATTTAGGGTCATTTGTAAACAACTACCTTTCATTTTATTTTTGGCTTTCAACTACCTTTCATTTCTTCATTTTGCGAAAGATTACCAAAAATTCACTTCCGACGAAAAAAAGTCAACTTTCCTGCATTGACTTACCATTTCATGTTGAATCTAACTCTTACTTCATAACCCTAATAATCGATGATAAAGATTGATTAAACCCAACATTAATCACCTCTGTTCCGGGTGTAATTCCAGAGCAGATTTGTTACCACGTAAGCTTGTAGAATGATGACTTTGCTTGACTCTTCCTTTCGGCCTCTCCTGAAACAATGAACAAACTGAGGGCTCGGCTTGGTACCGAGCGTACTCACTCCGACGCTCAAGTCAGTAAACTTAAGAGGGATTAAGTTGTGTGTTGCTTGGCACAAAGGATATTGTAGAGAGATAAGGGAGTTTATACCAGATTAGTGTGTTTAATTGGTTATTTGCGGATCCCCTTCTCAATGAGAGAAGTGGAGTATTTATAAACTTTCACCTTTTGTCACGTAGTGGCCCAGTGGCCAAGTGGCTAGCAGGTGGAAAGACTGTTATACCCTCGGTCGAGGGACCCATGGCAGGCCGGCGGGCCCTGTTGACTCCATACTGAGGGGCCTTGGATGTGAGTACGCGGATGTGTATCCCGGCTGGCTAGTTGCCTAGCCGAGACCCAAGTGACAGGCCGACTGGCTGCGTCGGTTAGGTTGTCCAAGGTGTTGACTTGCTGTGGATATCTTTGACCTTGCTCAATATGTTGACTCGGTCAGCGGGTGCAGAATATGCCCCATCAATTTGCCCTCAGCGTAGTCTATGCCGTGGTATGGACCTTCGATGAGTGTTGAGCGTATTCTGCGCAAGTAAAAAGTTCTGCCCCGGCTTCTTCTTCCTCGGCTTGGTTCTGCTTAGGCCGTACCGTATCCCCCCTCCACATGGATGTGTAAAGGGCATCAAATGTGGAAAAAGAACATGGCGCTGGCCGGGACCGAGGTTGTGAGTGCCGTGTGCTTTTGATTGCCCCTAGCCGGTGCTGCCAAGCTCGGTTGAACAGCTGGCCGTTTGGCAAGTAGATACCAAGAGGTTGTTTTGAAGAAGATACGTCGATTGACATTCTGTCAAGGAGCGTGTTGAAGAAGTTTTGTAACTGTTTGTCGATTGACATTCCATGGCTGCATGCTTGACACGTGGCTCGGCGTTAATTAGTTGACGCTTCATGGGCTTCGCTCTGATTGGTCGGATTGAGTGGGCTTTGCCCTATAAATAGGGCAGTTAGCCCCTCATTTTGGCCTTCCACATTTTATTTTCAAAAAATTTTCTCTTGTTTAGCTTTTGTTTCGCAGAGTTCCTTTCTCTTTCTAATTTCTCGAAGCGTTACTCGGTGTAACATTTCCTTCCAAGGTAATCAAACAAATTCTTCAATCTTTTTTCTTGTTAAATATTCGTTGTCATGTCTTCTGCTGATGCCGGACCTAGTAATCCTGCGCCGGGGGGTTCCCCGTCGCGCCCTGATGAAGAGGAGGCACTGGCCGCCATCCCGATAAGGTCCGGGAGCCCTAAGTCTCCTTCTCCTGAGGTTGATGATCAGTATTTGGATGGTTTCTCGGATGATGATGATGGTGATGATGCTGATGATGATGGTGATGATGAGGAAAGGACTCATTCTGATGAGGAGAGGCCGCATCTCCTGGATCACGGCGACGCCTGTAAGATCGGCCCTGATCGTGCTTGGACCAACAAGTTCGCCAGTTGTTCTGGTGCTGAACTTTTCGAACATCATTTCTCCTTCGGCAGGGAGTATAGGATTGTTATTCCTAAAGAGGGTCAGGCCGTCTGTTGCCCTCCCCCGGGTTGTATCGGCGTATACATGAGACACCTGGAGTATGGGCTCCGGTTTCCTCTCAATGCATACGTTGCTGCCATAATTAAAGCAATGAACGTGGGCATTTGTGGCACACCGCATCCGTTGACCATCGGGACGATTGTTGGCTTTGTGTGGCTATGCCGTTTAAGGGGAGGCCCCAACGGTGAACCTATTCCGCCGGCTTCATCACCTTCGATTTGAATGTCCAAGGTGGCAAGGGGTGGTATAGCATACTGCACCGAGCCAGGTTATATCACCGTCCCTAAGCTTACTTCCTGCAAGGACTGGAAGGCACGGTGGGTATATGTTGAGGTTCCAGGGGATTATCCACTGTCCCGGTCCTTCCAAAGCCGCGTCAATTTGCGGTGTGAGAGTCGGGGGGAGCGTGAGAAATATGTCTCCCGGCATAAGTTTAAGATGGACGCTAGCAGGGTCCATCTTAATGAGGATGAGAAACGGGCAATGCAGCTGTTTGAGGCTGAGAAGGATGAGACGCCGAAAGGATGGATGCCCCCGACGAGATCATTCTTCAGGACAAGCTGCTCTGCCACGTTGGCCTCATATCGGCCCTCGAACAGGGTGAGTGGGGTCGGTGTGAGGCCCATTGTAACGCCCCGTAATTTCGGACCGTTAATATATTTCGGAAATAATTTATTAATCAAATAAAAGTTGATATTTAAGTATTTAAAGTGAAAATAATTCAAAGAAATATAATTTTATTATATTTTCAAGAAAAGTATTTATTTTGATAGTTTCGAGATGTTTAAAAATAGTTTAAACCGTATAAAACTTTTTATTTCGAAATAAGGGCGTATCGGGGGGAAAATAACAATTCTTTTGAACATTGGGTAAACGAATTTGGAAATGGGTAGTATAAATATTCAATTTTCTTGTAATCTCGTGTTTAGATGAAGGAAATGTAGATCTATATACATAATAACATATTCATATATGTCTAATTAATTTGTCATAAAATTAAAACGGATTTTATGCATGCAAACATTAATAAAAGAGAAGAGAAATAATGTCCTTACATTGTAGTATTTCGGTTTATAGGGCACAAAAGAGATCACCTTTCTCTCTTGTTCTTGAGCTTATCCTTATGGAAGAACAAAGATCTAAGTATAAGATCTCTCCCTATGTATTATACCCAAGGCTCCTCTTAATTTAATTAATATTACAAAACTAGTATAATATTAATTATAGTAGAAAATTGAACCAAAAATATTTATAAACACTTAAGTATTTTCGGTTTTGATGAGAGATAAAGAGAGGATTTTATTTCTCTAGAACTTATATTTTTGGATGAGTTGAATGAATATCACTAATACATTTTAGTGTAATAATAGGTAAAATTATAAGAAAAACCAATGATGGTTTTCACATAAAAAACCGGGTGGAATGGGGGGCTTTTAGGGGAGCCAATGCATGAACACTTTTGTCTTCACAAGAATATTAGGGTTGCATGGCTAGGAATGTAGGTAATCATTGTGTTCTTATAATAATTAAACAAACACAATACTAGCTTCCACTACCCCTTTATTTCGGCATTCATGGATTAACAAGTGATCCATTTTATTTTTGTCAATTGTCAATATGTCACATGTCATATGTGACATAAATTTGTTATGTAATTTTTAACATATTAAAAATCAACGTATTAATAAAAATACGTCACATACAAAAATCGACTTAGTAATTTCATAATTACTTGTGCCAAAATATTTTACCATTTATAAATCACAACAGATTGTATTTATAACAATTCATTCAAATTTAATTGTTACATTAAACAATTTATTTCATCCGAGTAATTATACAATTTAATTACTCAGACCGTATCTCATTTAATCACATTTCAATTTGATACGTAAATTTTACTTCCAAAATCGTCCGTCAATTTTCAAGTAATTTAATTAACTCGCAACGTTATACGATTAATTAAATAATCAATTAAGAGTATTGCCCTTTAGGTATGACCTAGGGGGTCAACTGATCACCACCGTCACACGACAGTAATGTCAAACTCTAGTCAGCCAATCATTACCGATATATGTTGACCGAGTTTGAGAACAATATTACTTCCCAATTGTATTCTTTAAAATGAGATTTAATAATGATATTTAAATCATATGATCGCACTATTGTTGAGGACACATTTCCCAACAATCTCCCACTTGTCCTCGACAAGTGTGCGTCACCAATTCTCTTGTCCTATTACTATCTCCCACTCAATGCAAGGTGTCTTTCGGGTCGTACTTGCAAGTGATCATATCGAGAGTGGTTTCCTCGATCTGGAGAATAACTGATTGACCGGATTTATCCACTCTGGATACCTTCCGAGCGTGGCCACGCATTTACAGTTCATTACTCCTCGAGTGGCCCTGAGATATTGTTATAACCCTGACAAGGGGATGGACAATTCATATCGCACTCATTCCCTTCGACTAGCCACAGCCATCATAACCCAAAATATGCCCATTTGACCCCATTTACGAAGGTCGTAGTAACACAAATCAAAGTTAATCAAATCGTGCCATCTTAGGTGAATAGTCTTTAGTCAAAAGAATCGACTCATAAGAATACTATAGCAGCTCTCGCCACGACCAGGCTATATAAATTTGCCAGAACTCTATAAGCGGTCATAAGGCCCGACAAGGTGTTCCTAACATCTGCCTATGTGATCGACTAGTCATCTCTCATGACTGTATGGCACTTGAACTTGCCATCAATCGCATCACACTCTAGTCACTTCGAGACGTCACCTCATACAAGTGACTATGGGCGAATACTATGCTAATCCGTGTTCACTTTAACGGGGTTCAATTGTCTCTACAACCCGTTTGGATGTAACAAAGTATGATAAAAGGAGTTTTTAAAGAAAAACTCGAACGACAAATGCGATTATCACATATGAATAGTCAATGCCTGATTACTATTTCATGTTCTATAATCTAATTTGATCTTGTACGTAGTTGTTCATTTCAATTCAATTGAAATGACATGACTCATCATGTTTAGCCTTTGAGAGGGCTTTGGTTAGTAGGTTTTATCAATTTCTTGTACCTTACTGAACCTCACTACATACTCGTTTTCCTCTTGTAATGTATACATTTGCATTACAAAACTTTCTGAGTACGTGTCGAGATCCAATCAAGACATAGGCCCTTTAGCCTAAGAATAGCTCCCACTGTTTTCACAGTGTGCGGGATTCATCCTTCTTGCACATCTCATGATTGCAAGTGTACTCAATTTCCGTTATAAATATCTCTCATTGTTCTTTATTACCTAGAACGATTCTAGAAAATCTACTTCTTAATTATCATAGCCACAATGGTATCTTAACCATTCTAATGTGTTTTGATTATGGTTTTGTCGGAAACCATGCGCAACCTCAATTGTCAATTGTCACTTGTGTAACACCCTTACACAAAATTGCATCATAAACACTTTGCTTTACTTCCTTAATGCTTCTGCATGCACTTATGGGTAATCTTTATGGCGTACTTGGCAAAGATTACTAAAATTCGATTTTGAAAACAATTCATCATACTCGAAGTATATGAAGTGTTATACATCATTACCCATTTAATTGATCCGGCAGCGGAAGCAAATGGAATCAATCAAATATGTTCAATTTAATTGAACTAGTCATGAATCTTATCAACATAAGACTTTTTACTGACGCTAATATCATGTGGATTTATCTTCATAGATCCGGATATTAAAGATGTATTATAATACTCCAAAAGTCTTAAATCATTCTTGATGATCAATATGTCATCCACATATTGGACTAATTAAAACTTCCGTAACTCCCACTAAACTTCATGTATAAACACAATTTCTCGACTTATCGAGAAATGTTTTGTCACATGATCAAAATATTGATTCTAACTCATTGATGTCCTACTTAAGACCCTCTCTTAAGTTTCACATTATCTTAGGATTGCAAGAATCTATAAAACTCATGACATGTATTGAATACATTCCTTCTATTGAAGAAGTGGGTTTTAGATTCACTCGCTATGTATTTCATAACCTCATAATGAAACACAATCCCTAAGAAGATCCAAATAGACTTAAGCATTTCAATTAGTGCAAAACCCTTTGCAACCAATCTTGTATTGAAATATCTCTTTATTAGTGCAAAAACCCTTTGTCACTAATCAAGCCTTTTATTTCGGATTCTCATGGCTCTAAGCCTTGTATTGAGTTGTGACTTAAACACTCTTATATAAGTCATTTGTTCATTACTTTCTAGAAGTAATTAACTTGAATTAAACAATTTCTTTTGTAAGTTATAAGCTCTTTACTTTCTTAAAAGTAGCATGAATTCATCATTTTTAACAAGTGACGAATTTAACCTCCTAGGTTTAAAAGAAACAACTTCTTACACAAAACGTCTCATGTAGCCAAGAAAGACCAGTTTCTTGCGACAACGTTTTACACAAAACATCTCACGTAGCCAAGAAAGACCAGTTTCTTGCGACATAACATCTTTGTGGCTCTTTGAATAATTTTCTCCCACTCTGTCTTCTAAAATAAACTTGTATTTTAGAAAGACAGCTTCATGAGCCGCAAACCCGTCGTACTCGTGATAAAAGGAAAAATGAGCATTTGTTTCTTGTGAGAACTTACAAGCATGGTACCCTTACCATTTCATATCTCATATGTTTTGATTTAGTGGAAAAATAATTTAGACAAAAATGATAAAATCCCCAAAAGGATCAAGTAACTCAAAGTAACTTGATTGAAGTCCAAACCATATCGAATAGCGTTTGAATTCATATCCAATCACACATTATTCCATAACGTGTGCTAAGAGAGATTAATTTGTGATACAATATCACATTTCCTTTGGCTTATATCAAAGTCTTCACTTTGATAATCCCATCACGACTAAATCGTGATTACTTGAACTCTTGAACTTCTTCAAAGATTTCTCTATTTACCTTATTAAGTGAACATACTAGTGTCAACTTAAATCGTTGGTAAAAGAAAATGATCAACCTATTTTGGATAAATGATTTACAATCTCGATCTCCTTTTTCAACCAAAAAGGCACGAGATATCTTGCTTTGAATACAAGATACGCATATACCATTAACAATCTAATGGTTTCAAGAGTACTCGATAACTCTTTGCGTTCATCATTCCAAAATTTAAGGTTTAATCTTGGGTTACCAATTTGAATCTTACATCATCTACATGATATATCATTCTAGTTTGGTTTAGAATATAATCACCTTGATAATGGGCTAGCCATACATCAAATTGTGGTGTATAGGGTCACAAAAGTGAAAACCTCTTTTGTATCTTAACAAGTTTATATTCTTATTTAGAGTTTATGTACTTAATAGTCACAATTAAGTACTACTTTAAATCCAAAAACTAGATTGAGTACACAATTACTCTATCTCTCGATATTGTTGATGCTAGTCGTCATATTCTAATCATTCTATGTATCAAGTACAACGATGTAAACCATCACCGGTTTCTAATATTGACGAAGTGGCACTAGCAAAATTTATGTTTAATCAAATAAACATTTAAAGAAGAAGGTCCCATTAGATGTCACACAACTAACTTGTTGATTCTTCAATAATTTGGGGTAGTTTCCTTTCTCGTGTCCAACATTTAAGACAATGGAAACTTTATCGGTTGGGATTGATAGGTTTAGTATCGTCATTCTCAACAACTTTACCTTTAACATTACCTTGTATCAATTCCATTATAATCTTTACTTCTTGAACCTCGTCCTCATCTTAACGGTTTAAGAGAATGCTCCCACTCATTTCAATGAGTCTTTGCTTTGAGAAGCAAAATTGAATTTATGAAGATTACTCTTCATTTGTTCGTTTTAATCTTAAAACTTTCATTGAAGTGGTTGCGTTATTTTTGGTCAATTACTTAATTCGACAAAACTAATTACCAAAACAATTTATCGCTTCAAGGTACTTAATTCATTTAAGTACATGAAAAATAATCCATTGTAAGTAGATGTGTTAGTCAAAAATCAAAAACCTGTTTGATAATGAATAACTTTAATCTATACTCTTTACAAGAGATCCTTAGCAATGGTTCATTTGAGGTTTTTAGAAGCAAAATTCAAATTTGTCTCTAGTTACGATGTTTTAATGGAGATTTGTATCAAAATCGAAATGATATCGTATATGAATTGTGGTAAAGAAATAGAACAATATAATAACGGAATAGTGAAAACAAAACATTTATCGTTTTATTAATACTTGTAGATAACAAGTTTTATGCATTTTTCTAGTGACCTCTACCCAACTAGAATAAATGATTCCAAGACCCAAATTCATATCAACTTAGGCACGGGGTAGCCGATGCAACCTTCATTAATATAACTCGGTGGATTAACCCTTTAATCGATTCTACTTTTAGAACTCTTGGTCGATAAAATTACTCTAATGTTTATCTATAGCCCAAAACACATCAACAAGGGCACGGGGTAGCCGATGCAACCCTTATCAATTACTTTTGTTGAGTTCAATCCAAATTTCGAATAAATGTGTCCATTATCCAAATCCACATCAACTTGGGCACGGGGTAGCCGATACATCCCTTATCAACATGAATTCGGTGGATTAACATTCATCACCCACTTCCCCTACGTAACAAGGTTTGTACCCCGGTGTGGCCGAGTGCACTCCCTCACGAAATAGGTTTTCATGGTTTCTACTATTTGGTAAGGCTATGTCTCAATTGATTGTTTTAGCGAGAGGTCATGTCAATTTATTATCTATCACGTTTTAAGTGAACTAAAGCGGTGAACTACGATAATTCTAATTGACACGGTCGATAAACTCGATAAAATGACAATGCATGTTTAGTTATGGCGATTTAGCAATGCATGTGACATAAAATAAAATGCAAGCATAAAATAAATAAATCCTAGTATGGCCTTTCCTAAAATAGAAAAACTCTTTAACTATTACAAATTCGGAAACCAACTCCATTGGTCCCTTGAACTTCGGTTGTGACACGCATCTCGAGGTAACACCGTCTTTATGTATCGCCATTCTTGAAGAAATCCGTCTTTGGGAACTCGGAATGAATAAAATTACATAATAAATTACATAATTTCCTATTATACATTTGTAACTAAAATAAAATAAATCTATTAAATTACAAAACGGTGATACGAGATCACAATAAAAATTACAACCGAATCGATATTCCCATACATTTCGGGAAATACCAATTAAAATCTAAGGCCATACTAAGTAAAATTACATAATTCAAAATTACATAAATTAAAATTATGACAATCATAAAGAAAAATGCAGCATTATAATATGTATGAACATGCTCAATTTTATGCTAAATCGCCTTTTAATTAGCCAATATCGTATATTACTCGGTTTTTACGGATTTGCGTGATTTCAACATTTTATAATCACAAAAATACATAAACTCATATTTATGCATAAGTTAATTACCCTAACCTCTTAGGACTCAAAATATAGTCTTCACTAATAATTTGACCATAATTAACCTATATTTACAAAATTGTTCATAAATGGACCAAAAATTACAAAAAATAAGCTATTAAACTTCAAATAAATCAAAAAATTTCAAATAAATTCAAAATTTGAAATTTAAACTCATGAACATTCTGGAAAAATTCCATGACACTCATAATGTTCAAAATCTTAGGTTAAAAATTTCGAAATTTTTCGGGAAAAACAATGTTGCGGTTTATCGATTTATAATAAAATAATCATAAAAACATGGAAAAATTATTTTCATTAACTTTTCAATTTTAGATCTGAAAAAGATAATAAAATGCAACATTAGACGTTTTTCCTAAGTCATAGATTATGTTTTATTAATTTTCACTAATAATGTCACTATTTATGCTATTTTTCTTCAAAAATCCATAAATCATGCAAAAAGACTTCTTTATAGCCAATTATTTTACACACATCTTGTAAAATTGCATGTGACAACATATTAATTTTCTATGACCAGATTCGAAATTAAACTCATATTAACCTATTTTTCACCTAAATCCGAATTTAATAATGAAAAATTCATTTTTTGAGCATAACAAGTCCAAAAATTATGAAAATTTACAGGTTATCTCAAAATAATATATGTAACAACATATCCAAAAACCAACTTAAAATTCGAAGTATAGCTAATTTTCGACCAAAAATGACATTTTTACTCATAAAATCACATTTAAATGTCATTATAGAGAAATATGAACAATAAAAATCCGTAAAATTAACCAAAATATCCTAAAACATTTTAGGACCAGAAATATTAACATGCATGTAATAATTTCGTGATATATCATAATAACACAAATTTTACAAGTTTTATTTGTTATTCTTATAACTCGGAAAAACTTTTAACCAATTTGCATGCAAACAACCGTGGCTCTTGATACCGATTGAAGGAAATGTAGATCTATATACATAATAACATATTCATATATGTCTAATTAATTTGTCATAAAATTAAAACGGATTTTATGCATGCAAACATTAATAAAAGAGAAGAGAAATAATGTCCTTACATTGTAGTATTTCGGTTTATAGGGCACAAAAGAGATCACCTTTCTCTCTTGTTCTTGAGCTTATCCTTATGGAAGAACAAAGATCTAAGTATAAGATCTCTCCCTATGTATTATACCCAAGGCTCCTCTTAATTTAATTAATATTACAAAACTAGTATAATATTAATTATAGTAGAAAATTGAACCAAAAATATTTATAAACACTTAAGTATTTTCGGTTTTGATGAGAGATAAAGAGAGGATTTTATTTCTCTAGAACTTATATTTTTGGATGAGTTGAATGAATATCACTAATACATTTTAGTGTAATAATAGGTAAAATTATAAGAAAAACCAATGATGGTTTTCACATAAAAAACCGGGTGGAATGGGGGCTTTTAGGGGAGCCAATGCATGAACACTTTTGTCTTCACAAGAATATTAGGGTTGCATGGCTAGGAATGTAGGTAATCATTGTGTTCTTATAATAATTAAACAAACACAATACTAGCTTCCACTACCCCTTTATTTCGGCATTCATGGATTAACAAGTGATCCATTTTATTTTTGTCAATTGTCAATATGTCACATGTCATATGTGACATAAATTTGTTATGTAATTTTTAACATATTAAAAATCAACGTATTAATAAAAATACGTCACATACAAAAATCGACTTAGTAATTTCATAATTACTTGTGCCAAAATATTTTACCATTTATAAATCACAACAGATTGTATTTATAACAATTCATTCAAATTTAATTGTTACATTAAACAATTTATTTCATCCGAGTAATTATACAATTTAATTACTCAGACCGTATCTCATTTAATCACATTTCAATTTGATACGTAAATTTTACTTCCAAAATCGTCCGTCAATTTTCAAGTAATTTAATTAACTCGCAACGTTATACGATTAATTAAATAATCAATTAAGAGTATTGCCCTTTAGGTATGACCTAGGGGTCAATCGATCACCACCGTCACACGACAGATAATGTCAAACTCTAGTCACCAATCATTACCGATATATGTTGACCAGTTGACAGTAACAATATTACTTCCCAATTGTATTCTTTAAAATGAGATTTAATAATGATATTTAAATCATATGATCGCACTATTGTTGAGGACACATTTCCCAACATTAGAAACTTTGGTCTTGTCGGAATTTGCATTTGACTTACGGTTTTAATTATTATCGAAACGAGTCAAAACCGACTCGAAAAATCCCGACTCAACCCGACTCCCTCCTTTCCTTTCTTCCTTTCCCGCGGACCAGCCCCCTTCCCCTTCCATTTTCTGATTTTTCTTTCTTTCTTCTTCCTTAACATTCCAAAACCCCATTTTCAACAAAATCCAAGCAATTTCACCATAACTTTTGCGTTTCTTATCGGTTTTTCGCATAATTTATATTTCCGGAATCCCCTCGTCGAGATGTACAACCTAGTATGTTTTAATTTCAGTTTTCATTAAGTTGTTTTAAGATGAAATTTCGGAAATTCGGTATTTATACTTAATTATTGTGTTTTTATTGTTTATTTAGGTGAAGAATTGGAAGACGAGTTTGGGGACTCGTATATTGTCGAGAATAGCGGCTAGTTGTTGTTAGGGTTTGGGTTTTGAGGTGCTAATTGCTCATTTTCTAGCTTAAGGTAACATATTTCGAGTTACTCGACGAAAGATCGTCACATGTTTTGATTTTTGTATGTTTGGGTGATTTTTAATTGAGTAGAAATTTTCACATGTTTAAATTTGATGCATGCATGGTTAATTCATGTCTTTTGGTTAGTTTAAGTTAGGATATTAATATGGGAACGATTAATTAATGTTCAGACGATCTTATAATGAATAAAAATGAAAAAAAAGGAGGAGTAATGGGGCGGCAGCGGGCCCGGCAGCAGCCCGGCAGGCCCACGGCTGGCCCATGGCTGGCCCGGGTCGGTCCGTTGCTTGTTTCGCGATTTTTCGTACAATATTGGTCATTTCGGGTTAATTAATGTTAAAGTTGTATAAGTCACATATGAGTACACTTTTAAATTGAATCATACAAGTAGTAGAAATTAAGCTTATATTGATAATTATCACATGTTAGGATAGTTCATAAGTTGAATTTGTAATGAATAGGCTCAAGGTAAATTTTATAGCAATAATTGCCATGTTTTGATGATTGTCAAAATCGAGCCTTAGTCCCTTTGGTGATGCGATGTCGATTAATTGAGTGATTGGTCACCGCAATTTAACCTGCACTGCCGCAGGTGGGGTTGCGGGTAAAAATTCGGTTGAATGAATTAGATGATCGGCCTTTTTCTTATTTTAGGCCATTTATTATATCTCTATTTCACATGTGTAGTTAGTTGAATTTAAGTAGTTTCTTATATTGTAAAAACGGCCCTAGATTCCCCGAAACCTTTAATATGGTTAATATTGTTAGAATTGGAAATTGGTATTGAGGATTCTGTTGGTTTATCTGCCGAATAGACATTTATATAGCCTTTCACATGATAGAATGTTAGCATTTAGGTGGGTAAGTTGGACTTTTGTCCTCTTATGGTTAAGTGGGTGTCTTACTTGACTTGTGTGGTGAGTCTTGTGTGGTGTGGGCTAAAGTATTCAAGCTGGGAGTAGCTGGGACTAGGTCCTAGGTGAGTATTTCGGCCTTCATCATAGATAGGTTTTTATAGTCTTTGACGAGTATATGTTCACTGCTTGATAGCTTTTGTGTTCCTGACTAGTGGATTTATATCCAAGTTGGGGCATGACCTCAGTTACTTATTTTGATAGTAAGTGGTCAGCTTAAGTACTAGCCAACCCTTTGGTGGACTCCTTAGGGTACTCACTTTGTTTTAGAAAAATTGTGGGTCTTGGGTGCGGTGGTGTGTATCCGCATGTCTAGGTCTGCGCAGATTTTAGTCTAGGGTTGTGTTGTCTTTTGGCCATGTTTTATTAATATTAACCGCTGAGCCAAGATACCGGTTCGATTACCTTCCCTACCTCGTGGTATAGACTCGAGTTACAGAGTGACTATTGACCGTGCTAAGAACTTATGCCTGTTTTTGATATATTGCCCTTTCTTGTATGGTGATTTTATGAACTGTAATAGGTGAGATGTAAGCGGTTCTGATTGATAAAGTTTGGATTACTATTTGAATTATATGATTCACATGATAGTTTAGTTTGGTCGGTTTAGGGGTCATAGGTTGGATTTACATGATAATTACATTGTTTATCATATTGTTTACATGTTTTATTACATGTTTCATTAATTTTGACGATTCGTGGCTGGGAGGACTCGAAGTTACTCCCCACTGAATTGTGGCTTTCGTGTTTGTATAAAATGCGATTGACAGGTTGTTGATGCTTTGTTGGGGTCACAGACGAGCTAGTGAGCATAAGGAACCTTGGACCTAGTTTTGGCTATTCTATTAGTAAACCTTTTAACTTTTGGTTTTGTATATAATTTGAAGGGACATATGTCTCCCTTTTCTATTTTTGGTTTGTATAATTCTATTTTCTTATTTAGCTATGGCATGTAAAGTAGTTCGTTAGCATTGCAGGTTTTGGCACCCGCCTCTTGGGAATGTTGGAAATGTTGTGATTGGTTTAGAAGAATTTTTGAAATTACATGTTTTTGGCTAGTTGAACCAATTACAAACATATCCTACCAGTTTTTCTGTAGAATTTACGTATTTAATTAAGGCTAGATTTAAGGGTGTCACACCCATCTCTGCTTTTATTGTTTCTGTTTTTTTTAATTTTGATTTATTTCTTTTACTTAACTCTTGCTTCGTTTCCTGTGCAGACCGCTTTGGCCCGGAACTGTCCGTTGACGTCCTCGAGAGGTTGGGACTTGACAAGGACAGGAGAGTTGTTGAGTTGCATCCTCAGGCCGCGGCACGTGATCGCAGACCGGCCCCCAACGAACTCATGGATCAGCAGTTGAAGGTTTTGAATGCGGGGGCGGCTCAGAAGAAGATCGCCGGTAACGTGCCGCGCCGAAAGTCAAAAGCAACGTCTACGGCGGCGACGGCGTCGACTTCAGTTCAACCTCCAACCCCTGCAGTCCAAAAGGAGAAGGTGGTGGTCGTCGATATTACCGATGAGGAGGTCACTGTTGCAGAGGAATCTCCTCTTCTCCTAAGAGAAAAGAGACAGCGCCTGCTGCTACCACTGCTGCCACTGCTTCTGCTACTGCTGCCGAGGTCGGCAAAGAAATGGGTCCTCCAGCTAAGAAGGCCAAGCCTGGTACAGATCTAACCTGTGGCTCAGACTTAGCTGGTTCATTAGGCGTTCCTGATGACAGGCTCTCTGGTATGTCAGTAAATGTTGACATGGATGTTTTGTCCGAATTTTTTGTAAATCAACCGCCGCCGTCCATCGGTCCCTCTGAATGGCTATTAGAGAAGCGGCCTGCGCAGACGGTTGATAAGAGTGCCGCCGTCGTCTCCTCCTCCCCGAAGCCTTCCCCCGCCCAGATTAGGAAGATGCTGGCGAAGTGGGCTGACGTGGCCGGTGCTCACATCATGGAGCAAGAGAAGATCATGGCTGAGGCGGCTCCTGCGCTTGAACGGCTCAAACGCGAGCTTGATGCTTCTAAGCAAGAGGCCGAGAAGGCGTAGAAGGACTCCGTCGCCGCCGAAAATGATTTCCTCGCTGAGCGAAAGCTCAGGGAGGATACTGAGAAGGTGGTCCTAGCCGAGAGGGCCAAGGTTGAGGCTGCGGAGGCTGACGCCGCTAAGCTGCGTGCGGAGCTGGCCAAGATCCAGCCTGCTTTCGACTTTGCTGTTAAGAAGAGGGAAGAATGGAAGTCTCTATATCGGCTTCAGTCGAAGTCACACAGGAATACAAAGGCTATCCTCGCCCAGAGGGAGGAGGACATTGAGACGCTTCAAACTGATGTCATTCCTAACATGTGCGCCCAGTATCGGGACCAGGCCGAAGAAGCTGCCAAGGAATGCATCAGAGAGCTCTTTCCTGACGGCTCTTTTCCGTGGCAAAAATTTGAACAGCTGCTTGATGATAAGGTGGCTGCTGCGGAGGCAAAGATGGCGGAGGAGATAGAGGCGAAGAGGGCCACTGAGGAGGCTGCGGAGAAGGCGGCCCGTGCTGAAATTGCGAAGGCGGCCAGGGAGGAGGCTGAGAGGACAAAGAAAGCTGAAGCTGAAGCTGCCAAGTCGGATTCTGGGTCGCCCAACCAAGATGATGCTGCTGATGTCGCCGGTGGCGAGCAGCAACAGGCATAGGGAGACGGGCGGTCGTCACCAGGTTCACCCGGCATCTCGTATAGCTTCAGCTGTTCGGGGGGCCAATTATTAAGCCTTTCCTCCCTGCCATCTTTTGGCACTTCACGTCTTATGTCTGTACCCTTTTGCTGTTCCTTCTTTTTTGTAAACTTTGGTAGGTAGTGTTTAGGCTATCCCTATGGGGACGGCCGTCGACTTCTTCCTTGTATTACCTGTAAACATTTTTAATAAGATTTTGTTTATTTTGCCTCTGGCTTGGCCGAGGTCTTTTTCTCATTTTTGTCTGAGTTGTCTTCCTTCGTTATTAATTGAGCGCTTTTTCTTTCATTTCTACCTCTTACCCGAATCAAAGTCCTAATCACCGAAACAAAATCATCATTGATATTAATCTTAACATGGTAAATAATTCTTCAACAATAAAGATCTATTATGGCCTTGTTGGCAAAATTAACTCCTAGTGTTAACTATTCGAAAATAATCATATATTCACTCTTAGGATCACTTGTGTGCTACTATCTCATTAGTTTTCGTATACCCACCATCTTACCATGAAGAGAGAAAGAATGTACTTTAATATGACTTAGATGGATAGTAGGTTGATGAATCATGAGTAATCTATAAGGTTGTTGAAATCATGAAATGTAAGGAAGGGTGAAGGTGAAAGTGGTAGTAAAGGTGACGACGGAGATGGAGATGGAGATTATTGAGATGGTTGATGTGTTGGTATTGCTTTGAACAAACTTTTGATAAGGTGTTGGGCATGGAAAGAAGCTTTTTCGGATTTTGTTGGGTGAACAAAGGGAGAAATATGGATTATATGTGCGAAAAAGGGAGAAAAGAGCAAGTCAACGCCGGAAAGTTGCCTTTTTTTGGCCAGTAGTGGATTTTTGGTAGTACTTCGCAAAAAGATGAAATGAAAGGTAGTTGAAAGCCAAAAATAAAATGAAAGGTAGTTGTTCACAAATGACGCTAAATAAAAGGTAGTTTTTGACAAAAAAAAATCCTAAATAATAAGATAAAAACAATTTAAAGTAAATAGTTGTAAAATAATCTGAAATAGTACAACATGCTGAAGTAGAGGAGGTAAATAGTTCAGAAATTGATGGCATTCAGGTGTGAGTCAGGAAGACTGGTCAAACAATTTAAGATTCTCCAGGTACTAGTTTTAATTTGCACGGTAAAACAAGAACAACACAACTCAAGGCAATGAGTATGGGTAAATTCAATTCATTGACCTTTACCCTTTGACCGTCAACGCAAATTCTTATTTTTGACGGGTCACAAGTTTTAAAACGTCTCATAAATGCTTAAAATACTCTTAAAAAGGAAGATGATTATAAGGTATTATAAATACATTATCGTCACAAGCAAGAATAGTCGGATTGTCAAATGTCATCGCACAACTACAGTCAGCATCGGCAAAGCGGGATGGGTTTAGTAGGGTCAGTCGTTCGAATGTCATCGCATGACGAAAGTTGACATTATCAAACTTTTTCTAAATGATTGTAGCGTTTACTGGTTCTTATTCTTAAGACATTTCAATTTATATTATCGCCTTTTAACTTTAAATCCTAATTCCGTCACAGATCTCAACGTCGAAGGTAATCCGGTGTCAAATCGGAAGAAATGAGACGTCCTATTAATAAAAAGATAAGGGGACAAAAGCCCGTCAACATAAAAGAGAAAGATGAAATAATGGCTCGTAAAAAGTTTTGAAGGCCCAAATTGGGCCCAAGTGTTTTATACTGTCAACGACGAACAATCTCGTCATTCATTGTCCATCTAATCACCTGGCCCAATTGTATAAACACCAACCTCACGTAAGTTTCAGCCTTTAGTGTGGTCCATAAGATTTTTGCCCAATTGCCATTCTCGACTACGACCGACTAATTATCATCGACAATTTTAAACTTTTAATAAAGTACTCATATTAAGAGATGGCAAGTATGACCTAATCCGAGTGACCCGATTTAAACCCGAGCAAACCCGACTTGATAAAATCCGAGAATTTTGTAAATCGAACCAACCCGATCCTATGACGACCCGGTAATCCAACATGATCCGATGACAAGAGATCCAAACACGAACCCAACTCGACCTGAAATGAACCCAACCTGATTAAATTGATGACTTGATATTATGTGGACAAACATAAAAACTTGGAGATACAATAAAAATGGTACGTCGTAATTGAAACTCGAACCTCAAGGATATTATGTGGACAAACTTAAAAACTTGGATACCACGTGCAAAATGACAAAATTCAGGAATATCACATAAATTTTTCGAACTTTTTTTTTTTTTTTTGATAAAAGGTAAGTAATTATTCCAGTAAACTTAAAACAAGACGATTACAATCTAGTAATCTACCAAGATACATTTAACATCAGTACAACTCAAAACAAAAGCAGCAAATTACATAACAATTGAATTAAGCTTTGAGAACTCATATGACCTTTGAAGCAACATGTGATTCGGATTTGCATCATTCTAAAGATCTCTTTCATCATTGTACCTCTGAATTCGTCCTTCAACCCGAACACTAACCTTAATTCCAACAAGGATTCTCTCCATTTTTTTTCTCTCCATTTCCTCTCACAAACCCATTTAATAATATTATCTCATCTAACTCTATTAATCCTTTATTTTTATGTATAAATCGTAAACCGTTTGATGTTGACACGATAGAATCTTAGCCGTTGATAGGTAATGCCCTATTGGCCTCTCCATTTCTTTTTAGGAAATGGAGAGAATTTTAGCTCTAATAGGCTGTCAGGCTTGTTATATACCCACCCCACTAACTTCCTTAGAGCATCTCCAATGGACAGCTACAACACGTTGTAGCTTGATTTGCCAATACGGTTTTTTAAGCTATTTTGCTCTTCGACTACATACCGCTCCAATGGTTGGCTACAACACTTTCTAGCTTTATGAGTCCTACAATAGAATTTTCCTCCAATTATAAATTTTACTTTTTATTTTATTTTTAATTTTTAAAACCAAGCTATATGCTTGGTAGAGCTACAATGCTCATAAGCTACATCAATCTTTCCTCACTCCAATGGTAAGCTACTTGCTTGCTATTTTATAAAAATTGAAGCAAGCCCCTAGAGCAAACCATTGGAAATGCTCTTATACTAGATGTGCTCCAAGCCATAGTCCGTTTGATTTCCATACCATCTTCACCCTTAAGATCACAAGTTTGTTACCAGTTCACTAAAGGCACCATTATATAATCTGCACTCTTAAGACCATGCCCAAGCAAGGTCACCAACTGGATCGTGACATTGTTGGGCCATGCTAATAACGTAATTAGCGAGTAAATCGATGTTGTTATTGGTGACCTTGAGTTAGTCAAGGCCAATTGGTGCCCTTGAGTTGAGAAGAGGTTGAATGTTGATGACCTTCCACATGTCGCATTTTTATTGGCTTACAACAAATGAAAGGACAACCCAAAAAAAGAGATATAATAATATCGTACATTTAGTATATCGTCAAATATGTAATAATATTTCAAATACGTTCGTTAATAGAATCGATATATCGTAACATCAATCTATCTATCTATCTATATATATATATATATATATATATATATATATATATATATATATATATATTAATCTTCTAAGTCATTGATTACATGGCAACATAATATGAAAGTAAAGATGACATGGCGTTATGTCAAAGATTTAGACTTCAAACAAAAAAAAACGTATATTAGCTATAAACATATGTACATAAGATTACTCCTGCATAACTAATTACAAATCATTGATAAAATTTTACAGCCAATATTTAATTTAGGTTAAACACTACTCTATAAAAATTCTTACCTTTTATGGATTTCATGAAATATAAATTGTGTCTACAACCTAAAAAAGGAAAGAAAATATAGAAATAAAAAATTATGCAACCCAAAATACGTTTAGTAGTACTACAATTTTTTTTTTTTTAGTTTTTTTTTATGATTGATTCTTTATTTTAGCGTATAATATAAAGTGTGCTTTTAAATTAGTCATTTTAAATCATTTTTCTCCAATTAGAGTTATGTTTTTTCGGGTCATTTTCGATTTGGGTGGTTTCAGGACGGGCCAGTTCCCAGATCAATAAATCTCGAGTCATGTTCGAGCTGGGTCAGGTCAATTCGGGTGACATTCCCGGGTTGTAATTCGGGTTAGTTTCGAGTGTCGGGTCAGCCTTTTGGAGCGGGTGAATCGGGTCGAGTTGGTTTTGCCAGATTTAGCTGGTTGGGGTTACTAGATCTACAAAGCGGGGTGTAATAAGTAACACAAATTCTTATCTATAACGAAACTACCCTTCATTAGGTTAAGGCTCTGTTTGGCAAAACTACCGAAAAAAGGTATTTGAAATACGAAAAGGTAGTAAAACCGAAAAGCTAATCGAAATCAAAAGGTAATCGATAAGGTAGTGAAAATTATGGTGATAAGGTAATCGATTATATAAAAATGTGTTTGGCAAACTAGCTGAAAAGGTAGCTGCTTTTGGTAAAATGACGTAAAAGGATATAAAAATTATTAAATATTATAGAATAAAGGAGTAAAAAATGGAAAATAAGTTATTTCAGGTACCTGATTTCTCAAATGCTACCTGAGGTAGCATTTCATTTCAGGTATCTTATTTCACCAAATAAGCTACTCGCCAAACACTTGCAAAAAAATCAGGTAGCTGAAATTTTGGTCAAATAAGCTACTTTGGTAAAATAAGCTACCTGAAGTGTCGTGCCAAACGGAGCCTAAGACTCGTCAAATATGTTAGATGAGATAAAAATAAAATGTCTAGAAACTAACAATATATTTGTCTCATATATACAAGTGGCCTATTTATTATTTAACCTGTTTTAATTTTACCGAGATGGAAGGTTTTAAAAATGTTTATATAAATGTCCGTCGTGTTGCATAGGTAACCCACTTATGTTTTTTTAAGACTCATAATTTATCATTTAGTTAAAATATTCGGAGAAATGCCATATTTTTTTCGACTTAATTTTGCTGAACTGAGCTGAATTGAACTTATATAAGCTTAACTTTTCTGAACTGACTTATTGGAGCTTAATTGAAATTAGAGAGTTGAACTAAACTTATAGAAGTTGAACTCAACTTAACTTACCTTAACTTGGGAGCTGAATTGGACTTATAAAAGCTAAACTGGATTTAAATTAACATTACTTAACTTAACTTATAGGAATTGAACTGAATTTAAAAGGAAATGCTTTTAAGTTCAAAAGAATAGGGCTAAGTGCCTAAGTGTTATATAGCTAACTAATTTGAATTATTTGTTGTATCTTTTTTCTATAAGATTGTTTTAGAAGTTGGATTATTAAAAATGAAAAGTACTTTGTAACAATCATCCAGCTATAACAGCCTGTGAATTTTGCGGGTTTTAAATTAGTATGGATGATTGTTGACCAACTAACCAAGAGTGCATACTTTTTAGCAACCAAAACCACATGGAATTTTGAACATTTAACAAATAAACACATTTATAAGGGAAAGTGTCTAGTACACGAGGTTTATAAAACCATTATTTAATCCCAACACAAACTTTTAAGTGAAATTTTGGGTAAAATTCCATACGGAGTAATACCCTAGGAACTCATGATTTGAATTTTAGCAACGTCTTTCACCCATTGACCGATTGTCAAACAGTGAGAACAATTCAGACATTTGAGGATTTGTTAAGAGCATTGACCGATTGTTAACAGAGAGAATAATTCAGACATATATTTGTTTTTTTTTTTGTCGAAACAAATTTAGCAAAGATATTTTGATAATATGTAAATAATTTATTTTCAACATATTTACGATTAAAGTTGAGAAACTTTGGCCTTCAAAAAGCAAATGAGAAAATTAAGAAATGGAGTAAATATCAACAAATTTTAAAACAGACCGTGAATTTCACGGATTTAAAACTATTTTAGATTTAATATTTCAAATAAAACCGACAATTTTAATTCGATTTTTTTTTTAAATATACACTTTCCAAAATTAATTTACTTAACATATTTGAGTAGTTTTTATTTTACTAAAATGACAAAAATAACTTAATTATACTCCCTCTTATTCACAATTTTCTTCCCTATTTCCTTAAACGAATTATTCAGGTTTTCTTTCCCTTTTTTATTTTGGAAACTTTTATTCTGATTTTATTCATTCCTCTCTTCTATCACAAACCCCACCCAACTCTTTTACTCATATTTTATTACTTTCTTTAATGTTTTGACCCCATAATTTCCTATTTAACTCCTAATTATTCATCCCTCTCTCATATCACCAAACCCCACACAACCCTTTTACTCCTATTTTATTATTTTCCTTAATCTTTGTGCCTTTAGCAAAAGGAAACAATATGGAGAATAGGACGGAGTAGTAAATAATAATTGTAAAAGTAAGTGGAAAAATGATTGTAAAAGTAAGAGAGAGGTTTTGGTGTTGTAGTGAATGTGGTAAATATTGAAAAGTGGAAAAATGATTGAGTTGGTGATTTAGGTCGTGGCCTTCTATTTAAAAGGGTAAAAAGTGGGTCAAGATTAATAAGGTGTAATTAAGAGAGAAATTTTTGGTAACCCAGTTAATGCGACCTGCTTGGGATGGTCTAATTCTAAAGGTAGTTCACACAAATTGTATAAATCCTCTTTGACACACCTTTTGGAATCAGAAAAATGTTGGTCCAATATCTAGAGAGAATTTAATTTAAAATTGACAAGAGTAAGTCTACCAGCCTAAGATAACTTTTAGCTCCAAAACATGTGACTCTTTCAACAATTTTTTCAATCCGTATATTACGATCCTTTTTAGAAATCCTTCTAGCAGTTATATATAGAAATACCAAAATATCTAAAAAGAAACCTACCTTCTACAATCCCGACATTTTGATGATGCTTCTCCATCCTAATAAGCCCATTAAAGTATATATTGGACATCAATTTGTTCATATGTAAACCAGAAACACAAAAAAAAGGTAGCAAAAAATCTTTAAAGAAGCATAATAGAAGTCTTGTCACCTTTACAAAACAATAGAAGGTCATTAATTATTAAACTTACTATTGATCAAAATAATAGTGATTTAGTGTTTAGTTTGATATGTTTGATTTGATAATGAAATAATTAAAACAAATAATAGTCAAAAATTAAAACTAAAATTAATAGAAACAAATTGAAGTGATGCGATAAAGTAACTTGAACTGACAATGACACGACCCAAACCTGACCCAACCTAATACATCATTTGATCCCAACTGATCCGCCCAATAATGACCGGATCCGAATCCCGCTCGACCCGAAAAAATAGGTTGACCCGTTATAACCTGATTAAACCTTACCGGATTGCCATCTCTAAAATTACCCCTCTCACGCCAAATACCTAGTGACTCCTTTTATACTAAAATAAAAACTGCTTGAAACGATAATAAATAATAAAATTATCCCCCTCACGCCAGACCAATGGCTACACTTATCTAATACAGTCATACCACATCAATGGTAACATACTATAAATGGGCTGTTTTTTTACAATAATACCCTTATATTCTCCTTATATTTACACAATGACCACCTTGTGGTCCACTCACCAACCCAATAATTTAATCTCTTATATTCACTTTACTTTTCATCTTTACCCCTATTTTTACCCCCCTTTTTCTTAAATATTTCATTTTTTACCATGTTATCATTGATATGGTACGGAGGGAGTACTTAACAAAGCACTCTTGACCTTAATTACATATCTAAATAATAAACTATTTATATTGGCTAAAATATCTTTAATAAATACAAACATAGTTGATGATGATATACCCATTTAACTTGTGCCTTCTTAGTTTACTATTTCAGGATTAATCGATCAAATTGCAAGTCCTAATTAATCAAGGATCGTCAATCGTTTGCTACCCAAGATATAGAGTCGTTTGGTCAACCTATGTAAAAGATGAAAAGGTAGAATACATGTAACAGTAACGGTCAGGCATACCGTTACTTATAACGGGTAGTAGTATGCTTGACCATCTCATTTTGACCCGTCACACTTGAAGCAAATCTTCCATTTCAAATATTTCATCTTTATCAAAATGGGCTTTCATAAATCAGATTTCAAACTTGAAATATTTGAAAGGGTGGTCTTCAAAAAGAGCTTGTAAATGGTACTTCAAAAGATTTCCTCTTTTATGCTACAACCTTTGTTTGTCTTTTATGAAACTTGGTTTGGTTCTTTCTCTCTTTAACAAGAATTGTCTTCTTGTTAATGTCCTCTCTTCTTTGTTTCTGAAAACACAAAAGCTCTTTAAGGTTACTTACAAACTCTCTTTTCTCCTTTTTGCTTCTTAGAAAGAAGTCCTTTTGGTGCTAGTTTGGGAAGGTCAACTCTTTTGTCTCATGGCCAAAAGTCTTGACCAAAAACCCTAGCATGCACCCACTCGTTTTTTCTTCTATAAAAGGAGCACCACCCTTCACTTTGAAAGTAAGACTTTTACTTGAGAAATCAAAGCATTTTGCAAAATCAGTTTTAAGAACTCAAAGCCTTTTAATTTGCAAAAATCTTCTAAAGTCTTCAAGTGTGTCAGTCGAAATCACTGTTACTTCAAAGTATTGTACTCTCTCATCTAGAAACGCTTGTAACAATAAGTTGTCCTTCTCAATTCTTTTTAGAGAATCAGTCTAAGAAAACTTGGTTTGTAAACATTCTAGTTAGAGTGTAGAGTTCATAGACGGAGTAGTCTTAGAACTCGTGTCGCAACCAGAGTAGGTTGTTGGTCCTTATGTTGTTAGTGTTTTAAAGTGGTCGGAGTAGATTACTTCACTTGTCAATAAAAGAAGATTGGACGTAGGCTTTTAGAGTGTCGGTCGAACCAATTCAAAATCGTTGTGTTGTTTTTCTCTTAGCTTTTAATTCCGCTGCGACTTACTTACTTGTTTTCATTTTACGATTTTGTTAGTAACAGTCCTGAATACTGTTACTCCTGGTCTTCTGTTTTTTACTTCATAAACTAAGACCAACGAGTAACAGTCAGAACAACTGTCACTTACAGACATCAATTGTTTCCTCGAGCTAACGTGATATACACTTAATCTCTTCATTTAATTGATGTATCCACTTGCTCTTCACATTGTTCATCAACTTATCTTTAAACAATAAAGATTTAAGTTGAAATTTTTAAATAGTACCTAATTCACCCCTTCCCCTCTTAGGTACTTAGAATCCATAACTCTTCAATAACTAATTCATATTTCACAAATTTGACCCAAATAAATCGAATGTCCCGACGATATACGCAATGGTGGATCTGTAATGTCGGTTCTAGAACTATGTACTGTAATGGGGGTTTAACTTTTATTGACAAAATTTTTGAAGCTATAATCGTTATTTTCAAAAATATTTTTTATGTTATATATTGAAACATTTGATAAAACTCGTTACAATATATTAGATTAAATTAACAAATAAAAGAAATTAATGAGGCCGAATACCAAACGTAATCTATCAAAAAACACTTTTGTCAACCTTGATTTTTTTAGAAATTAAACAAAAGTTAAAAAACATACTAACAAATCTATTATGATCTGTATACTATTGCTATTAAAATTAAGGCCAACAAATTAAGCAAAATAAAATATGATACTCATAGTTGGGAGGCTTGTATGAGTTGTATCCAACACAAACCACGGACTATTACTAATGCTTTACTTTTCTAAATTAATTTTATTCTTTGTTAATGGGTTCAACTAAACCTTATGAACCTCTTTTAAAATAACCCGTTATTTAGAAGGTTAATAGAAGCGTTCGTGCGATTAAAAAAAAATATATATATAATTGGTAGTTAAAGCTATCGTTTTCAAGTTTGGCTTATGATACTTTATTACTTCCCTCTCGTTATGGTTACGACTTATGAACCTCTTTTATTGAAAGCTAAATATGAAATAAATGAGTTACTCTCTTCATTTCACTTTTTATTATTCCCTTACTCTACTAAGGCTCTGTTTGGTAATCAGCAAATTGATATTAGCAGAAACAGATTGGTCAAGCAGATTATACATGACAGATTGGATTAACAGGTTTGACTAGTATATTTCAATTAGCAGATTTAGTAGAAGTGTTTGGTAATTAGCAGATTTTGGTTAATAGATTGTTGTATCTATGTGTAAATTGTTGACGGATTCATATTTCACAATCTACTAATGTGAATATGCTGGGTAGAGTAGCATATTGGAAAACGGTAGATTGAGTTCCAATCTACTCTTTCAATATGTCATTTACCAAACACTTAAAATAGTAGATTGATGAGTCAAACATGCTAAAAGCCTTAAATATACTGAAAATTTTGTCAATCCGGCGTTTACCAAACATCCCCTAATTTTATCTCATAATTATAGTTTTTTTTCTTCTAAACCTAGTAAGGAAAAACATTAGTCATCCAATATTACCCCTATATACTAATTGTCACCATAATCGCCGTAAAATTAGGACCTTAACTCTTCTTTTATATACGTGATAAAGTTGATAATTCATCACTTATTTCGTAATTTATCCCAGTTTAAAAGGATGGACAATAAAAGTCAGATAATTGAAGTATTATTTATTTGACCTCGCTAAAAATTTCTACCCCTCTAGTTAGAGACGCCGACTCCGACACGACCCGACTTAATATACACGCAATACGCCCTATAGTCTCTCATTTGACGAGTTAAGAACCCTAATTCTCTTGAGTAAGTCTTGTGTAAGGCGGTTTTATACTAACATAATTGTAAAATACATCCATAATTCCATACATAACTATTATTGTAATGCTAGTTAATAAATCATCCCGGTTTTATGATAAATTTGTCTTACAAAAATATTAGGACACCCAAAAAAAAACCTAATTCTCCTGAAACTCCACAGCAAATCAGATCCAAACCAGGGTTACTTTTGTTCTTTTTTACAACTATGCCCCTTTTTATTCCCCAAACCCTAAAAATGTAGGACAATTCCAAAAAAAATGGGAGGAATACTCACGTACCAAAATTCCAAAATGAGACATCAATCACGATATTACTTAGCGATAAGATTAAAGAGAATCTTACTGCTACTCCTCTGTCTGTCTAATCTACCTTTTTTTTTTCTTTTTCTTTTTTTCTTCTGTTTAATCATCTTTTAATCACATCATCTTTTTATTTTTTCTTTGTCCGTGTGTTGTCAATGTAGCCATCACCTGATTGGTTTTAATCAAATTAATTCAAACTCATTGTGTTAATCAAGTAATTATTGATGCATGCATGGTGTTTTTTTGTCCAGGAACTAAATGTACAGTGGACTAAATTTTTTTGCTTACTTATAGAAAAAACAATCGTTTCAGGATGCTATTTGGGGAGTGCTAGGGTGATACCGGGTGTTACTGAGTTTCGGTAACACCCTAATAAAAAAAATAGAAAAAAATAAATAAATAGAAAAGTAATTTTCATTTTTACGTCAACATCATAGGGATAAAACCGTAATTTACAAATTTAATATTAAAACTAAACTAAACCTAATATCCCCTCTCTAATATACAACAATAATCATAACAAACGCATCATCTTCATCTCTTCCGAATCAATAGTTGTATTGTCAAACTAAGCTAGGGTTCTGTGCATAATCATAACAAACGCATCATCTTCATCTCTTAATCTAATATACGTTTATCAATTTGGTCCATTTGTCATCCGATAATTTATTTACGGTTGTTATTATTATTATTATTATTATTATTATTATTATTATTATTATTATTATTATTATTATTATTATTAATATTATTTTTATATTTTTATATTTTTATATTTATTATATTACTATTATATTTATTAATAATTAATTTTTATTGTTTATATTATATTTATATTTAATATATTTATTATTATTATTATTATTATTATTATTATTATTATTATGTTATATTTATTATTTTATTAATATATTCATTATTATTAATATTATTCATAACATATTTTGTTATTATTATTATTATTATTATTATTATTATATTTAATATTAACAAATTAATAAATTATTATATTAGACCTTTTATTATTATTATTATTATACTATTTATTTTTTAGTTATTATTATTAATATATTAATATATTATTAATAATATTATCATTTATATTCCTAATACATTATTATTTATATTATTATTATTATTATTATTATTATTATTATTATTATTATTATTATTATTATTATTATTATCAGTATATCTTATTAGATTACTATTATTATATTATATTAATATATTATTATTTTTTGACATAATATAAGAAAATATATTAAGATCAAAACCGTCACCATACAACGAGACTGATATGAGTCGAAGACTTAATATATTATTATTATTATTATTATTATTATTATTATTATTATTATTATTATTATTAATGGATAGTATTATTATAATATTTATTATTATTATTGGCATTAATGTTATTAAATATTTATTATTATTGGTATTATTGTTATTATTATTAGTATAATTATTATTATTATTATTATTATTATTATTATTATTATTATTATTATTATTATTATTATTATTATTATTATTATTATTATTATTATTATTATTATTATTATTATTATTATTATTATTATTATTTCAATGCAGTTCAGATAAGTTCAGGTTAGTTCATTTCAGCTCCATTAAGTTCAGTTCAATTCAGATAATTTTAGTCCAAAAGAATAGGGCCTTGACGTATAGGATCTGAACTGAACTTATAGGATCTAAACTGAACTTATAGGATCTGAATTGAACTGAAATTATAGGATCTGAACTGAACTTATAAGATCTGAACTGAACTTATAAGATCTGAACTGAACTGAACTTATAGAATCTAAACTGAACTTAAATTAAATGACTTCGAGTCCAAAAGAACAGGATCTTATACAGATTAAGACGTCTTTAAAACATAAAGACTATTCCTAATTATCGATATTACTATACTAAGTCAACCTTATCTTTTTATGAACAATTGGTCTCCCTTGTGACGGGTTACCATTTGTGACGGATATTTTGTGAGATAAAATGGTAACAAAATGGGTTAGTGGAGAAAGGGAACCACATGAATAGTGTTACAGAGAGAGAAAAAGTGGGTACATTGTGAGGTAAAATGGTATCCATCTTCAGCTTGTGACGGATATGTCATGTCTTCAATGGAGAATTTGTGTTTTATGAATGAACCTTTTGACATATGAAAAATTTCAAAAACTTTATGCTCGATAAGATGAGACCAACCACCAACCACCAGGCGCGCAATAATTGAATACATCGTTATTAACCTACCAACAAATTACATTGCATGAGTATTATTATGAAAGGCATTATTATTTGAAACTCTATATACTTCCTCTTATACGTATATCTTACAATATAATAATATATCATTCGTCACATTTTTATTGGGTCTACGTGTAATTAATTACTAATTAACCACATGATAATAATACTAATGGTTTTTCTAATATGTGTCGTTAGGGCACACATCTCCTATTTACTAAATAAATAGGTGAAACTTCAAATTTTCTCGCCTAAAATATGTTTCCTAGAATGGGGTTTTGTATTTTTAGCATATACTATAGTTATTTACATGACGGGTTATAAATGGGCATAATCTTTTAGATTTGAGTTTCTAACATTCAATATTTCACATTCTGCATAAATTTATTTTCAGTTTTTCTATGATAAAGAAATTTTTATTTTTTTCTTAAAAACTGTATGATAGAAATTCATTGATTCTTTTCGATAAAAAGTTGCCACTAAAAAAAATACTCGTATGTTATGGAGTATTAGTTAATATTTATAAAGTAACGTCATTAATTTCTTGGCAAAAAAAAAACACTCATTTCATAACTTCTTACAATTTAATTTTTTATTTCTCTCAAATCAAAATATAATGATGAGAAACATGAAAAATAGATAAATTGTGAATTTAAATTTCACATATAATACACTGAAAATTAAAATTTTATAAATATCGTGCATACATTACAACATTAAAATTATAAATGACATAGTTCAAAAACCATATATACGTTCTGCCTCTATATTATCTTAACACACCATAGGGTACACATTAAAATCATAAATGTGGAAAGATTTACAGGATATTTGTGTAAATCTTGTCATATTTAGGTTTTTTATCTGACCATTTGGGCACACGTTAAAAAAACCGTAACAATAATAATTAACCTTATGATAACCCTTTTGACTTCAACAACCACCATGGTAACAAGATGAGGTTAATATAATCATAAATTCATAATCCCTCTTAACAACGGTTATAAACCACCTTCTAACACGTGGCATCATGGGTCAATTGGCAAGGATGAACTTGTGAAACTCCATAGATTATAATTATAATTATAATTCTCTAGGGTATTATTAGGGGCATGGTGGTAAATTTCGTTTCCTGATGATGATGATGTTCTCAAGGATGGTAATTGTATGTTAGCATCATGATAATGATGAAGATCAACACTGGATGATGATGATGATGATGATGTAAAGATTGATGCCACGGTGTCAATAGTTTGACCATCTAGGTGAGTTGCAACAAGCCTATCAAGGGTGGCCCAGTCGCTCCCGAGCTTGGTTTCCGAGTCTTTCGCGTCTAAAACGACGTCGTCTTGAAGGTGCATGGGTTGGTAGTAGCATGGTGATAGTTGGGTGGTGGTATAGTTTGGGCTCTCAAGA
Organism: Silene latifolia; assembly: GCF_048544455.1. Classification (NCBI taxonomy): domain Eukaryota; kingdom Viridiplantae; phylum Streptophyta; class Magnoliopsida; order Caryophyllales; family Caryophyllaceae; genus Silene; species Silene latifolia. The sequence continues at coordinate 7,998,083 of NC_133531.1, forward strand.
CTTGGGAGTTTTATGAACTTATTATCAATAATGTTATGAAATGTGGGCCTTGTAATAATATTATTTTTATTTTGAGGGGTCCCTAGGGCTTGAAATATTTGCTCAAGAGCCCCTTGATCATTGTCTTCAAGATCATTGTCATCACTTGGTGAATTAAGTATGGTTGAATAATGTGATTGATCAATTGTCATGTTTGATGTGTTGTTGATGGAGGAATTATCTACGGTTTTGATGTGATTTTTCTTCTTGAATATTCTACAAACCACCCATCCTTCTTCTTGTGTGAATTCTCCATTACTCATTGCATGGTTTGTTACCTTCATACATTGATAATATACACACACAAGGTAAGTAAATATATATACTGATTTACTAATGTATGAAAGCGGAAAATGATTGTTATCAAACTCTTATAAATCCGCCGATAATTACGAATATTCTCAAATCACAGTTATTCGACCAATAACATTTTTTATGAAAAGAAATATGTATGTGATAGTAATAATAACTGAATTACTTACCTTCTATCCAATCTATTGGTAACATAAATTCCGAAAAATCTATGAAACTTTGAAAGACGAAACTAACCTATCTGAATCTATACAATATTATTAAAAGGGGAATTTAAAATGTCACGTATACAATGCAACCTACCATTAACAAAAAGTCATGTCACTTACTACACATGACATGGCAAATTTTAATGTGACATGACGAATAAATATGACATGAATTGTCAACTTTTTAAATTACGTGACATTAATTTAAATATATTATTTTCCAAAATTTATGTAACCCATACAAATTTACATCAAAGTTTCATAATATATAATGAAAATTGACATTTTAATTGAAATTTTTGAAATAATACATGTTAATAAATTAATTAAAACTTTTCATATTATTTAACACCCATCATTTTTATTAAGCGTTTTTTCCTATTTAATTCATTTTTTAATAAAACATGTTAATAAATTGTAAAACTCTTCATGATACTTAACACCCACCAAATTAATTAATATTTTTTCCTATTTAATTAATTTTTATAATAAAATATGTTAATAAATTGATTAAGACTCTTCATATTGCTTAAACCCACCATTTTCATTAACATTTTTTTATTATTTAATTCGCCTCTTGAGTTTTTCGACATTCAATTATCTTATTCAACAATAACATAAAATAAAATAAAAATAAAATTTAAATATTGGAATCTATGGTCGTGTAATGGCTATAAAAGCTATAATAATATTTATAATAGTTTATATTCACTTTATTTATTTATTTAATACATATTTTCCATTTACCCATCAGTTTCTAAGTTGTGGGCTATATATTTTATACTTTAATTTATTGATTTGATTATGATAACATATATTTGTATGTTGTTGTTGTCGTTGTCGTTGTTGTTGTTGTGTTGTTGTGGGAGTGTGGGCTATATATTTTATACTTTAATTTATTGATTTGATTATGATAACATATATTTGTATGTTGTTGTCGTCGTTGTCGTTGTTGTTGTTGTGTTGTTGTGTTGTTGTGGTGGTGTAGTCCTACAAAGTCTATTTTAATTTTTATGTTTTTGGTTGTATGAATTGTTTACTTTATATCTGAATTCATGTTTTCTATAATAAGGTTTTTAAATGATTTACATGTGACAAATTTATTATTCGTTTGCCAAGTTGTTGTTATGTTAGTTAATGTTTTAACCTTTGGTCAATATCATTTATTTTTATTATATAAACTTTAAAGTATCATGAAATGTATGTGACTACAGATAAGCGAAACGTCATGTGAGTAATTTGAAGAGGGAAGAAATACAAAAGGCAAAAAAATGAGTTAAAATCAAAGGTAAAGAAAATGTAAGGTATAAACTCATAAGTTCTGAATGTATTGTTTATTAGTAAATAATCTCAACTAAAAAGGCACATATTTTGTGTGAAATGTCAATGGGTTGGAAAGTTTCTGGAACAAATTTTGGATATCAATTTTGTTCAAATAACGATAATTTATTTCATAGTCTCATATTTGTTTTCGTAATTGACAAAAAAAATTAAAAAAATTGTCTCCGTTCAAACTATTTATATTTTTTAAAAAATACGTAATTGTCTTGTACTATATATCGTAATTTGTGCAATAATTTGTTACACATTTATACTCAAAATTAAACATTAGTGGTCAATTTTACGTTTAAAAATAAATGTCAAAATTCTAATAAAACATAATTATTTTGTTGGTTAATTCGTACTAATTACTGAGTTATTTTTTTTCATAGGGATGATTCATTGAAGAACGAAGATGATATCTAGAAGTGAAATAATAGGATTGATTAAACAAATATATATTGGAGACTAACTATAAGATTGACGACATCAACGTGAATAACTAATATTTTTTTTTTCAAATGTATGATTTATTTTGGTATTTGTTGGGTTTTTTCATCATTTTACCTTTCAAAAAATAGCACTCTTCACCTACTTGACTTATTTAATTTATCGATTTTGATATTTACGTGAGCATATCAATGCCCGTTATTTAAGTACACGATCTATCATCAATTTTTCATGAGGCGATCTTACTATGTGTTTTGATATTTTAAAAAATTACAATTTCTAGAGACACTAAAAATATCACACTAAAAACAAAACATCCCGTGAATTTCACGCGTCACAAAACTAGTTTGCAATGAAAAGTCTATTATTATATTTTTTTCTAGAAAAAAGCCATATATATATATAAATGAAGACAAATACGGTCAAAGTTTATGTTATCTCGAAGACCATCCAAAATTAAATGTTATCAAATATGTTATCTCGAAGACCGTCTCCAACCTGCGGGCCATTCTCGCAAACCCCTTCAATCCTCCCAAATCTTGCCTCAACATTTGTCTTATCAACACCCAGTCGATGTCGGGCTGTCTTCAACCAGCCCACCTGCCGGATCTCTCGGATCTCCCTGCTCTTCCTCCGGCTCTGATGTGCTTCCTGAGGTGGTTCCTTCGGGAATGGCACGTCCTTTACCCATCTTCGGTGGTACCGCCGGAGCTCCAGTTCATTTTGGATCCTACACCCATCTTGCCTCGATTGAGGAGAATTTATCTATTGAGTTTGACTTGCAAGGACCTCCGAACCGCGAGCTTCTCAAACTCAGTAGTGATCTTTCGGACTGCAACCAGATTGTGTGCTCTGGACATTTGGGTCAGTTGGGACCGGGACATGGAATTGAATCATCGAAATCTTCTGCTGAGCATTTCGGGGTTGAACCGCAACCCACTCCTAGGGTGCCAAAACCTCGTTCCCGGCGTGGCAGAGGCCGTGGGTCGTCGGTCAGACCCGAATGACCTTCCCAGTCCCTTCCTCCTTCCTACCAACATGAATATTTTGTATTGGAATTGCCGAGGCATTGCTAGACCTTCGTTCCGGACTCACTTGTCCTACCTTATTAATGCTCATAACCCGACCATTGTGATCCTTTCCGAAACCAGAGTCCGCTCCCCTAACTCTTTGGCCATTGTGCGTAGGCTCCCCTTTGACTCCTTCGAGATCTTGGACCCGGTGGGATTCACAGGCGGCATCATCATTCTTTGGAATGCTGGAAAGGCAACCGTTTCCCTTCTAAACAAAACTGATCAATTGATCAATGTGGTGGTCCAGGTACCTAATATCTCCTTCCTCTTCTTTTTGTCTGCTGTATACGCGAGCCCAAAGTTTAGACTTAGAAAAAATTTGTGGTCGGACCTCATTAATATTGCCGCCTCCCACGACCTTCCCTGGGTCTGCTTAGGGGATTTCAATGAAGTGACGTGTAGTACCGACAAGATTGGGGGCCGGGGTATTAAGCTAAATAGAGTTAACCTTTTCAAGTCTTCCCTTGACTCATGCAATTTAATAGACATTGGGTTCTCTGGACCCAAGTTCACTTGGACTAATAGACGGCGTATAAATCCCATTCTTGAAAGGCTTGACCGGGTTTGGGTTAATCAGTCTTGGATGGACCAATATCCGAACTCCCACAATTACCATTTGACCCGTCTCTCCTCTGACCACTGCCCCATCATGTTAAAGACTTCCCTCCCTCATCACCCTTCTGTTAAGGCCTTTAAATTTGAGACCTTTTGGACTTGTGATCCGTCTTTCTACCCGCTTGTTGCCCACACGTGGCCTTCCCTCACGGATGGTATCCCCTCCAAGCTTTCTAACCTTAGTCTGACTATCACCGACTGGGCCAAAGTGATCTTTGGCGACCTGCCCTCCCGAAAACGTAGGCTCTCTGCTCGGCTTCTTGGGGTCCAGCGCAACCTGTGTACCCACCCTAACTCGGATTCCCTCTTGACCCTTAATGACTCCCTTACCCAGGAACTTAATTGCGTTCTTGACTTTGAGCACTTTTATTGGAAGGACCGGTCCCGCATCAGTTGGCTTACTGATGGCGACCGTAATACCGCGTTCTTTCAAAAATCTGTTACCATTAGGAGAAGCTTCAATCGGATCCTCTCTCTTACCAACAACGCGGGCCTTACCATCTCTGGCCATGACGACCTAAATAAACACATCACCACCTATTTTACTGACCTTTTCACCTCTGGAAAAGAGATTGCCTACCTTGTCCCTCCTGTTAACCTTCCCTCCTCTGGGCCCCCTTTCACCTCCACTTTCCTGATCCCTTCTTCTGAGGAAATTCGCACCGCCATTTTCTCCCTTGGCTCAGGCAAAGCTCCTGGGCCTGACGGGTTCCATGCTGGGTTCTTCAAGAAATGCTGGGAGATCATCAAAACCGATTTTATCCCCTTCATCCAAAACATCTTCCACTCAAAAACCATCCCTGCGGCCATCAATTTGACTTCCATCTCTCTCATCCCCAAAATCCCATCTCCTCAATCCATCACTAACTTCAGACCCATCAGCCTTTGCAACACCACTTACAAGACCGTCACAAAGATCCTTGTTAACCGTCTTAAGCCTTTTATGCACTCTCTCATCTCCCCTAACCAAGGAAGCTCCATCCCGGGTCGAGGAACGGATGCAAATTTCATCATTGCCTCCGAGATTCTCCACTCCATGCACACTTCCAAGAGTAAACTTGGCTGGTTTGCCCTTAAACTTGATCTTGAGAAGGCGTTTGACAGACTTGAGTGGGACTTTGTCCGGACTTGCCTTATAGCAGTTAACATTGACCCCGAAACCATCTCTCTCATTATGAGCTGCATCTCTACAACTTCTGCCTTTGTGACCTTCAATGGCACACCTCTTGATACTTTCACCCCATCCCGTGGAATCAGACAAGGTGACCCCCTCTCCCCCTACCTTTTCATCATTTGTATGGAGGCCCTCTCCCGCCTCATTCATCAGGCCTGCAACAATAGTGATTGGATCCCCTTTCCCCTTGGAAAAGGTGGTGTCTCCTTCTCTCATCTTCTCTTTGCCGATGACATCCTTGTCTTTGGTAGAACCTCTGAGAGAAATTTGTGTGCCCTTCAGGATACCATCCTCTCCTTCTGCTCCGACTCGGGTCAAAAGATAAATTGCTCAAAAAGCAAGATCACCTTCTCCAAGCTTACCCCCCCTAGCGAGGCCACTCTCTTTGAAGACGCTCTTGGCATCAAGAAAACCAACACCTTGGGTACCTACCTCGGTTTCCCTCTCCTCAGTAAAAAACCAAAGCGTTCTGACTTGAACTTCATTTTAGACAACATAAAGTCCAAACTTGCTTCTTGGAAATCCAAGTTCCTTTCTAGAGCTGGTAGGATCTGTCTTATTAAATCTACTATCAACGCCATACCCAATCATGCGATGCAATGCATTCGTCTCCCCTCCTCCATTCTCCGCGACATTGACAAGACCACTAGGAGCTTCCTTTGGTCCAGTCAGTCCGCCAACAAACTTCATCTTGCTAACTGGGACCTTGTCACCCTCCCCCTTTCCCTTGGCGGCCTTGGAATTAAGGCCGCTGAACCTCTCAATGATGCTCTCTCAACCAAACTCTGTTCTAAAGTCCTCCTCAACAACTCCTCCTCCGCTGCTAAGACCATCCATAGTAAATACTGCACCCCCTCCCGGCTCTCCTTCTCTCGGGGATCCCATATCTGGAAGAACATTGGAAGAGGGTGGAACATTCTGAAAGATCACCTCCTCTAGTCCATTGGTGATGGCTCCACCATCAGCCTTTGGGATGACCCTTGGCTTGATCTTGGCCCTCTCAGAACCCTCGTTCTTGGCCCCCTTAGTCTTTCCTCCTCCTCTGCTAAATTAAGCTTTATTATTTCCAATGGAGTTTGGGCCCTCGACTCTCTTGATTTTGTCCTCCCCGACCTCATCACCAGCGCCATTCTCTCCACCCCCATCCCGACCACACCCAGACCTGATGTCCTTTCCACTTCTCTTGCCCCAAAAGGCAAATTCTCCATCAGTGATGCCTACTCCTCTCTGTGCCACCCTATCCCGACCCCTGCCCTTCCCACCTTCCCTGCTGACTTGAGTTGGCTTTGGGATATCCCCACCCAACCTCGTATCAAAGTTTTTCTCTGGCTTGTGTGGTGGAACAAGTTACCGCACAAGGCCTCTCTCTTTGGTAGGAAAATCCTGCCCTCTTCATCCTGCTCCCTTTGTCCAAACCCCTCTATATCTGAGACCTCCCTTCATGCCCTTCGAGACTGTAGCTTCGCCTCCCATTCTTGGTCCATCCTCAATGTCTCTAGTTCCTTTTTTGATGCTGACCTCCACCACTGGATTTATCATAACTGCACCTCTCACCCCCCTAGTTGGGCTACCCTCTTTACTTTTGTCCTCTGGCGCCTCTGGCTTCGCCGTTGTGATTTGACCTTTTCCCCCTCCCCTTCCCCTTCCTCTTCCTCCCCTTCCTCTTTCTGTGCCTCGGTTGCTTCCCAATCCTTTGCCGGTCCCGCGCTCCGACTGTCTCCCCTCGCCCTCGTCATGAGTTCCACCCACCTTGATGCCTTTTGCTACCCTTTGAGCTGGGCCCCTCCGCCGCTTGGTTGGTTTAAAACCAACGTTGACGCGCCTTCTCCCCTCTTCTTCCTTAGCTAGCCTGGGGTGTGTCATCGAGACGGTTTTGGTAATTGGGTTTTAGGTTGGTCCACCCGCTTTCTTGGCCCTAACCCCTTCCTTTGTGAGGTCCTTGCCATTCGGGATGGGATTTTACGCTCTAGAGTCCTTGTGAGCAATGTCTTGATTGCCTCTGACTGTCTTGATGCGGTTACCTCTATTTTATGCCCCTCTCCCCCTTGTGGACCTTTTACTAACATCATTCTTGAGTGTAGGACCCTCTTGCGGGACTCCCGCATTTGAAGTGGTTTTGAGAAGAGATCGGCTAATCGTGTTGCGGATGCCATTGCCCATCACTCCATTAGTGACTCTAGTGATTTGTTAGGCTGTTTTGAGTGGGACTTGCCCCCTCCTTTTGTTGTAGATCTTTGTATGTCGGACTCTGTTTTGGCATGTGTGCCTCTCTCCCCTGACCCGCCCCCGTGATGTACTCATAACTCTTTGTTCTCTTTTAATTTATTGTTCCTTTGTCCCAAAAAAAAAAAAAATAGACTGGTGGGAGGGAGTATGTAATTTACTGTCGTGCGAGAAAATTAATCCTGTAAAACCATGAATTTGGAAGGTATCCTTCAACCAACACTATCACGTAACTTACCTTCAACTTTTACTCCCTCTTATTCCCGATAACTGTCACATTGTTGAAATGACACAAGAATTAAGAAAGTGAGTGAATAGACGGAAATGGACAATGAAAAGTATTAATAGGATGGGTTAAGGGTGGGTTGAGTTGTAAATAATGAAATGTAACAAGGGTAGTATAGTCATTATGTAAGAAAAAGCATTACCAAAAACGGACAATGGGACAGTTATGTGAATAGACGGAAATGGACAATGGGACAGTTATCGGAAATAGGAGAGAGTATTATTTAAGGAAATGTTCCATTTAAATACCCAAAAATAAAGGTAATAATGTAAAAATAGTATTACTAATACTAAATTTTAATTATAACATATAAATTGTCTCACAAAGTGATCAACATTGAGATTTGAAGTTTGCCAAGTTTAACTGTCCGGAAATATCCCGTGTTAAATTTGCCTTTACATCTCAATTGAAACCAAAGATAATTAAATTCGCCATTTCAATATTTTGTGTAGCAAGATATATGGAAAAGTATTGGGGTTCTCATTTTCCAACTTGCTTATTTTATTCTTAACTTTCCAAATTGTATTAGATAGGTTTCAACCTTAATAATTCAACTTCTTACTCTAAACGAAATTGCCCCAACTGTTATATGGATCCTCCTAATTAACATAAAAAAAAAAAAAAATCAACTTCTTACTTTCAAGCTAGCCACTTTATTTGACGAATTTCCCAATCATTTGGTTCTCTGAAAACAAACTAATTTCATAATGACTTCAAATGAAAGACAGCAAACGACAAGAGAATCCATAAAGTTCAGACCCCACAATCTAATCTACATCTATAAACAACCACATACGGATTAGTACTTAATACAACTATACTTGTTTTGTATCGATTTAATTAGATCCTCTTTATTTCCTTTCATCTTCTTTTAACGATTCAATTCGAATTATAATTTATAAACAATCTAATGATGTAAGAGTTGATGAGATAAATGAGAAATAATAATTAAAATTAGGAATGTGAGAGAAAATGCACAATAAATGGCGAGAATCCTAGCTCGTTTTAATTGTAGTATACTATCGACCACAAAAAAAAAAAAAAAAAAGGAGATTGAATAGAGTTCTTGTAAAACTGTCTCAGGTTAAAATAATACTCCGTATAATTTAGCTATTTTAAGTTAAGTACACTTATTTACTCACTTAGTCATTAACTAGTATAGACCCCGTGCAATCTATACACGGTATTTATAGAGTTTTGCTTTTCAGTGTATTATTTATGAAATTTAAATTGACAATTCATTTTTTTTTTTCATTTTTTTCATCATTGTATTTTGATTTAATTAAGAAATAAAAATTTAAATCATACGGAGTAAGAAGTAATGAAATGAGTATTTTATCGAAAGTGTTTTTTTTTAACGAGAAATTAATGATGTTACTTTACAAATATTTACTAATAACATATTTTTAGCGGCAACTTTTATCGTAAATAGTCAATGGTTTTTTTTATCATAAAGTTCTTTTTTTAAAAAAAAAATAATCTTTATCATAAAAAGACGGGAGATAAATTTATGCAGAATGTGAAATATTGAATGTTATAAATACTAAATCGGATTTTCTAACATATGCCCTAAGGGCACATGATAATAATCTAATTAGGGAAATATTGTTGTGAATATTTCATGATAAATTAGAGTTGAAACTCATATTTACCATAATTAGTGTAATAATCTTGAAAATCTTCCCCTATTTAAATTATTATCACGTGTTCTAAGGGCACATATTAGAAGAACCCATATTAAAATAAAAAAGATTATGCCCATTTAAAACTCGCCAATTAAATACCTATAATATATGCTAAAAATAGCAAGACCTATTGTAGGAAACATCTTTTAGGCAGAAAATTTGGAGTTTCGCCTATTCTTTTACTCCCTCCATACCAGACCAATGGTAACATTGACCGTTTTGCCACTATTCATGGTCGTAGAGAATTTTCGATATTATTCTTAATCTATAAGACAAAATATAGTCATGTGAGATCTTGTTTGATTTATCGTCATGAATGCTATAAAAATATCAAATTTTTATAATTTTTAATAATGTATAACAAAATATATTTACGTTACAAAACGTGTCTCGACAAGTGTGAAAAAGTCAATGTTACCATTGGTGTGGTATGGAGGGAGTACTAAATAAAGGATTTTTTTTATTAGTTATAAAACAATTAGTTAGTACTCTTTATTTGGTTCTGGATTATGATGTAATAAATTAAAATAACTCAATAAAGTGAATGCAGTTTTCTCTCTCATATGAAGTACCACTCTTTAGATGTAATTCACGAATAATTTTCATTTTGGATAATTTGAAAATAGTCTTTTTGTGTTATTAACATAAGGGTAAGACTGCGCGCATCCATCCTTTCCCGTCTCCTACAATTCGCGAGAGCCATTAAAGCGGATAATATTTGAAAAGAGTCTCTTTGTGTTATGAATTATATTGTACTGTCTCATACCAAAATTTTCAAATACTGTATTAATCATAGGAAATAGAGTATGCGTAAATCACTTACATGGGTGTCATTGCTAATGGTGGAGCTTTCATCAAGTCTATATTCATGCATAATCCAATCACACTTCTGGCCATAGGGAGCTCTTCCTTTGTAAAAAACAAGTGTCTTCCTCATCCCAATTCTCTTGCCATTGGTATGTATCACCTTATCTCGGCCGGTCGCCTTCCAAAAACCGGACACTGTGGCTCGGTTTGTCCTTGTTCCAGTAGGGTACTTCTTGTCTTTGTGGCTAAAAAAGTACCAATCATTTTGTGGAGTTGTCCCTATTCTGCACTTTTCTGAAAATAACTCGATTTTAATCATAATCACTAGGTACTTTGCATAGCAATTGAAAAAAAAAAAAAAAAAGAGCTTTGAAGTATATTATATTATTATTATATTATTATTAGGAATTTTCTAACATGTACCCTTATGGCACATGATAATAAACTAATTAGGAAAATATTGTTGAGAATATTTCATGATAAATTAAAGTTGAAACTCATATTTACCATAATTAGAATAATAATCTTAAAATTCTTTCCCTACTTAGCTTATTATCATGTGCCCTAAGGGTACATGTTAGAAAAACCATTATTATTATTATTATTATTATTATGATTAGTAAGAAATAATTAAAGCATAGTGGAATTGTAATGTTAGAGTAGCTTGGAGTATATTATTTGGATATAGATTGACGCTGGGCGCTTTCAGAAAAGAAAAAGACGAGCGAGTAATAACGAGAATTAAGATCAGACGGTCTTACACAAAACCAAGTCAATTAAGTAATAAAAAGTACGCATACCTCGAATGTCCCAAGGTTCGAGTTTATTAAGATCAACTTCAAAAATCACGTCCAAGTCAATATTCTCATTAGCAACCTTCTTTCTTAAGTAATATTGTAAAAGTTCTTCTTCAGTTGGATGAAATCGAAACCCTGGAGGTATCCTTGATTGCCCGTTAACCGATATATTCATTTTCATATTATTATTATTATTATTATTATTATTATTATTATTATTATTATTATTATTATTATATTACGCGTTTAATCATCACTAAACAATCGTACTATACTATGATGAACTAATCTACATAAGTGGACCAACCAAAATTATTAAAAAAATAATAAACTAAGAAAAGTAATTAAGGTTGATGATCATATTATAAAAGTGGTTAGTTATATAATTTCAGGAATTAAGAGAGCGAGGAAAGATGGGGGACAAAAGTATAGCAAAGAGAGTAAGAGAATGATGAAATGATGAAATGATAAATGTCAACTTAAGTGATACCCCAAATAAAATGGGACATGAGAACTTGAAAGGCTCAATTATTTATATGCGGCAAGGTTGGGGATTTTTGAGTTAGACTATCAACAACTTTTGAATGTACCATAGTACCATACTACCATGAGCTTACTACATAATAACAGTTGATCTCACTTATAACAATCACAATTTTTTGAGGGAGAAAATGTAATTATTTAGTGGTAAAAAGTAATTATCGACATTTTTATTTATTAGATAATGATTACTTTTTATTATAAAATGGTTATATTTTCACGTCATAAACTGGTAACATGTCATAGATAAGAATTTGTGATATAACATATACGTACTGTAATGTATAGTTGTACATGTTTTGCAAACGCATATATATATATATACAGTGATAGAGCTATAACTGGGTCCACTGGGTCATGGCCAGGGTAGGAATCTACTGATCGATCCTTACTCGGTACATTTTTAAGATTACAACTTTAATTTTCTAATAATTTTTTTCAATTTTTCCTTCTTTAGATCTTCTCCCTTAGTTTTAAGATCATCACTTTACTTATATAAAATAATTCATCTTGATACTCTTATCAAGCTAGCATTCATTCATTATGAAGTTGTAAGCAATTTTTAATTTTATTTAGGAAAATATTTTAATATCTGTTGTGCGGAAGCGTGAATACTTCGCGTTGGGCCTCTGCTGCATCTGTGTCCACTGTCCATAATAGTACGATATTGTCCGCTTTGGGCCAAGCCCTCACGGATTTACTCTTGAAGGCCTCCGATATTATATTGTGTAGACACTTATAAAGATGATCTTCCATCTTTATTCTACCGATGTGGGACAAGAGTTTGCACCCTAACAATCCTCCCCTCAAACCAAGGACGATCATCATCTTGACTCGGACCTAGACTTCCGTGGAGAACTCTCCCACTCTACAGCCCAACTTCTAAACACCCGAAACATCACAAGTCTTGATAACCTCCCCTTAGACGACACACAATGCTACCACGAGCCATGTCTTGCACCACATGTCACCGGCTGGTCAAGTGAGTGCCCTCACATGCTCCTGAGACATTGAGTGCCCTCACATGCTCCTGAGCCTGCATGTCCATGTGCCCTTCTTGGGAATTTGCTACACATGCATATCGAACATCCTCTTCATCCAATATACCCTGGACCGGGTCTGACACTTCAGAAGTCCTAGAACACAAACGGTCTCTGGCGTCCAACCTGAAAAGGATTTATCAGACCTGTGGTATCCAACCTGATAAGGGTCCACCTGATCAACAGTTCTAGTACACAAATGGTCTTTGTCCCACAAGACCTATGACGCTTTTCATCCATTTAACCCTGGACCGGGCCTGCTCAAGGACTCACCCCGAGTTAGGAGTTATATGCCTTATAGTGTACGCCACCTTCAACTCTCGACTCCATGCTTCTTCTTGTGTCTAGCCCAAGCCGACCTTGGGCTCTGATACCACTTGTTGTGCGGAAGCGTGAATACCTCGTGTTGGGCCTCTGCTACATCTGTGTCCACTATCCATAATAGTACGATATTGTCCGCTTTGGGCCAAGTCCTCACGGATTTACTCTTGGGCTCCTCCCAAAAGGCCTCCGATATTATATTTTGTAGACATTTATAAAGATGATCTTCCATCTTTATTCTACCGATGTGGGACAAGGGTTTGCACACTAACAATATCATTTTGAGCGCTTTACAAAAGCCTCACAACTCACAAGTTACTGTAATACCGTCTTACCCGAAACATATTGTTATTCATATTATTTGTTAACTTATTTCAACACATATAGGCGTTAACAAAATGACTTGGTTTTTTTAAAAGAAAAAAAAAGTTATAATTCAATATTCAAAAATAATTAGAAGTTGGTAATCTTCATACAATAGTTTAAAAAGTGTTCTCCGCGATAAATAAATAGAAACGCTAAGGTTTACGTGAAATGAAACATCTATTGATATATATAAATATAAAAAGGGTTTTTCTAGGGCACATGATAATTAATAAACTAAGTAGGGAAAGATTTCTAAGATTATATCATAATTATGGTAAATATGAGTTTCAACTCTAATTTATCATTAAATATTCTCAACAATATTTCCTTAATTAGATTATTATCATGTGTCCTTAGGACACATGTTAGAAAATCTGATATAAAAAATAGGCCCTCTTGCTATTCGATCCTAGCTTTGTTCCTGTAAATATAGTAGGGAAATGACTTAGGTCCTACCTAGGGTAGTTGTTAGAGGAATTAGGGTTAGGTTATGAGATACGACGGCTATCGTCTAGAGACCGTCTAGGGTTTAGACTATTGTCGTTTCTTATATATATCGTCTATGTATTCAATGAGAGATACACCATTCAATAATATATTTCTCTTATGCAATTTTCCCCCCTATAATCTTAACACGGTATCAGAGCCTCTTTCTTGAGGACTCTAGAAAATCGTTTCCGCTTTCTTGCCGGTGGGCGAAGATCTATGGCGCTCACCGGCGGGATATCATCATTTACTTTCTACTCAAATTCAAAAAAAAAAAAAAAAAAAAAAAGCTTAGCAAAGAAAGACCACGGCAACCATGATTCATGTGCTTTCAATAATCAAACAATTCTCATATACTATAAACAAAGCAAGTGGTGATAAGGTTTCCTTTGCGTACCCAAATTATTTCAGCCTAGCAATCTAACATTCTCCCAATCGAAATTTGTATTGAAACATTTTCTTTTTTTTCTTTGAAATCTGATTAAAATTCTTCAACGTCGTTCAAGGTGTTACTTGATTTATTTGGGGTCCGAAAAAATTAACGTTCTCCAAATCTTGAAATTGACGGATAATTTTTCCGTTTTATTGTTATTTGTCAGGTTCGATTAGGGTTCCTGCAAATTAACTCATTTTCGACAAGTTCGAAAAACTTAACGTTCTTGTTCGAATAAAATTTTCTTATGAGTCTTATACTCGTTTCTTACCTACCTTTGAAGACGATGAAGAAGATTAATGAAGATCAAGAAGACGAAGATCGAAGTTTTTTATTTTGTATTTGTGCAAACTCATGGAAATTTTTATCAAATTACCAAGAGTTTGAGGGGAGATGTTAGAGGAATTAGGGTTAGGTTATGAGATACGACGGCTACCGTCTAGAGACCGTCTAGGGTTTAGACTATTGTCGTTTATTATATATATCGTCTATGTATTCAATGAGAGATATACCATTTATTAATATATTTCTCTTATGCAATTCTTTCCCTATAATCTTAACAGTAGTATATCATTCATTATACGATTATACGAGTAATATGTGTGGTTGGCTCACCAAAAATTCTTACATTTTCGAGTATCAAATTATTGTACACGCTATATGAGGAAATTATTTGTTTTATCTGGTTCTACTTTAATTTGTTATATACTGTACAACAATGGTTCTCACTTTTGTTTTCCTTTCGATTCATGTTTCGTACTAAGATATACGGAGTATAAAGTGATTGTTGGAACTATGCCCCAGAGCAATCGTATGAAACGTTTTGAACAAATTTTATACAGTGTAATTATTAATGGGGATTAATAATTAGATGGTTTTTTCTTATTATTATCTTATTAAAGTGATAATACGATGATAAATCCTTGATTAAACTGGTATACTTGACATCATAATGGAGATTATGATAATGAGAGTCGAGTATTATAAAGTTTAGTCTAAAAGTGTTCTTGGTTGTTGGATCATCAGAACGGGACTATGATCATCCGGATAGACCAATATATTGATAACGTTACTCATAGCATGAGTATTAATGGATCTCATTCATTAAGTTATAATATAAAATAATGCATATGGAGATATGATTATTGAACGTGATCAACAGTGAGATTTCCCAAATGATTATTATTATCTATGCACTGTCAATGTGGAAATTCTCTTAAGGAGTAATTGTATATTTTATCCTTTGACCTGAGATCATCATTGTAGTTAATAGACTACTTATTGTACTTAGATACCGGACACCTAGTGTGTAAAAATGCTAGTTGAATGGTCATTGGGTATAATTAAGTACCTATGTAATTAGTGGTGAGTCAAGATGGAATCCGTCAGCTCAAGGTAATGAGTTTGAACTCTATGTTGTCATTAATCTTATTGGTCATATAAAAACCTTGGCCAGGGTAGACGAATGATTTAAGAAAGGAGTTTCTTAAAGTCATTCCCGACCAATAATGTTCGACATGTAACATAGTGGTCGTCTAGTGGGGTTTGACAGTCAAACCATACCCTAGGACGATCCGGAGTTGGAACGACGGAGGGAAATAAATACAGTATCCTTTACCAGGTTCGAGTACAGTGAATATTGGTATTCACGCTATCCGGCAGTTGGGGAGTGTTGTTAGACGCCAACCTCAATTAATAGTTAATGAGATTAATTATTACCGGTTTAGCGATAAACCTATGTGGTCACACATTTACGGTGTCATATTTAACGTTTACGGTTATTTAATTTATTATAATTAATTAAATAATCTCCACGACATATTTTTATATTGTCCATTAACACGGAAATATAATTAATATCGGATAAACGTCTGTATGAGAAACGGATCGGGACATATTGTTTTGACCTTGGAGGTCACGTATGAAACTTGTATAGCATGAAGTGTATCATGCAATGCTACGTGGCATTCTTATTTTGTTTCCTTAGTGAAACAAATATTGTGCATGTGAGCTACGTATATAATGTAGTCTTAGAGGCTAAGTTTTGTTTGGCTATAAATAGCTAACCTTTGTCACAAATTATATACGACTACAAGAACGATAAGGTAAATCGGAAAGAGTTCCGATTCTACCTACTCTCATATATACAATAAAGTGCGAAAAGTGTTTTCTCTATATTCGAGGTCGTCTTAAGGGTTGAAAACGTTAGTCTATCTACCGGTGTGGATATATTAGAGACTCCGTATTTTCGGGGTTAGACCAATTTATTGTCTACGCATAAAGTATGCGTCCCTTTACTCAGTTTTACAAGTTTTTAAATGCAATAGGTTGCAGGAGGACCGCGTTTCTATCTTTCGCTGCTACATGTGATGTACCGCGGTCCCCTTCAGTGATATATTAGGATTATGAAACCCTACTACCTAACCTTTGTGTATGATATGTATGACTGTATGTATGCAACGGGCACTTTCTAACATGATCCCTGAATTTTGTTTTTCAAATGTCCCTACTTTTCTGAAAAATTATTATAACTGCTTATATCTCTTAGTCACGAGGTCGTAAAGCAAGCTGCGATTCTTTTTCTAAAATTTTAGATCTCGGAAAACAATTATTTTGAAAAAAAAAATTACATTTTCTACATATGTGATCGAAAATAAAAGTCGATCAAAGTTTCTTGAACGAATAAACTTTGACAAGTCGTAACTACGTCCTAAGATGTTAGAAAAATACTACATTTTTTTTTTCAAACTGAAGATCTCGTAAAGACGTTCCACTTAGGGGAAAAAATCGCGGCTTTTTGACCTCGTAACTAAGAGATGCGACCAGTCAAACATCTTCTTGACAAAAGTAGGGGTATTTGCGAAAAAGTGTAAAATTCAAGGGTACCATGAAAATTATCTAAATAAAATAAAACTATCCATTCGAAATTTTTCAACCCGTTAAATTCAAATCCCGACTCCACCATAATATAAGAGTAGGGATCCTCTCCATTTCTCAAAAAGAAATGGAGGTCCATTATTTCTCAATGGTCCGGATTAACTCTTGGCCAGATCGGATGGTGGTAGATTTATTTGAGAAAGAAAAGGTAAATGGGTGAGGGTGGAATATATAATAGAATAATCCTTGTGAGGGAAAATGGACCAAAAAGTAATGGAGATGATCCTTTTCCATAATATAACCTATTGGAATATACACGGATTAATATATATAGCGTATAACATTAAAGCTAGCTGATGTGAATAATACTCCCTCCATTCAACTCCACTTTGCATGTTTCTCTTTTACACACTATTCACAAGCGGATATTCAACTTCAATTTTCTCTCAATACGTAAGTTAAAATATATTCATGTGGTATCTTATTTAATTCGTCTTTAAGAGTACATTAAAAATATCTAACTTTTATAATTTTTGCAAATACGTAGCTAAAGATATTTACCGCTTAAAAGCCGCGTTGACAAACGTGATAAAGCAAACATGTAAAGTGGAGTTGAATGGAGGGAGTAATTGACAAGTAAATAAACTATCCTAGTTTGTCAATAGAGATCTAAAGTATATTCCTGATCAACACCATGTGATCAAAGGTTCAATTCCTGTCTATGAAAATTGAGCAAACTCTTTAACTAGCCGTTTACCACTTCATAAAAGCACTCGTACTATTATCAACAGTGGACACCCCAATTTATAAAAAAAAAAAAAAAAAAAAATCAAACACCGAAGTTCCAAGAATAAAGAAAAAGTGGAGCAACAAACTTGCAAAAAATGTAGACATAGCGAAGGTTTCTAGAAGAGTGCAGCCTGTGCAGGTAAGTTGGTGGGAGTGTTGGTAGGAAGGAATGTAGGATGCACATGTAGAGTACTCATAAACACTTATTAACGGACACAAATTCTCCCTTATGACGGAGATACCCGTCGCAAACTTGCAACGGGTACCATTTTATCTCACACAAAACCCATGGAGGTGAGAGAGAGAGCACATGGGGTGGGTGTCCACCTTGTCCCCTCTACCCATTTCCACTCACATAATACCCGTCGCAATATCCGACCCGTCGCAAGGGAGACCTACTGACTAACGGATGATAAGCCTCTAAATACTCCATTACCTCCACTCCAAAGGTAATTTGGACGTACTTTTTCTCTCATAAAAAGTGGGTCCGTGTTATCTTTAGAGTGGATGAGAGGAAGTAGCTTTATTTATCAATTCTTAGTATAAAAGTTTATGAATTCAATAAAGTCTCCCTTTTAGTGAGATCCGTTTGTCTGTCTTTATTTTCGGAGTTTTTCAGTCATTGTCTTTCTAGGTTTTTGTTCAATTGGAAATATGGATAAAAGCGTCTTGATCGTTTCTCATATGGTGAAGATGCGGAAGATAAGTTTCGTAATGGATCGTTATATGGTATTACATATGTTGTCGATTTGTTGGTTGCACTCAATTTGGTAAGATGAAAGCGTCTCTCGTCAAGCCTCAAGATTCTTTATCCTCTTGTGAAAAGTTGTTTGCGGTGATATGAAAGAGGATGTGTTTTGGAGCAATTAAAGTTTACAGATCTTTCTTTAAACGAGATTTTATTTTATTTGGTTCTAGTCGAGTTGCATCCGCTCAAATTTGACAGATATTGTAGGTGTCCTATGACTACTTATTAATGAATTGATCCTTTCTTTCAACAAATAAACACTTAAATTGAAGGGTAAGAAAATCTTTTAACTTAATCATAGATTTTGGGCTCAAACTCTGAGAATGCGGTAGTGTTAAAAGCTCATATAAAAGAGAGTTTTATCACCCTAATAGTGCTACCCAACTCTGACTCAAATAAACCGTGGTATACATAAAAACCACAAAATCTCATCTAAGAAAGACATATCTGTCTTAATGATAACACTCAATTTTACTTGTTTTCTTACCTCACATTATCTCCCTATAGCATTATTCACTCAATTTGGAATAAAATAGAATATTAGTTGTTTATGTTAATAAATGTCAATATATAGTACTCCCTCCTATTCTCCATTTTGTTCCCCTTTGTTGTGGGCATTTGATTTTAGGAGGGGAATAAAATATGAATTGTGAGTTGGGTGGGGTTTTGTGATAGGAAAGAAGAATGAATAATTATGAATTAAATAAGGAATTGTGACTTGGGTGGGTTTGGTGATAGGAGAGATGAATGAATAAATAGGAATTAAATAAGGAATTGTGAGTTGGGTGGGGTTTGGTGATAGGAGAGATGAATGAATAAAATAAGAGTAAAAGTTTCCAAAAAAAGGAAATGAGAAGAAAACCTGAATAATCTGTTTAAGGAAATAAGGAAGAAAATGGTGAATACAGTATTATTTTCCAGAATTTGGTACTGTTTTTTGGACATTTTATTTCGTAGGTACCAAATGGGGCAATAACCGAGTAAATTATGTGGGCCGAGTAAAAGCGAATCAAATGAAGCCCTCAAGTAAAACCGGATGATGATATGTGCGTGTGGCTTGCTCATTTGGGCTTGTAAACGTGGTAATGTTACCCATTACTCCCCCACTTTGTTTCTTTGAATTAAATGAAAATAAGGAGAGGCCCACCATGATACAAACAACAGGAAAAAGCTCTTCATTTGGGCGGGGTTTTGGAGACAGCCGTTTTGGAAAAGCAGAAGAAAATCAGTAGGTTAGGAGAGACCTCGTTTTCTTTAGGACAAATTCTCATTTGTGACGGTGATATCCGTCACAAACATGTAATGGATACCGTTTTCTCTCATAAAATGTCCATTGAAAAGTGAGTGGAAAGCACTTAGGAGTGCCCCACCTTATCCCCTCTCCCTTTTTATGAGAGGTCACAAGCCCGTCACAACGAAGACTAGCTGTTTCTTTAGACACAGCCGCACCAATCAGACAGAAAAACAATAGGTAGTAGTATAGGATAGAAACACAAATATAGTCTTTCCTTTCATATGATCAGTAGGTCTCCCTTGCGACGGGTCGGATATTGCGACGGGTATTATGTGAGTGGAAATGGGTAGAGGCTAGAGGGGACAAGGTGGGCACCCACCCCATGTGCTTTGTCTCTCACCCTTATGGGTTTTTTGTGAGACGATATAATATCCGTCGCAAGTTTGCGACGGATACCCTCCGTCATAAGGGAGAATTTGTGTCATATGATATCCATTTCTCATTTCTCATCTTTCTCTTTTCTTATTGTTTTTATTTATTTATAGTTGTTTAGATAATTAGTTTAATCACTTTAATTAATTAAAGTTTCTCTTTAATCCTCTTATCATGTTTAGTTTAATAATATTAGTCATTAGATTTGTTCAAAATTGGAATCTTTATTGTCAAATTATATTTAATTTAATGTTTAGAGTAGTATTTAAAGTGTTTTGTGTTGGATTAAATATGATTAGTGAGTAGTATTTTCATTAGGATTCGATTTAACTCTGGCACGTGTAAGTTACTTGATTAAAATCCATTTTCATTAGTTGTTGGAGTGTTGGTTAAGGAAGATTGGAGAATTTGATTTGTCATAGTCTTATTTGTTGTTGGTGATTGACTTTTAACCCTTGACCATTGGCGAGAACCAATTAGGTTGGGAGTTAGACCACCTCATTTGGACTAGTTGTCGACCTAGGTTGAACCCGTGAGAGAGAACCGAGGGAGGGTGCCTTCAATCTTGAGTTTGAAATCGACCCTCGAGAGAGGGAGTGGGATGACTTGGAACCAACGCGGGTTTAATAACCTTGATCAATACTCGGATATTTTTTTATTGAATTAGGGAGTCCGACTTACGAACCCGAGAGGGAGGTAGGTTAGGGTGACTAGTGTCCTATTATGAGCCCGAGAGGGAGTTAGTAGGCGAATTAGAGGCGTTTCCCCTTAACACATCTCCTTGACAACTAATTGACGGATTTATGATGGTAAATGAACATGTTGGTGGAGAAAATCGGATCCTAGGCCTTTCTTTATTGTTTAACTATTACTATTTCTATTACTTGCTTTCTTACTTTAGTTGTCTTAATTAGTTATTGATTTAGTTAATTAGTTTAATATCAACCAATTTCATGATTCATGTAAACCTATAATCTAAGACAAAACTAGTACTCAAACTTGATCTCCTTGTGGTTCGACCTCGACTATCCTACTACATTAGTTGAGTTAAAATTGTTTGATTGGGGGAAGGCGACAAATCCCGTTATCAATTTACCATAAGATAGGTCAAGTAAATCACTTAATCACATAAGACAAAAACGAAATGCATTGTTATTAGCAAAATGTTTGTCATATCTATGCAATTGAGGTGTTATTTAATCTAACCCATTTTATTTTTACGACGGATATATGTCTTAAAAAATACCTACTATAAAAAAAACACAAATTCTTATTTAAGACGAAGGTATTCGTCTTAAATCTTAAGACTGGCCAAATACATACCAAATCACATGACAATTTGCCTAGGAAATGCCAAAAGTTAAGTTTTGTCTTTATTATCACCATGTGGTAGTACTTGACCCATTTTAAGATTTAAGGCAGCTACTCCGTCTTAAGCAAGACTTAAAGTTAAAAAAAAGGGATGTAAAGTGTAGTGTAACAAAGGAGGGGCGTCGATAAGAACTACACTTGATGGTATCGTTTTTAAGCTTTATAATAAAGTTTTCGAATTTTGTTTTATAGATTATGAGTTTTATTAAAAAGTTTCTGAATTTATTCACTAAAAAGTTAATCTAAAAAAAATAAAATATAACTCGAAAATATTGTAGATGAGCTGAGTTAAATTTGAGTTTCTAACGTCAAAAAATTAAAATGTAACGTATAAACTTTAAAAATGTCGGGTATAGTATATCTCAAAAAAGGGATGTAAAGTGTATGTATTTTTCCGCAGAGCTGTATGTGGGTCCAAAAAAAGAATTTGGGAGAAACAAGAACGTAGGACGAAGGGAGCTTTCAAAAGGGTGACCTACGACCTTATATGATCTCCTTTGGAAACCCATTCCCTTAGTTAGGAGATTTTCGAGCCTTTAAAGCTCCGAAATCGCTCTTTTCTCGCCATTTTTGGCCATTTTCCCAAAAACTCGACTGCTCATGTGGTAGTATGGGCCAAGTCAAGTCTAAATTGAAGCCTAGTCATGGGTTCAAGTCGGAATTTCGACAGCATTTCGTTATAACGGTGATTATGCCCTAGAAAAGTGTCCTGAAAAGCCGTCACAAATCAAAAATCCGAAATGGTAGGAAGTTTACCCATCATACAAGGATTCCAAATATCAAGTTTCAACACAAATTGGCAATCCTAAGGCTATTTTCGAAGCAATTTACGGTTCAGGTGTGAGACCGTCACAATTTCACTCAAACGCTCAAACTCAATGAAAATTCGAAATGAACACATGGTTATGATCCTTATACTGCCAATTATCCATTTACAAAGTCAATTTTGCAAGGCAAAATCGTTTGGGGGAAAGCCCCAAATTTTCGACATTTTTAGGGTTGGAATTCATAATTTGTCGGTCCAAATTGTTCAAATGCGGAAGATTAATGCAAAAATAATACACATACCTCGATTAGTCATGGCAAGTGCAGGATTTGGATCAAATTTTGGCGAGAAATGGTTGGAATTTGAGAGAGTTTTGAAGGATTTATGTTTCGAAAATTATGAATAAAACACGATTTTTATCGAGTTTTTACTCAGACAGGGACACATCCAGGAAAGGACGCAGCAGGTGCTGCGCCTCTTCCATGAGACGCAGCCCTTGTTGCACCTCTTCCATGAGACGCAGCCCTTGTTGCGCCTCTTCCTCCGTTCCCCTCCAAGTCAATTTTCGAAAATTCGTTATAAGTTCGTTATTTGTGGGACCATCTTTGGTGCGCCTCTTCCTCAACACCATATGTCACATATTTGGTCCATTTGATGTTTATTCTTCGCCCAGACTCGTATTTTCGAGCAAACTGCGAACTGTCGCGGTACTTTATCAAGACCTCGCTAGCCACAACGAGCGAATACCCTCTGACAGGTGTTTTGAAACGCCTCGATTATGTTCCCCCAGCGAGAGTTCCGGACAACCAATTGTCCCTCTCAATATGTAGAGATCAGCCTCAATTATGTTCCCCCAGAGAGAGTTCAGGACAGCCAATCGTCCCTCTCAACACGTGGAGTTCAACATCAATCTCGAGTTTTGCCGAAGTTTGTTTGAAGACTGACCCAAGCAGATTTCTCCCAGCAGTTCCTGCCGACATCATGCTGCCCTCCTGTTAATCCTTCAATATTACGTTTTGCGTTCCCTTGGTGTCCGGCAGAGTAAGGAGTTTCAAGGAATTTCAGGTATGGTCTCTTCTTATGGCTAGCGAGCCTCCTTACGTAATCTAGTGGACTTTAAACGACCCTCCCCAATAGTCGACAGACTCTAAAATGTTCCCGAGGACAGGTCCTTGGCTCAGACCCCTTGAGCCGCCACGCGTCGCCATAGTCGTCAGGTTGTAATCTTCGATTGACCTGATGGCTATACTTTGACTTTCACCTTGTCCAAGCCTTAATCAAAGTGGGGGCTCTGTAGATACCTCATTTCTGCATCTCCCGAAACCACCCGATGATGATTGGGCCGCATGTTTGGTACACGGAACGATTTATGACAGTTCGTAAGTTTATCGTCAAGTGATAGCTCAAACACTTGTGTCAACCCCTTGGTCATCATCTACGCACTATTACGGTCATTTTGACAGTAATTAAAGTACATTTGGAGTCCGGGTCAAAAACCGTCTTCATTTTCTAATAACCGTTTAAAATGCCGAGTCAGAATATTCTGGAATGTTCCGGATATTTCTATTCCATATTTTCAATCTTTTAATCTTTGGTAAATTATATCCTGATTTTTTTTATAAATAATAAGGAAATCAAGATCAAACCGCAATTCCATAATAGAAACGCGGAAATCTTTCTTCTGCAGGAGGAAACCCTTGGGGAAAGGACGCAGCAGGTGCTGCGCCTCTTCCAAGAGACGCAGTGGCTGCTGCGCCTCTTCCCCAGCTCCTTTCTGCGTATTTTAAGATCTTTTCGAGATTTACTTCCAAAGTTACACCGAAACCCTAATTCCTTCGTGTGATAGTATAAATAGGGACATTCGTTCCTCATATTTCTCACGCGAGTGTCCGCCCTTCTCTTCTCCCTTTGCATTCTAAGACCACGCTCTTACTTTTTGGCATCTACGTGCTTGAACTTTCGACCACGTAAGATCGGATCTTTCTGAGTACCAGCCTCGTTTTGCATGACCGACCAAGTTGACCAACTCCACATCAATCGACTTAATCAACTTTGTTTAATTTCCTCTTAGAGGGCACTTTCGTCGTACATTCGAGTCGAGCATCACTAAACGTTAACTTAGTTAATCTCGTTTGTCAAACATGTAAGTCTGAGGGTGTAAATCCCATCTTTTATTATTGTACTTTGTTTTTGTAATCATTATTGTAAGGTTTACGTCGAAAATATATTCAAAACCGATTTATAAAACCTTTATTCAAACCCTTTTTAACGGATTAATGGGAGACAGATGTCGAGAAGGAGCGCTTCAACTGCTGCGCCTCTTCGAAGGGACGCAGCAAGTGCTGCGCCTTTTCCTGAGGGTGCCGCAGTTCCTGCTTTCCTTCTTCTTCTTTCGTCTTTTGTTCGTTCGTTTATTCTTTGCTTTGTCTTTGTTTGTTCTTATTTCATTAACACGATAATTTTAATATAATAATTTTAACATGTAAATCATTAATAATTTATCATCATTAAATTTCCGACTTAAATCCCTTATAATTAATATTTGCGGGTTTTCGTCATTAAAATCAATTCGGATTTTTAGAGATTCGGTTCATCAATATCAAGTCTCTGAAATTCACCTTTGTATATTTGCATCTGTTATTTATCATCATCATCATCATCATTAGTTCGTTAATAATAACCTATTTAATTTAATTCACTAGTAATCTTATTGTTAATCTTGTATTTAATTCATCTTAATTGATCTCATGTTTTATTGCTTTTATGACCAATTCACATGTAAATAATTTATTAATCCACTTCTATCCGAGTCAAATATCGATAATCAAGCATTAAATTCACCAATGAACATTAACAATATGCAATTTTGGCTTCAGCCAGAATTCACCCCAGGAACAGACGCAATGAGCACTGCGCCTCTTCCAAAGGACGCAGCAATGCTGCGCCTGTTCCGGGTTGAATTCTGCCTCTGAACTTTCGTTGTTGCTTTGACTTAGTTATTTAGTTAACTATTAATCGTATTATCACCCATTAATCTGTTCCTTCATTTATTTTCTCTTTTATTTTCTCAAACCATCCGTTTTAAGTGTATTTTCGACGTAAATCAATTAACCCGTTGTAATTATTGTAATTCTCTTTATTGTATTTTTATCGTATTTCTTTATCATATTGTTTGTATGCTTTCACATGTAATTAACCTAAATCTCTACCTCGACATTAATGCATGTTAAACTACGTGTCTACCGACTTAGTTAATTCTCACATGCTAGGATTAATCTAATGGATGTTGCATTGCATGCATATAACCTTCAACATATCGAGTATAGACGATTTTCCCTATCATTAGTAGAGGCCGCTATCGAGGCGGGCGGGATTAGGTGTTCGATAAAAAGAGATTCCTAATACGTACCCTCACCCCTTACTCCAGATCTCTGTGAACATCCGTGTTCATTGGCATCCACGAGAGTCATTCTAGACATAGAATGTTAAGGGTAACGAGTTCTTGGTGTTCATGTCACTACTTTGTGTCTTGACATGGCACGAAGTATTCGAACGGTTTCCAATTTTCCACAATAAATTGGTGGCGACTCCACAAATGCAAAGCTTGCTCGCTTTTCACCGAGCGACCCCCCGTGGGCCCGCGTCCACAAGGTGTTGTACAATCTAATCGATTCGGCTCCGGGGCCCTAACCTTCTTAGGGATTGTAAGATATACACTAACTCGATCCAATCACAACAATAATTGCTTGCTTATAATTTGAGAATATGTTTGTATGATCAACTCCCATGTATTCCCCTATGAACCCATGATACCCTAGTGCTTTTAATCAATTGTTTACACCTTCATTTTATTTACCTTGCTTTGTTTTTTTTATTATTGATTAGTTTTAATTGATCTCTTATCTCAACCCCAAATTGTGACACCCTAAGACACGACCATTTACAATTAAAAATCCTACATCAATACCCGTTCCTTGGGATCCGACCTTTACTTGCCTCTTTACTAAGAGTAGTTTGTAGAGTTATAAATATTGTTTTGGTAGGGTAACTTTTGACGACGAGTTTGACACACCAAAAATGTATATATACACATACAATGAGGGTAGAGTTTCCATAAGATATACAATTTATAATATTTTAAAATATGAATATCCATATAATATTATACTATAATATTTCATAACATTTTCTTTTTTTTCTTCCCCACGTTAGATGGCGAGGTGTTTTGTTTTTTCTTTTATTTTTCTTTTTTTCTCTTCATTCAATAATATTTTGCGTCTTTTCTTCATGATAAATTTAAGGGCCCACTTTCTATTTCAATTAATACTACAATCAATTAAACTTCGATCATAAATAATTTTTTTATTGAAAAAACAAATAAAAACTATGATGACCATATTATCTAAAGTAAAATATTTTAAAATTTAAAAACTTAAATACAGCAAAGTGAAATTTAAAAATTATGAGGGAAAAAAAACGTAATGAGCAATATATAAGGAAATTATTAGGAAATAATTGAATTAGTTCTAAAATATATGATAGACCTATTATTTAAAGTAAAATATTTAGATGAAGAGAACGAATTCTCTGTTCCATTTTGTGTTTCATCTTATGTCCCACTATACTCACCTTGTGACACTTCATTAGTTTAAAAGAATTTGTTATCAATCTTATCATATGAATGATGATGTGTTGCAAGATAAAGACAATGGAACAGAAGATGAGACACAAAAATGGGACAAGTGATCTCAACTCTTAGATGAAATGAAATTAGTACGGAGTAATATTTTGGGAAAGAAACTAATAAAGGGTTAAACATATAAAAGAGTGGGGATCCTCTGTCCCATTCGGTGTCTCAATGTGTGTGTCACTCCAATTACCTTCTATCACATACATTAACAAATTAATATAATTATTGCAATATTTTATTTTGCAACAAGTGATGTATCAAAATGTAAGTGGAGTGACACACAAAATGGGACACAAAAATAGGACAGAAAATTCTTACTAGATATAAAATTTCAAATGTAGCCTAATACTTAAATGTTAAAAAGATATTGTATTATATGGCCCGCCGTTATCACACGTCACCATATTACTCGTAGTGTATGAAAAATTATATACACTGAGTGAGTGTAACCGTAGCCTTTTCGGCTGACTAGTTATTTATTTCCTTTCGTTGGTAGTCTTTTGTGGGCTATTCTTCATTTGTGAGTGGAGTTATATGTTTGGGCTAAACTAAAACGATAGCAAACAAATACAATCTGTATAATAGTGTGTCCACATAAATAGTATTGGACCCAATATTCTTACAATCTCCCACTTGGGTCAAATACAGATAGTGTGTGACACCTGAAAATTTGTATTCATTTTACTTACGCGCTTAATAGTGCTATCAATATTCCAACCGTCTTATGCAATTCGGTCCATCAATCATACTAACATAGGATCAAAGCGGCCTTTGCTACAGTTTGTCGTAACAGGACCCTCAATGGTCACGTATGCCAATACAACCAACGACAGGAATCTAATATAGGTGCGTAGCATGGAAACAACATCCAAATGTGATCCAAAATATGTATATTTTCAACTGGTCCACCTTATTGAGATCAACCAATATAAAACAGAGTGAAACCGTAAACCGAAAACCTTATTTCTGCAGAACTTAATAACCGTAAACTTTAACGTGTCTAACATGACAAACTCCCACTTAAACTGAATTTCCTTAAAACCGAAACACCCATTTGAGCAATTAGCTCAAGAAAGACCGTGGGTGGTAATTCCTTAGTAAGCGGATCCGCAAAATGGAGTTTGTATCAACATGTATAATTGACACATTTTCACTCTGAATTGTTTCTTAAACAATACATCACTTATATTGTTATTAAGAACTTTACAATTGTAAGAGAGAGAAAGCGATGAGAGAGAAAGCGAATTTTCTAACCTAGAATCTGCATCAATTTCCACAATGACGGCAGTTAAGGCTACTCACCAAAACCGTTTTTCTCCTTTAATGACCTCTTCTTCTTCACTAAAATCTGCTCAAAAATCACAAAAAAGTCTTAATATCCATAGTATAAGCCATGAACGTCCTAAAGTTCCTACCTTTGAGGCTCCTTCATCCTCTGATACGCGGAAAACTCGTTCTATGCAGGATATTTAGGGTATCCCTGTATTACAGTTACCTGAATATGAAGTGCAGGTTGTCACTGAGGAGGACGAGGACTTGCAGGAAGGTTGGCTACTTCGTCATGGAGGAAAGGACATCCCTGTTCTTCCAACTATCCATGAGGAGGAAGCTTCTGAAGAGCTCTTACAGTTCACCCATGAGGACATCAAAACAGAGGTAGAATTTTGGTCTCATTTTGTTATGTGTTACATATTGGGTGCAAACCCTCCCTGGAAACTGGTTGAGGATTATATTTATAATGTCTGGGGTAGGTTTAGAGTGGAACGTGTCTCGTTTTTGGATAATGGAGTATTTCTTGTTAGATTTACTAAGAATGAGGATAGGGATGCTCTGCTACAGTCTGGATATTATCTCTATGATAACAAGCCTATTGTTATTAAGCCATGGACTGTGGATATAGAGCTTGTTAAGGCAAAAGTTGATGTTGTCCCTGTATGGGTGAAACTGTTTAATGTTCCTCTGAAGTTTTGGGGAAGTTGTTTACCAACAATTGCAGGATTAGTGGGTAAGTTTGTTAAAAAGGACCAAGACACTCATGATAAAGTTAGGCTTAGCTATGCTAGGGTTATGGTGGAATTGGCTATGGACCAGACCTTACCTGCAAAAGTCAAGTTCTTGGATGAATCAGGGCAATTGGTTTTTGTGCCTGTAGAGTATGAGTGGAAACCTATCTCCTGTACTAGCTGTAATGGGATAGGGCATAATGCTACACAGTGTAAGAAACCAGTTAAGAAACTTTCAAAACCAAAACAAAAGACCAAACAGGTTTGGAAGCCTGTTCAAATAGACAAGGTTCAAGCAGCTGTTGTGAATCCTGTGAGCAATTCTCCTATTCTAACACCTACCAGTTTTCCTCCTCTTCACACAGTTAGATCTGTACCTATACAATCTACTCCAGCAAAGAATATTATGAGATTGAATAGGCAGGTGGGGGTAAGATTATCTGCTAAATTTAGTAAGTATTCCTTTTTAGATGCACTGAATAACTCTAATGCTTCGGGGGGGGGGGGGGTAGTAGAGAGTGGCAAGGACCCCCCTGAGGACAATCTCAATGAATAGCATAGGCTTTTGGAATGTAAGGGGTCTAAATGACCTGAATAAGCAGAAGGTGGTTAAATGGTTTTTGCACAATAATGGAGTAGGTTTGTTTGGCTTACTAGAAACTAAGCTGAAGCCTAGAACTCTCTTGAATAAAAACACTTCAATTTGTGATGGTTGGAGCATTTCCACTAACTGCAGTTGGCATAAAGGAGGTAACATTTGGATTTTATGGAAACCAGACTGTTTTGATGTTAATTTTATTTCCTACAGTGCTCAGCATATTCATATGATTGTAACATCTAGAGCTGAAAATAAGACCTTCAAGCTCACAATGATTTATGCTTTTAATGGTCTGGAGGAAAGGGTGGCTTTATGAAATATTTTGAAAGAGATCTCCCTTGACTGTAATGCACCCTGGCTGTGGTTATGGGATTTTAATACTGTTTTGTCACCAGTAGAAAGATTAGGGGGTAACACTACTGATGCTGAAATGCAGCATTTCCAGGATTGTGTTTCTATCTGTGGTATGGAAGATATACCCTCTACAGGTGCTTTGTTTACCGGGTCTAATAAGCAAAACCCTGCTGATAGAGTCTATAGCAGTTTAGATAGGGCAATGGGTAATCAAGCTTGGCTGGATGGTTTTGGTGATAATTATGCACACTTTCATCCTGAGGGTTTGTTTGACCACTGCCCCTGCACAGTTTTGACTACTCACTCTACTTTGGGGGGTAAGAAAAACTTTAAGTATTTTAATATGTGGAGCTCTGCTAGTCAGTTTAAAAATATTGTTGGGAATGTGTGGAGCATTCATATTCAAGGGACAAAGATGTTTTCTATTATTAAGAAGCTGAAAGCTTTGAAACCTGCTTTGAAGAGCCTGAATAAGTGCTGTTTTTCTGATATAGAAAACAGCACTACTATTGCAACTGTGGCCCTTGAAAATATTCAGAAGCTGCTGGTTGAGAACCCTGGTGACATTGTTTTACTGCAGCAAGAGATGGATATGGCCCATGACTTGAAGGAACTTATCTCAGCTAGGGATAGTTTTTTGATTCAGAAAGCCAAGGTCCAGTGGTCATTGGAAGGAGACCTAAATACTAATTATTTTCACCATGCTATCAAAAAAAGAATTTATCTTAATAAGGTTTTCCAAATTGAGGATATGAATGGAGGACCTTGCACTGATGGTGATTCTATTCAGGCTGCTTTCCTTGAATATTACAAATCTCTTATGGGGTCTCAGACTGAGACTGAGAAAGTGAACCTGACTGTTGTGAGGCAAGGAGCTTGTTGTATTGCTGAACATTGGAATATCTTGAACAAGCCTGTTACTGTTGAGGAGGTTAAGTAGTGTTTGTTTAGCATCCCTAAAGGGAAATCCCCTGGACCTGATGGTTATGGGAGTCAAATTTTTAGAGATGCTTGGAAGATTATTGGTGATGAGATTTGTGCTGCAGTACAAAATTTCTTTGATACTGGCAAAATATTAACTCAGATAAATGCTACCATCATTACTCTCATCCCTAAGATGGAAAGACCTGAGACTGTTAAGCACTATAGACCTATTTCCTGTTGTAATGTGATTTACAAAACCATATCCAAGCTGCTGTGTGCTAGGCTTGCTGTGATTTTGCCTGATATCATCAGCAGGAATCAAGGAGCCTTTGTTAAGGGGAGAAATATCCTTGAAAACATCCTTATTTGTCAAGATTTGGTCAGGCTTTACAATAGGGGTATGGCTTCTCCTAGGTGTATGTTTAAATTGGATTTGCAGAAGGCTTATGATACTATAGAATGGAAGTTTGTGGACCAAATGTTGTCAGCTCTTAAATTTCCTCCTAAATTCCATCAGTTGATAATGGCTTGTCTTACTACTCCTACCTACACTTTGAACCTGAATGGTGCTCATTTTGGTTATTTCCCTGGAAAGAAGGGTTTAAGGCAAGGGGACCCTATTTCTCCTCTCTTATTTTGAATTTGTATGGAGTATCTCTCAAGAATTATGCATTATGCTGCTAATAATTGGCATTTTAGATATCATCCCTTATGCAAGAGTCTTAAATTGACTCATCTTCTGTTTGCTGATGATTTATTGATGTTTTGCAAAGGGGATAGTCACTCTATCATGTTACTCCTTAGAGCAATGGATACCTTTTCTGCAACTTCTGGTTTGAAAGTCAATGCTGCCAAGTCTGAGGTTGTCTTCAATGGAGTAGTTGTTAGTTTGAAAGCTGATATCATTCAGGTCTCTGGATTCCAGGAAGGTGCACTGCCTTTTAAATATTTGGGTGTCCCACTTCAACCTGGCAGGCTGTTAAGGAGGGATTGTAAGGTTCTCACTGATAAAATTGTCAGGAAAATTAGAGGTATTGGGGCAAGGAAGCTCAGCTATGCAGGAAGACTGGTCCTTATTAATTCTGTGTTGAGTACCTTGCATAACTATTGGGCATCTATCTTTCTTATTCCTAAGTGTGTAATTCATCAAATTGAAGCTATTTGCAGGAATTTCTTATAGGACAATAGCACTGAATACAATAGGGCTCCTTTGGTTGCTTGGAATGATATTTGTCATACTAAGAAGAAGGGAGAACTAGGGATTAAAAATGCTGGGGTGTGGAATGTGGCTAGTGTGGGGAAGTTGGTGCACTGGCTATATGCTAAAGCTGATAGGTTATGGGTCTTATGGATTGATCATGTTTACCTCAAAGGAGCTGACTGGTCTAACTATCATCCACCTCCAGATTCTAATTGGAACTGGAGGAATATTTGTAAAACTAGGGAGCTTTTGTCTAGTGGTTATCAGGGTCATCACTGGCAAGGGCAACCTACTTGTACTGGTTATACTGTTAGTTCTGGATACTGTTGGTTACAGGGCACACCCCCCCCCCCTGTCCAATGGTACACTGATGTTTAGAGTTCTTGGAATATACCTAAGCAGTCTTTTATAGGATGGTTGGTTCAGAGGAAGGCTCTAAATACTCGTGTTAAATTAGCAAGATTGAGCCTGTGCAGCTCTGATAGATGTTTTTTGTGTGAAGCAGTCTCATGAGCATCTGTTCACAGATTGTGTATACACTTCTAAGGTGAGTACTGGAGTTGAGGATTGGTTGCACCTTACTCTTACTGGTAGTGCTGGTTATACTAAACTTCAGAAGAAGATACGTCGACTGGCTAGGATGGCAGTTTGGTATAATATTTGGTAAGTCAGGAACATTTGCAGGTTGGATCATAAGGTGAAGAAGCCTGAGTATGTCATAGCTGAGATCATAGCTGAGATCATAGCTCAAGTTCGTCAAAGAATTATTCACAAGATTGACAGCATAGAGAAGTTAAAGAATAGAGATTGGTTAGTCAAGTTAGATATATGTCTCATGTAATGGTGTAGGCTTTCCAAAGTCTTGCACATGAATGCGTTACCTTGTAATTTCTTTTTATTAATACAAAAGCTCACATTTAGACAAAAAAAAAACTTTACAATTGTACATTTATCGCAAAAGAACTTAAATGGTCTTTCTATACCGTACTGAATTTGCAGCCTGTGACAAATGTTCATAACCAACTAGGAGTCGAAATACCAAATGATCTTAACCTGAATCGATCTCCTATAAATAATGTTTTGTTCCAAATATAAATGACTAACATTATATTTGGCTGCCCTTAGTAGATCCAAGATCCTAATCTGTATTGCCTTAATATCTGTCCAACAAACTTTAGAATGTACGCAATATCCGAACGCATACAAGCTAAATATATACCATAATACTTAAACACATTAAATATTTCCTAAGGCACGTGAATTTAAGCATTAATGAATTTTTCTGAATATTTTCCTTAGGGCATTTGAGACTAATTTGTCTCCTTTACTGAAAGGGTATAAAACTAGAACAACTTTCATACTCCCACTGAATCCTTAGTATCTAAAATCACCAACCACGTTCATCTAACACAAATAAGATGATAACATGATAGATTAAAGATTGCTTAGACGGAAAACTTAACTTTTAGCTTTACTGGATGAATTACCGTAATTTGCAGAAGACCTATACTTTGAATCCATTGAAACAAAGTTCTAATTAATGCACTGGATATTTTCATCTGTAACATTCATCCACTGTAACTGAGAAACTGAATATGCCAAATGTCCTTATAGTCAATACCGACAAGATGATCCAGACTGTCACATTACCTTCTTAATCCTTCTTGGTAACAAACTGTTAGGCCTGGAAATCCGCAGACCTTCCTGTTCGGTATCTCACCTGAACCTGACTACCAGGCTGTCAGGGTGTCAGGCTATCAGGGCACTTGAAGATAGGCGCCAGGCCATGGAGAGGGCAACGGTCAAAATATCAGGACGATATTAGACCATATACGCGTATAATAAAGGAATTATATACGCGACATTTAATGTGAAGATTACGTAGTAAAAGCAGTAATTAAGGGAGGAATAATTAGCAATTACTACTGGCAATTATGGAGAATATTCTGCCTTTAATGACCAGATCAAGCAGCCGTTCAAGATGGAAGACTATATAAGGAACACTTTGAAGATATAGGAGGCATCTTATTCATACGCAAGAAGAAGCATATACAACACTTAGAGAAATACAAAGATTGTTATTATCACATAATTATTCTCCCAAATTACATAGTTAAATCCTCTTCTGGCTTGGTGCCCGTGGTTTTTTCCCATTTGAGGGTTTTCCACGTACAAAATTGTTTGTTTTGTTGTTATTGTTATTTCATTTACGACTTATTATTGTACCCTGACGACCTGACTAACAGACTACCTAGAGCTAGTTAACCCTACACAGTTTTACCCTGACCTGATTTCACCTTGTGCAAAATCCACTCAAAACAATTGGCGCCCACCGTGGGGCATCTAGATCTTTAAATCCTTTTTTTCTTATCTTACAAAAACTCAAAAAACCTATAAAAATGGCCCAACCCACGGTTGAAGAACAATTGAATGCAGCTCTCCAAAAAATCGCTGAGTTGGAAAGCCTGAAAGAAAAAGTGGCCCAAACTGAAGCAGAAATCCTGCAATTGAAAGAATCTGAGTCGGCCCTGAAGCAAAAATTAGAAAAAACCCAAGGGGCAGGCTCTAGATTCCAACCAGGAACCCCGTTTTCATCAATCATTAAGAACGTTGATCTTTTCAGCTTTGGGAGCCCAAGTATTTCTAAAGTTATTAACGTAGATGGTGATGATGAACCAAAAGATAATGATAAAGAGAAACCTGATGAATCTGCAGCAGCCATCATGATGGCAGTAGTTCAGGAGATCAAGAAACTCAACGAAAAATTCGATAAGATACCAGGAGTACCTACCAGCATGGAAGAAGCCGCCCCTGATAGCTATGTTGACTCGCCTTTCATAGACGAAATAGAAAAAGTAGACCTACCAAAAAAATTCACTATTCCATCCATGAGGGTCTATGATGGAACCACGGATCCACAAAATCATGTGGCTCTTTACAAGCAGAAGATGCTGGCTGCATCAATTCCCAGCGAATTCAGACAAGTTTGCATGTGCAAAGGATTTGGAACGACCGACTGGCCCCGCCCTGCAATGGTACATCAACTCGCCAACTGGCAAGATATCCATTCCTTTGCCAACCCGATCAATAGTTTCAACCAACGGTTTGCAAGTAGCGGGGAGTTGGAAAAGCGATCCGTGACCTTTACCGAGTTACACGAAGCCTCGATGAAACTCTCGGACATTCCTTGCAAGATTCAACAAAGAGAAAGTGTCTATACCCAGGTGTGACGTTGGAACAACAGTGGAGGCATTCAGACAGGGGTTACTACCATACAGTGACCTATACAGCAAACTCACTAAGTATCCCTGCCACACCTTCGAAGATGTTCAGGCCAAGACTCTTGCTTTCATCAGGCTAGAAGAAGATAAAAGCTACAAACTTGGATCACCCGGTAGATCGAAGGACCATGAAAGAGGAAATAGGAAAAGCAACAGAGGGAACAATTATAGACCTACCCCATATTCTAGGCCAGACCAGTCAGAAGTTAACATGGCCCATGAGTATCAAGGTAAGGTTAAAGTTTATTCACCTATCTCCGAACATAACTTCAGTGTTGACATTGCAGGACTAATCCAGAGACTCGACAACATGGGATCAGCTGTTAGATGGCCCAAGAAGTCAGAGAATCCAAATCCCAGAAGAGACAACTCAAAATGGTGCGAATTTCACATGGATATTGGACACACCACGGATGATTGTTTCACCCTGAGAAAGGAGGTAGCCTACCTGTTAAAGTCAGGGTACTTAAAAGACCTTATCAAGACTAAGGGTAGGAACGCAAACCAGGATAAAGAAAACCAGGAGCACAAGCAGGATCGTAGTCTCCCTCCACCACCACCAATCTATGAAGTAAAATTCATATCTGGAGGTTCGGAAATTTGCGGCCTGACAAGTTCAGCAACAAAGAAGATAGCCAGGACACCAAGGACTGTGTCACCCTGCAAGCCGGATCTAATCCCTACAATCACTTTCAATGATTGTGACCTGGTGGGCATCCCTGATGTTCATCATGATGGCCTGGTCATTTCTATGCAGATTGGAACAGCCACGGTCAGAAGGATCCTGGTAGATGGAGGCAACTCAGTGAACCTGATCATGCCTGACGTACTGAAAGCCATGAAGATAAACGAGGATCAAATCACCAAGAGACCTAGCGTCCTAGTAGGATTCAGCGGTGAAACCAGGAGCACCTTAGGAGAAATCCACCTTCCAACCTACGTGGAAGGACTCTCATCTTATGAGAAGTTTGGAGTCCTTGACTGCCTGTCATCCTACAATGCCATCCTGGGCAGACCCTGGATTCACAATGTCAAGGCCGTACCATCAACCTATCACCAGTGCATCAAGATACCAACAGACTGGGGCATAGCCACAATCAAAGGGGATCACAAGACAGCCCAGGAATGCTACACAGTGACTTTGAAGCCTTCAAGGCAGGTAAGTCCCTGGCATAGCAATTACAGTACCCTGTCAGGAGCACTTATA
The DNA here is from genome assembly GCF_048544455.1 of Silene latifolia. Classification (NCBI taxonomy): domain Eukaryota; kingdom Viridiplantae; phylum Streptophyta; class Magnoliopsida; order Caryophyllales; family Caryophyllaceae; genus Silene; species Silene latifolia. Next base: position 8,034,734 of record NC_133531.1, read on the forward strand.
TGGCACCTCCCAGAATGGAAACAGATCAGGTAATCCTAGACCCTGACCACCCTGACAGGTATGTTTTGATAGGATCTGACGCCCCATATAGTGTCATGCCCGAACTGGTAAAATTCCTTAAAAATAAATCATCTTGGTTTGCTTGGTCACATTTTGATATGACTGGAATTAACGCTGATGTTATTACTCATAAGCTCAATGTTGACCCATCTTTTAAGCCTGTCTGTGATGAAAAGGCGCAAATTTGCAAATTGAAAGAAACACCATAATAAATGAGGAAGTAGAAAAACTCTTGGATATGGGGATGATCAGGGAAGTAATGTACCCTGAATGGCTGGCTAACGTGGTTGTTGTGTAGAAAAATAATGAGAAGTGGAGAGTCTATGTAGACTACACTGACCTAAACAAAGCCTGTCCTAAAGATCCATTCCCCCTCCCTCATATTGATGCCATGGTAGACGCCACAGCAGGCCATGAGATGCTAACATTCATGGATGCTTCAGTGATTCAATCGATAAAGATGCACCTGCCGACCGGGAGAGTCCGCATTCATTACTGATCGAGGCATATCTTTGTTACACTGCCATGTCTTTCGGCCTGAAGAATGCAGGGGCAACGTACCAGCGCCTGGTCAACATGATGTCTAAAGACCAGATATGTGACATCATGGAAGTATACATAGACGACATGGTGGTGAAATCCAAGAATGCAGAAGATCATGTGAAGCATCTAGAAATAGTATTTGAGATATTAGAAAAGTATAACATGAAGTTAAACCCTGCAAAGTGCCACTTTAGAGTCTCTGCGGGCAAATTTCTTGGATATATGGTCACAAAGAGAGGCATAGAAGCTAGCCCTGAACAGATAAAGGCTATCCTGGAACTACAGTCACCCAAGTCTGTCAAGGATATCCAAAAATTGACAGGCCGGGTGGCTGCCCTGAATCGCTTTATATCAAGATCCTCTGAAAGATGCAAAACATTATATAATCTCCTCAGGAAAAATAAACAATTCCAGTGGACGGATGAGCATGAGACAGCTTTTCAGGATCTAAAATCCTATTTATCATCTCCACCCTTACTGGCTAAGTGTGACGATCCGCGCACTTGAACCCTTAGATTTATTTTATGCTTATGTAATTTCATTTCCCTTGTACATTTGTAGTAAGTATTTTCTTAGTAGTTTTAGAATAGGTTTCCATAAATAGGTATATCGCTATTCTGAACTAAACTTGTAAATTCAATGTCTCCTGCTACCAGGATGTAATAATCAAATTTCCCTCTTTAGGGAGTACTAGTGAATGAAAATCTACTTCCTACCTTGTGCCTTCGTATTGCTTGTTGTTGCTTTGTTGTGAACGACTCTTTGCCTTCACTTTACTAACAAGCCGTGTTTGTGGGATCGACACTAGGATCCCGACTCACACCCCGAGACCCGAGTATCGTGCTAGTGGGCGATCCCTCACTAGTACGAAGATCCTTGTCGCTTGCATCTTGCCTTGAGACGGGCAAGGGTGCGCGCCACGGTCCGGCAAAAGTAGCGGACCGTGACATTTGGTATCGAGCCGGTCTTGGACGGGCGTCTGCAAGCCGCATTTGTTTATCGAGATCGAGAAAATGGGCGAAAAGATCGAGGACCGAGTGGATGCCTTAGAGGACGCAATCGACGTCAAGCTTCCCAAACTCGAGGACATCGTTATGCGGATGGCTGCGAGCCTCGAGGAGTTGCAAAAGACGGTTTGTGACCTTGAGACGAAGGTGGACGGGATGGACACCCGCATCCAAGCGATCAGTGGTGCGATCCCCGACGATCGGGAGGAAGAGATCAATCATCTGCATCGAAAGGTCGAGATGTTAGAGAACACTTGCGCCACGCTCGTGAAAGCGGTGGCCAATGACGGGAAATCTGTGGGGAGCCATAAGGTGAAGGCTCCTCCACCTCGTGCCTACGATGGGGCGAGGGATTCGAAAGCGGTGGATAACTTTATCTTCGATATGGAGCAATACTTCCGAGTAAGTGGGCTCGACGAAGACGCGGAAGTTGTCACGGCAAGCATGTATCTAGTCGACGATGCCAAGATGTGGTGGAGGGCTAGATACAAGGAAATCGATGCGGGCACGATTACGGTAACATCGTGGGCCGACTTCAAGAGGATCTTGAAGGATCACTTCTACCCCGAGAACACGGAGTTTGTTGCTCGGAAGAAGCTGAAGGAAATCAAGCACACCAAATCAATCCGAGAATATGTGAGGGAATTCTCAGCGTGCATGCTCGAGATTAGCGAAATTTTCGAGACGGATAGGACATTCGAATTCATTGACGGGTTGAAGAGGTGGGCACAACAGGAGGTCATGAGGCAGAATCCCAAAACTCCGTCTTCGGCCATATCAGCTGCGGAACGCCTGCTCAACTTTCACGGGGAGCGAGAGGCACCAAGAGTGGTAGCACCAACGGGGAATACTGGTGCGTCACAGAGTGGGTACAATGGACAAAGGCCACAAAACAGCGCCATTTCAGTTGGGAACAGTCGGTTCCGCTCGCAAGGAAGTCAAGCCCAATCGGCGAGCACTACAAACTCGCCCTCAAGCTCGTTTTCGAAGGTGGGAAACTCTACTGCTTCCACAACGAAGAGACCGTTCACGTGTTTTGTGTGCAAGGGTCCTCACAAGATGGCCGATTGTCCGAACAAAGCGGAATTCAATGCCATGTTCAAGCAGATGCCGAAAGGGGCTCAAGAACGTCTTGATGGGGCGTTGGCCGACTATCACCAAGAGTGTAACGAAGACTCGAGTGATGGTGAAGACCAACCACGGATGGTCTCACTCTAACGGATCAGCGCGATGGGGAAATACGAAGATTCCTCCGCCAAGAAATCCAACGGGCTCATGTACGTGGACTTGATGGTGAATGGGAAGCAAGCACGAGCCTTGATCGACTCGGGCGCCTCCCATAACTTTGTTACGAAAGAGGAAGCGGATCGGTTGGGGCTAGTTCTGCGGGATACTAACAATTTGCCTGAAGTTTGGTCAATGGGAAAATGAGACGCGTCCAAGGAGTGGCTAAGAAGGTCGCGGTCCAAGTGGGTGAGTGGGCAGGGGAGCTCGACTTCACCACCGTTCCGCTGGATGACTTCAAGTTAGTACTCGGGATGCAGTTCTTTCAGAAAGCATTGGTGGTATTGAAACCGAGTGACGGATCGATGCTACTAATGGGGTCTATCGTAGTGAAGACGGTAGACAGCGACGAAGACAAGGGGCAGCATCGAATTTCGGCTATGAGGGTGATACCGATGCCGAAACAAGGGATGCGACCTTGGAGAATGCCTAAAGGTTCGGTGGAGCCGAGGGCGAACAAGACCCAGGCTAACTACGATGCTAAGTGGCCTGGGGGACGAAAGAAGAGTCTACCCCCTCACCGAGGAGTAGACAATGAGGGCCGAGATGCCCAAAGAAGTAGGCCTCGTACCATCAGGGGGTCGCGTCGATGTCTTTGAATCGACGTCCTGGTTTGCGGGTCGGTCGACCCAGGAGATAAGGCCTCGTACCATCAGGGCCGCGTCGATGTCTTGAATCGACGTCCTGGTTTGGGTCGGTCGACCCAAGAAAGAAGGCCTCGTACCATCAGGGGGCCGCGCCGAAATGCTGATTCGGCGTCCTGGAGATCTCACATTCCCTTGAATGCAGGTGCTGAAGTGACGAGAGACAAGGTGAAGGTCCGTTGGGGCCAGTACTTGAAGGAATCCCGAGAGAGGTCTTTTCAAGCAACGGCAAAGTGGACTTTCCCGAGAGACAAGGAGCACGTGGTGGACTTGGAGAACATGATGTTCGGCAGCTTCTACGTCAAGGAACTCCAGCCTATCCTTGAGAGGACGAAGAGGCCAGTCATTGTTTGGGACGAAGCGCACATTCAAGCCGAGTTGTACAAGCCAATCCCCAACAGTGCATGGACAGTGAGAGCTCACCGAGGATGTCTCACCGAAGCACCATTCAAGATTTTTTGTGTTGCCGAGGGCGGCAACAGATTAGGTGGGGGAGAGTGTGACGATCCGCGCACTTGAACCCTTAGATTTATTTTATGCTTATTTAATTTCATTTCCCTTGTACATTTGTAGTAAGTATTTTCTTAGTAGTTTTAGAATAGGTTTCCATAAATAGGTATATCACTATTCTGAACTAAACTTGTAAATTCAATGTCTCCTGCTACCAGGATGTAATAATCAAATTTCCCTCTTTAGGGAGTACTAGTGAATGAAAATATACTTTCTACCTTGTGCCTTCGTATTGCTTGTTGTTGCTTTGTTGTGAACGACTCTTTGCCTTCACTTAACTAACAAGCCGTGTTTGTGGGATCGACACTAGGATCCCGACTCACACCCCGAGACCCAAGTATCGTGCTAGTGGGCGATCCCTCACTAGTACGAAGATCCTTGTCGCTTGCATCTTGCCTTGAGACGGGCAAAGGTGCGCGCCACGGTCCGGCAAAAGTAGCGGACCGTGACACTAAGCTAGAAAAAGGAGAACCTTTGTCAGTATACCTATCTGTCACTGACACAGCAGTGAGCGCAATCCTGGTGAAAGAACAGGACGAGCAGCAACATCCAGTCTACTATGTAAGTAAAAGCCTGCTAGATGCTGAGTTGAGGTATGGACTACTTGAAAAATATGTTTTAGCTTTAATTATGTCATGTACCAAGTTGAGACCTTATTTTGAAAATCACCCCATTATAGTCAGGACCAACCTACCCTTAAAATATGTCCTGCGCAAACCTGAACTTTCAGGCAGGATGACCAAATGGTCAGTACAGATTAGCACATATGACATCTCTTTTGAACACAGGGCAGCGATCAAATCGCAAGCCCTAGCAGAGTTTGTGGCTGATTTCAGCCCTAACCTGGAACCAGACCTAATAAAAGAAGTCAATCAACTAGAAAATAAAACCCCAGACCAGGAATGGACCCTATTCATAGATGGGGCATCCAACGCCAGGGGGACAGGGTTAGGACTAGTACTTAAATCACCACAGGGAGACGTAATAGCTCAGGCTGTGAGCTGTGAATTCAAAGCTACCAACAATGAAGCAGAATACGAAGCCCTGATAGCAGGCTTAAAGGTATGTCTAGACCTCGATGTTCAAAACCTAAAGGTAAAAACTGATTCACTCCTAATTGCCAATCAAATAAAGGGAATTTATACGGCTAAGGATGCAAAAATGATTTCGTATTTAGAATATGCAAAAAACCTTACCGCTAAATTTGCTTTATTTGACATAGATCAAATATCAAGAGACCTGAATACCCAGGCTGATGCTCTGGCCAACCTAGGCTCAAATTTCACCCCTACTGTTTTCAACAAAATACCAATTGTGCACTTATTAGAGCCAACTATCAGCAAACCTGAACAGGTCAATCCTGTCAATCAGGACAGTAACTCTTGGACTAAACACTATTATGATTGGTTTCTCCAAGGAATATTGCCCCAGGGAAGACATGAGGCAAGGGCTTTTAAAATTAGAGCTTCTACTTATGCCATCATCAATAACACCCTGTTCAAGAGATCGCAGGCTGGACCCTACCTGAGATGCTTGGAGCCTGACGAAGCCAAACTAGTACTTCAAGAAATACATGATGGACACTGTGGCAACCATAAAGGAGGAAAGAGCCTGGCAAGCAAAGTTCTCAGGACAGGCAACTACTGGCCTACACTAAGGGCTGACTGCCTAGAATAATCTTCAAAATGCGAAGCCTGCCAAATTCATGCACCAATCATACATCAGCCATTTGAACTCCTTCATTCAATCTCCGCACCCTGACCATTTATAAAGTGGGACATGGATATTGTGGGAAAGTTGCCTGCAGCTCCAGGACAAAAAGTCTTCATGTTAACCATGACTGATTACTTCTCCAAATGGATTGAGGCTGACTCTTTTAGGAAATTAACTGAAAAAGAAGTAATATCCTTCATCAGGACAAACATTATTTGCAGATATGGGATCCCATCAGAAATAGTATGTGACAACGGAACTCAGTTCGTTGGGAAAAGAACCCAAGCATTTTGTCAAGAATGGAATATCAACCTGGTAACATCAACCCCTGAATATCCAAAAGCTAATGGCCAGGCGGAATCAAGCAACAAGGTAGTCATAAGCTGCCTAAAAAAGAAGCTGAAAAGAAGACGAGGCAGATGGGCTGAAGAACTTCCATTAGTTCTATGGGCAGACAGGACAACTCCAAAAACTGCAACAGGCCAAACACCTTATTCCTTGGTGTATGGCTGTGAAGCTGTCATTCCTGCGGAAGTACGAGTACCAACATCCAGATGCAGCCTGAACAACGTTGAAGCAAACAAAGACCAGATGCAAGACAACTTGGTCTGGCAGAAGAATTAAGAGACGCTGCCAAAATCAGGATGACATCATATTAACAAGCAGTCGCCAGGACTTACAATAAAAACGTCAGGGTCAGGGTCTTTAAAGAAGGAGACCTTGTCCTACGCAAAGTATTTCCAAATAAAAAAGAAAAGTTAGCAGGAAAACTAGCTCCCACATGGAAATGCCCTTACTTAATTAATTCAATTGTTGGACAAGGAGCATACAGGCTCCAAACACTAGAAGGGGAAATGATCCCGAGATCCTGGAATATAACTCATTTAAAACTATTCCATATGTAAAGACCAGGTTACAATCAGGAATAAATTCAATCACTACTCAACCCAACATGCTATGTGATGAACTACATGTTTTACATGCCTTGTCTGTATTTTATATCTGCTCAACTAACCCATCTATTTACTTTTTGAATCCTGAACAATTATACATAATAAAAGATTATATGCATAAATATTCAGGACTGAGGGCTACTCTCTTTGTATATTCTGAAACAAAAATTCTTTGTACTTAATCGTGCTGACGAGTTGGTAACCACCACCAGATACGATAAAGAGTCGGGACCAATCGGTATGAAATAATTGCCCGACCGACTAGGTTTTCGCCACTTATTACAACCTACTGGACGCGCAAGACAAGACAGTGCAAGGGTGTTTTATCCCGACCATCAGTCTAAATGCCCTTCTGACAGGCCGAATACCAAGCCCTCCAGCTAGGCAGGGGACATAAGCCCTCCTGACAGGCCGTATTTCCCACCCCTTCAACCATTATAGCAAAGAAAACTATACTTGGTTGAAATTTTCATGACAAATTAAAACAAAAATAATGTGCAGGTTATTCAAGAAGAATAATGTGTAGATCATGCGAACGAAATACTTGACAGGCCCAACAGGATGAAACTCACAAATCAAGCAAAGTCAAAAGTGAAACCAGCCAAAAAGAGGCCGTCATGCCTATATTAATAAAAACCTTTGCCCCCAGGGGCAAAGGTGCCAAAATATTCATAAAGGCGAGGGAGAATCTCCCTGACCCAAAACAGGAAAATAAAAATAAATGTTTGCCCAGGGACATCCTCCCTGGATGGGCCAAAATACCAACTGGGAAATAAAATATATTACTGCTTCTCCTTAGAAGCAGCAGCATCAACAACCTGATCCCCACTCTTAGCCGGCTCAGCCTCAACGCCCTGCTCCCCCGGGGAATCGACCTCCTGTTCATTCTCCAAATTGTGCAGGTCAGGATACTTTGAAGCACAAAAGCCATCTCAGCTGCAGGGTCCCATTTGGCCCTAGCCTCGACAGGGTTTGACATAGCAGCCGCCCTTCCTTTGATATAGAAATAGAGGGAAGCGTCATCCAGCTTGAACTCCAAGTCATCCCTCTCTTGCCTGAGCTCCTCATTCCTATCCAAGGCCTCCTGCAACAGCCGCTTGCTTGAAACCGCCTCAGGCTTAGCAGCATCCCTCTCAGCCTGCACCCTGGTCAAGTCAGCAGCTTTAGCAGCCAGGTCAGCCCGTGCAAAATCCAGCTCAGATTTTAGCCTATCATAATCTGATCTCATCAGATCAATTCTGGCTACCAAAGAAGTAGCCTGATAAGCATTATGGAGACAGGTTGCAGCACCCTGACCAAAAACAGAGAAAAATATGAGTAACTTATACCAACAATAGAAGACTACCAAAATAAAACATAGAAATTATTCCAGCTTACCTCCCTAACAGCAGCCAGAGCACCAGCCAAGAGGCTAACTGAATGATCTATTGAAGCAACTGCCTGAGTAGCAGTTTCAACAGGGTCAAGGGTAAGCATGACATCCGATTTAGAAGCTGCATAGTCCCTGATCTTCACCCTAGCAGCCTCCATATTATCCAACCTGGCTCTCACCTCCCTGACCGGGGCAGAAACATCAACATCTTCAATTCTCCTTTTTTGGGCTGCTGAACTTGTCTCAGCAGGGGCGGCAGGTGCAGTAGTGACCTTGGCAGCATCAGACTGCTCAGTCAAGTCAATAACAGGTTCAGTATCCCCGCTTCCCTGGGGACCTTCCTCCTTAATCTTAGCCAGCCTGGCTGAGAGGTCAGCCATACCAAACCTGGCAAGGCGAATAGACGACCTGGTGGCTGCAACACGAAATGCTGTATCAGCAATATAAACCAAACATTATCAGGAAGCCTTGGTAAAAAGAAAGGAAAGATCAAGATGGACTTACTGCCTGAAGTAGTGGCACTAGCAGCCCCTGAAGCTTTAGCCGCTCTGGGAGCACCGTCAGCCTTCAAACAGCGTGGAAGGTGACCAACCATACAACAGAGAGGCCAGGACCTCTCCAAAGGAGGAATAGCAAGGAAAGCAGAAACATTAGGAGTGGGATACTCAGTTTCAGTAATCCAGTCATCAACTGCACACATAGGAGGTATGATTTATTATAAATTTCATTTTCACTAACAGATAAAACATGCAGGGCAAAGAAAGAAACCAAAAGACTCACCAGCCACACAGGCCTCATGATTTAAATACGCCAGGTCAGGACCCACAGAATTGGTCGTGACAAACATGTAGCCAGCAGCCCAGCCCTTATCATGGCCACTGTCCAAATTACTCAGAAGAGGAGTAGTAGACGCCCTGACCTTAAAACTTATACGGCCTGGACTGTTTGTTTTAACAGCATAACAGGTCTTCAAATCGTCAAGAGAAAAAGAAATATTGTGTTTTTTTTACAGAGGTTCTCAATAGAACATACAACCTTCCACACCATTGGAATTAATTGATAAGATGGAACAACGATTTCTTTAATAACCTCAACCATAAGAGGAGAAAAAGGAAGCTTACAGCCTGCCCTGAAGGCCCAGTCATGGATGCAGAGCCAACCAGGACAAGCCCATTCAGCCCTAATAGGAGAATCCTCAGGGATCCAGACTTCAGCATCAGCAGGGATGATCCCCTTATCCTTCAAAATCTTCTCGAACTCAGGCTTCAAACGGTTTGCAGGAGACTGCTCCTCATTTAAAGCCTTCGTAGGCTTGAATTGAAAAGCACCATGAGATATTGAGATCATATCCAATGGAGGATCACTCGGCTTATCTACTATGGGAGATGGAGCATCAGAAGAAGCAGGTAAGGTTTCAGAAGAAATTTCCTCAGGATTCTGGGGAGGAGGAGTTGCAGGAACCGCTGCCCTGGTAGATTTATTCTTTGCAACCATTATTTAAAAGATTATGGAAGATTGATTAAAGATTGAGGGAGTTGGGAATTAAGAAAACTGAAGAAAAGATTGTTAAAAGAAGATAAGAAGAAATTGCGTTGATGAGTTCAAATTAATGAAGCACACAAGTATTTATAGTGGAAAATATTAGGGTTTTAGCCGCAAAATCATTAAGGCAATTGTAGTAAATAACCACGTGTCAGCAATTGCAGTAAAAGAGCCGTTACAGGAAACTAATCAGGAAAAACTTAACCGTTGGGTAATCTTACCAATAATAAAGTTATCTCCTCGTTTTTTCGTCCTGGCACAATGCAAATGAGAAGATAAGGGGCAATTGTTAGGGCTGGAAATCCGCAGACCTTCCTGGTCGGTATCTCACCTGAACCTGACTACCAGGCTGTCAGGGTGTCAGGCTATCAGGGCACTTGAAGATAGGCGCCAGGCCATGGAGAGGACAACGGTCAAAATATCAGGACGATATTAGACCATATACGCGTATAATAAAGGAATTATATACGCGGCATTTAATGTGAAGATTACGCAGTAAAAGCAGTAATTAAGGGAGGAATAATTAGCAATTATTACTGGCAATTATGGAGAATATTCTGCCTTTAATGACCAGATCAAGCAGCCGTTCAAGATGGAAGACTATATAAGGAATACTTTGAAGATATAGGAGGCATCTCATTCATACGCAAGAAGAAGCATATACAACACTTAGAGAAATGACTAAACCATCTAATAAAAAAAAATGTTAGAGATAGAAAGAGAAAAAGCTCTAAATTCGTGACCTAGATTTCTGCAATCCGCTGCTATGGCAGTCATGACATTTACTGATAATTCTTTTTCACCGTTAGTTAGTTCTACTCAACGATCAAATAATCATGATAATTCACAGAAATCCCAGCAAATTACAAAATCAAAAGGAAAATCAACACAAAAAAATAATAAAAGTGGTAGGGTTTCTGGTGAATCGTCTGATACGGATGGTGTAGTAATACAGGTTCAGGGCCCTGGTTCAACTGATGTGCAGAAGACGAAGACGATGGTTGAACTGAATGGGATCCTGACTCTGAACTTAGAAGAGGCTGATGTGGGCTCTAAAGATACAGGATGGAAGGTTAAGCAAGGAGGGAAGATTATTCCAGTCACGGAACCCATTGCAGAGGAGGAAGATACATCTCTTCTACTACAATACTCAAAGGATGACATCAAAGCTGAGGTAGACTTCTGGAATCTATCAGTTTGTTGTTATATTTTGGGAGCCAACCCTCCATGGGAGGTTGTAGAAGGATATGTGTATAGGGTTTGGTCTCAGTTTGATATAGACAGGGTGTCGTTTATGGATAATGGGGTTTTTCTGGTACGGTTTAAGACACTTGAGAAAAAACAAACCTTGTTAGATTCAGGATACTACTTGTTTGATAATAAACCTATTATTATCAAGTTGTGGGAGTCTGAGCTTGACTTGGTTAAACGTAAAGTGGATATCGTCCCTGTCTGGGTTAGATTGTATGGTATTCCTCTGAAATTTTGGGGGGATTGCCTACCAAAAATTGCAGGCTTAGTGGGGACCTATGTTAAGAAGGATGAAGCCACTGCTGACAAAACTAGATTGAGTTATGCTAGAGTAATGGTGGAAGTGGGAATGGATCAGAAGTTATCAGAACATGTTTGTTTTTTGGATGAGGCTGGTCAGAAAGTGAATGTGAAGGTTGATTATGAGTGGAAGCCTATTACTTGTTCAGTTTGTAGGGGAATGGGGCATTCTGGAGACCAATGTAGAAAAGCTCCTCCTAAGCCTAAGAGACAGACTGGTAATAGGCAGAAACAAGTATGGAGGCCAGTGCAGAAAAAGGTTCAGGATGTGTTTGCTCAGCCTGACTCCCTGTTTACTCCTGCTGTTTTTCCTACTTTGGCAAGTACCATTAAGGCTACTCCAACTCGTAATTTAATGAGGCTGAATAGGCAGGATGGGCCATTAGGAAAGAGGGCACTGGGTAAATCTGGAGCTTATTCTTTCATTGATGCTCTTAATGGTGTGAATACTCCTGGAGGGGGGGGGGGGTAGTTCAGAGTGGAAAGGACCCTCCTCCACCAACTCCTAATGCATAATATCGGGTTTTGGAATGTTAGGGGGTTGAATGACCTGAATAAACAGAAGTTAGTCAAATGGTTTATGCATAATAATGGAGTAAGTCTTTTTGGGTTATTAGAGACTAAAATAAAACCTAGTAGCTTATTAAAGAAGAATACTACTATTTGTGATGGCTGGTGCATTTCAACAAACTGTTCTTGGCATAAAGGAGGAAGAATTTGGATAATGTGGAAACCTCATTCCTTTGATATTCAATTTCTGTCTTATGGGGCTCAGTATATCCATATGTTGGTGGAGTCAAAAGTGGATTCACATAAGTTTTATCTTACTATGATCTATGCTTTCAATGGATTGAATGAGAGGATTGAATTATGGGAGTTTTTGAAGGAGTTTGCTGTTCATTGTGATTTGCCTTGGCTTTGGTCAAGGGATTTTAACACAGTGCTGTCTCCTGTGGAGAGATTAGGTGGCAGCTCTACTGATGCAGAGATGCAACATTTCTAGGAGTGTGTGTCTTTGTGTAATATGGAGGATGTGCAGGCTACAGGTGCCTTGTTTACTTGGTCGAATAAACAAGAGCCTGCTGATAGGGTCTATAGTAGGCTAGATAGAGTTATGGGGAATAAGGAGTGGTTGAATCAATTTGAGGATTATGTAGCTCACTTCCACCCTGAAGGCATTTTTTATCATTGTCCCTGTACTGTGGTGAATAGGAGAGTAGAGTTTAGTGGCAGGAGAAGTTTTAAATACTTTAATATGTGGGGTAGGTCTGACCAATTTGCTGATTGTGTTGAGAGTATTTGGAAGCAAAGATATGATGGTACAAAAATGTTTAGAGTGGTGAAGAAATTGAAGCACCTGAAACCTGTGTTAAAGAGACTGAACAAGGATTGTTTCTCTGACATTGAGAATACTACTAACCTCACTAGTACTCTATTAGAACAAATTCAAAAAGATTTGGTGGAAAAGCCAGGTGATATGGAGTTAATGCAAAGAGAGATGGATGTTGCTCATGAATTAAGAGAGTTGATGGTGGCTAGAGATAGCTTTCTTGTTCAGAAGGCAAAAATCCAATGGTCATTAGAAGGGGATATCAACACATCATTTTTTCATAATTCTATTAAGAAAAGAGTCATGCTTAACAAGGTGTTAGCTATTGAGGATAAGAATGGAAATTTATGCACTGAAGGGGACCAGATTCAGGCTGCCTTTCTACAATACTATGAGGGTCTATTGGGAACAAAGACAGATGTTGAGGATGTGAATGTCAATGTGGTTAGACGTGGCAAATGCTGTTCTCAGGAACATTGGGATATACTGAATGCACCTGTGACTGCTGATGAGGTTAAGAAAAGCCTGTTTAGCATACCAAAGGAGAAATCCCCTGGACCTGATGGCTATACAAGCCAGTTCTTTAGGGATGCCTGGGGAATTATTGGACAGGAGGTGTGTGATGCTGTTATCAATTTTTTTAAAATTGGAAAATTGCTGCAACAACTAAATGCTACTGTGATAACTCTCATTCCTAAGGTGGATAGGCCATCTAGTGTAACACACTTCAGGCCTATCTCTTGCTGTAATGTACTATACAAGACAATATCCAAACTGTTGTGTAATAGAATGGCTAAAGTGTTACCTGAGGTGATTAGTAGGAATCAGGGAGCTTTTATTGAAGGTAGGAGCATATTGGAGAATATCTTGATTTCCCAAGATTTGGTAAGGCTCTATAATAGGGAGCATGTGTCTCCTAGGTGTATGTTCAAACTTGACCTACAAAAAGCTTATGACACTATTGAATGGAAGTTTCTTGATCAGATGCTAGATGCTCTTTGTTTCCCTGAGAAGTTTAGGATGCTAGTAATGAAGTGTGTGATGTCTACTTCTTTCTCTTTGAATCTGAATGGGGGCTCAGTTTGGGTATTTTAAGGGTAAGCGTGGATTAAGACAAGGTGATCCTGTTTCTCCTCTCTTATTTACTATTTGCATGGAGTACCTAACTAGAGTGCTGGATTTTGTAACTCAGAAGTGGTTCTTTAGGTTCCATCCATTGTGTGGTGCTCTTAATTTGAACCACTTATTATTTGCAGACGATTTACTAATGTTCTGTAAGGGTGATGTGAGGTCTATTATGCTATTATTGTGTGCTTTTGCTACTTTCTCTGCTACCTCAGGCCTTAGAGTAAATGCTGCCAAGTCTGAAGTAGTGTTTAATGGGGTGTCTGAGGAGATAAGGGCTGATATTATTCAGGTGTCTGGTTTTAGGGAAGGTACTTTGCCTGTGAAATACTTAGGGATACCTATTCAGTCTGGTAGACTCACTACTCATGATTGTAATGTGTTGGTTGATAAAATTGTGAGTAAGATAAGGGGGATTGGTGCCAGAAAGTTGAGTTATGCAGGGAGGTTAACACTCATTAACTCTGTGTTTAATACCCTACATAATTATTGGGAATCAATTTTTCTTATTCCTAAACTGGTCATCAAAAAAATTGAAGCAGTGTGTAGAAATTACTTGTGGGATGGTGGGGTTGACTACAACAAGGCTCCTCTAGCCTCCTGGAAAAAACTTTGCTGCAGTAAGAAAAGTGGTGGTTTAGGTGTGATTGAAGCTGGGGTGTGGAATATTGCTGTGGTTGGTAAATTGGTGCATTGGATTTATACTAAAGCAGATAGGTTATGGGTGCAATGGGTGGATCATGTTTATATGAAAGGTGCTGATTGGTGTACGTATCAACCTCCTCTTGATTCTAATTGGAATTGGAGGAACATATGCAAGGTTAGAGACATTATGCATACTGGTTATCAGAATAACTGTTGGGTTGCTGATCCTAGAGGTTATTCTATAAGATCAGGGTACCATTGGCTGCAGGGACTGCACCCCTCTGTGCAGTGGTATCAGGAAGTGTGGGATACATGGTGTGTGCCTAAACACTCCTTTATTGGCTGGCTCATTCATCATGAAGCTTTGAATACAAGGGAGAAATTGTTTTCTATAGGAGTGGTAGATTCTAGGCAATGTGTACTTTGTGAAAGGGATGTGGAGACTCATGCTCACCTGTTTGGTTTGTGTGAGTACAGTAGCAGAATTCTGAATGGTATGGAGAGTTGGTTGCAGGTTGGGCTCGCTGGAGTTCCTCATGCTTGTTCGACAGTGCAGATTAAAGTTTGTCATATGGCAAAGATGGCTTGTTGGTACTATCTTTGGATGGAAAGGAATTGTTGCAGAGTGGAAGGGAGATTAGCTAGGCCTGAGATAGTCTGTACTGATGTCCAGAGGCTAATTAGATCAAGAATTCAGCAGTTGCTCCCATCAGTGGTAGGGCATGCTGATAACACTTAGAGAAATACAAAGATTGTTATTATCATATAATTATTCTCCCAAATTACATAGTGAAATCCTCTCCTGACTTGGTGCCCGTGGTTTTTTCCCATTCAAGGGTTTTCCACGTACAAAATTGTTTGTTTTGTTGTTATTGTTATTTCATTTACGACTTATTATTGTACCCTGACGACCTGACTAACAGACTACCTAGAGCTAGTTAACCCTACACAGTTTTACCCTGACCTGATTTCACCTTGTGCAAAATCCACTCAAAACACAAACCAATATATTTCACAACTTTAGATAATGGAACAATGTCCAAATATCACCGTCCATCAAATGACTTAATTTCTTTACGGCATCAAATCCACCTATATGAGTTAGGACCTTCAATGGTTTGCTAGATGGTGACTAGATCACTTTTAACCTTTCATTGTCTAACTCTTACTGCAACTTGTTAGTCCGTCATTACATTGTTATTCCCTTTTAACCATATAGAAAAACAATGTAATTATCTATAATTGCATTAATCTTTATAAGTGGATCTTTTAATGAATTGGTTCTTGAGATATTTGAGTTTGTTCTACCGAATTTATCTTGATCCTATGTAGGGAGACTGAACAATTTCAATTACCTTATTTCCCACTCAAACTCAATATCCTCAACGAACCCTATAATTTCCGTCTTAAATAACTTGATTGTGGGATCATTACCTTATTACCCTTAAACCTTAAATACTATCCAACAAAATAGTCATTGACATCCCTTAAGTCCAACTATTAACTTTATGGCTTTTAAACCTCAACCTTAATTAGTTAGACATACTAGATATGTAAATATTTTACACTATCATTAAATAGTCAATGCTATTGTTAGAACTTTATCCAAATATAGTTGTAGTCTTAAGAAATTATTACTAGAATAATATGGAAAAGAGTATGAATAATCACACTCTTTCCCAGGCCTTAGGATCTTGTTTGTTTACATACTACACCATCCATATTAAGAATTCTCATATGGTGTAATAATGTCAAATACAAGATCGAACTCCTCTAGAAATTCTTAAAAATAACCTTGACGTTGTTATCCTTAATAGTCATTTGCCAAATTATTAACACTTATGATCAAAGATGACAAAAATATTCTTTTACTGAGTAAAATAACTCAGTCAAATATCACTAAAACGTCAAGAACTTAAAACTTCTCACAAATGAGATTCAGATATCCATGTCTAAATTCCGTCTACAAATTAACATAATAATTTAAACCATTAATACTGAAGTATAAAATGGTTCACCTATCCGTATATGTTAATAATAAGACATCAAAAATCACTTGATATCTAATCTCCTTTTAGTTTGACTTTATCCCTTTAAATATGAAAATCCGAAGTAAAGGGGGCAACAATTTCATTTTGACACAAAACCTTAATATTCCTTATAATGTGTCATATCGAAAAGAAATTATCACTTCTGACTTATTGTTTATATCCACTGAACTTGAATGCAAACTTACTTGAAAGAGACTAAAATCTAAACTATATAAAGCTATCAACAATGATGGATTCATCATTATTTGAATTTGGAAAACACAAAATTAATTATTTCTCAATGGACAAAGAACCAAATTTACCCATATGAAAAATATCCGAATTCCACCTACGGTGGTACCAAAAAGAATTTTCCAAATTCAAATAAAGGAACAAGTCATTAATGATAACTAAATTAGTTGATTGTTTCAAATAACTTAGATGATGACATGCCCAAATAGATGAATCTTTCATCATCAATTGGCTTGTAACATCTCAATTATACTTGCATCAATATACTTATGTTGGTGGAGAAACCAAATTCACCCACCAAACATGATTGGATATAAAAATTAACCTTAGACAAACCGAATGAGAAGTTTAACTTTACCGACACGCCAAGCGTTAAAACTGGTACTAGATTTTCCTTATGTGTCAAAACTCTTAACAAACTAACGACTAAAAAAGTCTAACCTTATGTTTGTTATTGTTTCTTTGAGTTTGACTTTAGCAGCTTCTTAATTAACTGAATTAACTGAATCAATGCCCTTAAATATTTCCTTAATGTCACCTTAGATAATCAGTAAACATGCTTTTGAATGTTCTATTCCCCAAATCACGTGAGTCCACACGATACTTTAATCCTTATGAGTAGCAATTATACATTCTCAATCCAATGTTAAGATTATCGCGACTCATAATAAGTCTTCTACATTCCCTTACCATTCATTTGATAAATGGTTTCATCCGAATTGAGAATGTAACCGAATATGACAGATATAATAACCATAAATGTCAAACTGAATGAGCAAAACAACCATTATATTTTGAATAAATTCAAATAATTAAAATGTCCTTGCAAAATTAATATTTAGTTAGTGAACATAAATATTAACTAGTTAAAGACATCACTCTTTAGTAATTGTAATTAAATATTGACGATAAGCTCACGTCGAATACTAAACCTTCCTTTGGGCCAACTTAATATTCACATGAAAAACCAAATAATCATCACATATTTATTACCCAACGTGTATATGCAATTCGGCAAAATAATGGTCTTCCTTTGGGCCGACCATTATTCGCATGAATTACACACACTAAACCAAAAATTGAATTTATTCACCCTAACAAACTGTATGGGCATAATCCATATGAGTGTCATAAAAATAACGACACTCCCTTAACTTGATTTTCAGATTCAAATATTGGCATCCTCATCAACACAAGAAACCTAGCACCACATTAAGTTTAGTCTTTGGACATAAAATTAACTTGTAAGTGGTCATCTTGGTGTAGTGATCAAGTATTAACAATAAATTCCTGTCAAACATTAAGCCTTCCTTTGGGCCGACTTAATATTCACATGGAAACCTTACAATTGTTACATACTTACCACCACAAGCATGACTGAATTTTGGCCAAATAATAGCCTTCCTTTGGGTTGACCATTATCCGCATGAAACTCAATCACACACTGTTGTCATAATATTCTAAATCATTCAACTTACACAATAGAGGTTACTTTGGCAACTTAATGTGTCAATCAAACAACCTAAAATATCAGACCCGTTATTATAAATCCGATTGGCCAATTAATAAATCTGAAAACACAAATTCTTAATTGACAAGTGACTTAACCTTTAGTGATAATATATAAAACTATATCAAAATAGTTCCTTAAGCGTCCAAGGTTCCGTTTGGCACAACACTTCAGGTAGCTTATTTGACCAAAGTAGCTTATTTGACCAAAATTTCAGCTACCTGATTAAGTGTTTGGTAAGTAGCTTATTTGGTCAAATAAGGTACCTGAAATGAAATGCTACCTCAGGTAGCATACCTCAGGTAGCATTTGAGAAATCAGGTACCTGAAATGACTTATTTTCCATTTTGTACTCCTTTATTCTATAATATTAAATAATTTTCATATCCTTTTACGTCATTTTACCAAAATCAGCTACCTTTTCAGCTAGTTTGTCAAACATATTTTTATATAATCAGTTACCTTATCAGCTCCTAATTTTCAGCTACCTTATCAGTTATCTTTTCAGGTTTCAGTTAGCTTTTCAGTTTTCAGCTACCTTTTCAGGTAGTTTTTTCCAAAAAGAGCCCAAGTCTTTAAAAAAAAATCATTGACCGTATGAAGTATAGTCGGTTAAAGATTAGTTGGTTGACTGTTTAGAGTTGGTCAATTCTGTTATAACAGAATTCTGTTACACTCCCTCTGTATATAAAGACATCCCCTTGTACAAATCATTTAACTTAATAGAATCACACTTTATTTACTTTCTCTGTCTTCATACATTTCTTACTGTGTTCATCAATGGCGACCTTCAACATCATTAATAGCGTCTGGATCACTTGATCATTCTCAGTTTCACATGGTATCAGAGTGATCTGTCTCTTAACGCCATTAACAATTCATCAATTCATCATTTCATCAAATTTGTTCTTATTTTCTTCCGCTTCGCATTTTTTTTACATAAAATTCCAAAAATCTTCACATATTCATCTTCATTTGTGTTTCCTTCTTTCTTTTGTGCTTCGTTTGCTCTCCTTACAGCTCGAATTTCATCTCTTTTGAGTTTTCCCCAAATTTCTCAAACTTAGGGTTTGCGATTTCATTTTGTTCTGCGATTCTTCGTCTTCGATTGTATCAATTCGTCTTTCATCATGCCTGAATCTGTGACTTCCGCGACGGGTGATGATTACAGCAATCCTTATGATGATCCGCTGTTTCTTTCAAATTCTGATTTTACTTCGATGTCGCTTGTTACCACTCCTTTTACTCGCAAGAACTTTCTCAATTGGAGTCGTGAAGTTCTCATGGGAGTTGGAGCTAAGAATAAGCAAGGATTTCTTGATGGATCCACAGCTATGCCTTCTACTACTTCTTCAAAGTATCAGCAACGGCGACGCTCTGATAATATGGTACGATGCTGGCTTCTTCATGCTCTTTCGCCAGAAATCAAAGCGGTGTTCATGACGACTAAGTCTGCCAGACGTTTATGGACAGATCTTCATGAGATGTACGGTCAGAGTAATGCACCATTATTGTACCAATTGAAGAAGGAGATTAAAAATATTTCTCAGTCCACAGACGAATCAATTGTTGAATATTACAACAAATTGAAGCGTCATTGGGACGATATTGATGATCTTGAGCCTTATCCTGATTGCACTTGTGGAGTTATGTCTAAGTGTACTTGCAATCTTCTCAAGAAGGTGCTGGAAATGGCTTCTCAAGAGAAAGTCATTACTTTCTTAATGGGATTAGATGATTCTTATGATAATCTCCGGACAAATATCTTGTCAATGGAGCCTTTGCCTACTATTAACAAGGCTTACTCTCTTGTTCAGCAAATTGAAAGTCAGAAGTCTTTTTCTAAGCTTGTTCTTAACCAGGCAGAGTCTAGTGCTATGGCGGTTAACCGGGGTAAAGGATCAGGCCACTGGAACAAACCAAGTGATGCCAAGAACTGGAATGTTTGGTCTCGAAATGGTGCTGGTACTGGTGCTAGTACTGGGAAAGATGGTGCAGGACAGCATAAAAAAGGGAAGCGTTGGTGTGATCACTGTAATAAAAGTGGTCACACTAGGGATGCTTGTTTCATTCTCCATCCAGAGCTGAGGGAGTAATACAATGCTCGATTTGCTAATCAAACTGGAGGTTCTGCGCATAATGTCAGTAAAGAGGATAATCCTCTCATGGGTGATGCTGATCATTCTGGTTTCACAGTCACTGGGGTTGCAGATTCGTCAAAGCTGGATATAGATCCTAAACTGTTTGCAGCAATTTATCAGCAGATGATGCATTATAAACAGCAAGGTGGTCACGATCAGTCAGATTATTCTGTTGTCAATTTTGCAGGTAACTCTCTTGTGACCAATGCTTATACTACTCTTTTTCAGTCACCCACTAGTTCTTGGATTATTGACTCTGGTGCGACTGATCACATGAGTTCTGCTATACATTTGTTTGTTAACAAAAAGCTGTTACCTAAGCCCATCAAAGTTGGTCTCCCTGATGGAACCTGTAAGTTTGTGACTCTTACAGGAGATGTGGTCATTAATCAGCATCTGGTTCTTTATGATGTTTTCTATATAGCAGATTTTAAGCATAATCTGTTATCCGTTGGAAAGTTGTTAGCTGCCAATGGATATTCTGTCATTTTTAACAATGATGGGTGTGTGGTACAGGACCATCCACATAAGGTCACTGTGGCTGTAGGCATAAAGGAAGGAGGCCTATACAAATTGGAGTCTCATAAAGAGGACAAAACTTGGGAGCATAGTAGTTCACAAGTTAGTATTAGTTCTATTTCTCAGAATAAAGTTTGTACTTCTGATTTAGCATTGTTACATGCCAGACTAGGGCACTCTTCTTTGTCTAAAATGAGGCACCTAGATTTTGTCAAAAGTGAGGGAATGGATAAATTTGTATGTGAGACTTGTGCTTTGGCAAAAATGCACAAATTGCCTTATAAAAGAAGTGATTCTCTTGCTTACTCTTCTTTTGACTTGGTTCATATTGATCTTTGGGGACCTTATAAACGACCTTCTTTGACTGGGGCTACCTATTTTTTGACCATTGTGGATGATCATACCAGGGTCACTTGGACATTCCTTTTAAAGGATAAATACCAAGTTTTTCAGACCATTAAGGATTATTTAGCTCAAATTAAGACACAATTTCATAAAGATGTCATGATAGTTAGAAGTGATAATGGGACTGAGATAGTACAGCAGGCTTGTGGGAGATTGTTTTTAGACAAAGGCATCTTGCATCAGAAAAGTGCACCAGGGTGTCCTCAACAAAATGGTCGAGTTGAGAGGAAGCATCGACATTTGATAGAGACAGCAAGAGCTTTGATTTTGTTTGCTAATCTTCCTAAGAAGTTTTGGGGTGAATGTTTGCTGGCAGCTACCCATATTATCAATAAACTGCCTAGTTCAGTCTTATCCTGGCAAGTTCCTTCTGAGTTGCTGTTCAACAAGCCAGTGACCTGTGATGAATTGAGGATAATAGGTTGCTTGTGTTTTGCTTTATCTCCTGGTCATTCACGGGACAAATTTGACCCTAAAGCTAGGAGATGCATAATGTTAGGCTATCCTTTTCTACAAAAAGCCTATAAACTCTATGACTTGGAGAGTCATAAGATTATAATAAGTAGAGATGTCCTTTTTCATGAATCTACTTTACCCTATAAAGCTGGCACACCAGCTGATACATCTTTATCAAAGGAACCTTTGCACGTTGTGGACCTACCTTGTGCAGAAGAAGATAGTAATCCCATTGTCACACACAGTACTCTTTCACCTACTAATACAACTACACATACTCCAAATACTACTTATGATTTCACTCCTGACAATCATACAAACAATTCTACCCATACTACTATTCCTTCAAATATTTCTCCTAATTCTCCCATACTCAATGAATATGTTTCTACTACTTCTACTGATCATATTAATGAAGTAGCCTCTCATGTACCAAGAACTTCAGCAAGAAATGTGAATATTCCAGCTAGGTTACAAGATTGTGTCTGTCCCATCTTGCCACGCAAAACTAGACTCAATCCAGAGAATTCCTCTACCGAATCTTCTTCTTTCACAGCACACAAAGTATTACTATCTGCTTCCCAGACCCCCCTTATTCCTGAACCAGCCTCTTATCTCCAAGCTAAAACAGATAAGGAATGGGTGAGAGCTATGGAACAGGAACTGCATGCCTTAGAGCAGAATGGGACTTGGGATATTGTTGTCTTACCTCATGGTTATAAACCCATAGGCTCCAAATGGGTATATAAAATCAAGTACAAGGCAGATGGTACTGTTGATAGGTACAAAGCTAGATTGGTGGCTAAAGGATATAATCAAGTCCAAGGAAAAGACTATAAACACACCTTTAGTCCTGTAGCAAAGTTTACTATTGTTAGAGTGTTTCTTGCTGTTTCAGCTGCTAATAGATGGCCTATTCATCAGCTTGACATAAATAATGCCTTTTTTCATGGCTTTCTTGATGAAGAATTATATATGGTGCCACCAGAAGGTTACAAGCCATTACTACCTCGACAAGTATGCAAACTCAGGATGTCTCTTTATGGCTTAAAGCAAGCCTCTAGGCAGTGGAACCTTGAGTTAACTAAGCTGCTTTTAGCACAAGGTTTCAGTCAATCAAAGAATGATTATTCTTTGTTTCATAAAAACAACAATGGCAAGTTCACAAGTGTGCTTGTATATGTTGATGATTTACTCATCTCAGGAAGTGACTCTGCTGAAATTACTCAACTTAAGAAAGCACTGGATGCAGCTTTTACTATCAAAGATTTGGGGCTTATCAAGTACTTCTTGGGTCTTGAAGTCAGCAGCACAGAAAAAGGTCTTTATTTGAATCAAAAGAAGTATGTCAATGATATCTTACATGACACTGGAATGTATGAATGCAAGTCTAGTGCATTCCCTTTACCTAAAGGACTACAGCTCTCCACAGATGTAGGAGATATTTTGCCTGATCCAGAGGTGTATCGCAGGTTGGTTGGGAGGCTATTATATTTAAACCTCACCAGACCTGATCTTTCCTTTGCGGTTCAGCATCTCAGTCAATTCCTTGCTTGTCCAAGGCAACCTCATTGGCAAGCAGCTCTACATGTGGTGAGATATTTGAAGCATACTGTAGATGCTGCCATTTTTTATCCTGCAAACAATCAGCTCATTCTCAGGGCATTCACAGATGCAGATTGGGGCACTTGTAGCTTCAGTTGCAGGTCTATCACAGGACAATGCGTTTTTCTGGGAAATGCTTTGGTTTCCTGGAAAACAAAAAAGCAAAAGACTGTGTCCAAGTCTTCAGCTGAGTCTGAATATAGGGCAATGTCCTATACTTCAGGGGAAATTGTATGGCTTCAGAGATTATTGTTGGATTTCAATATCAAAGTGCCTACCCCAATCACCATGTATTGTGATAATAAAGCTGCAGAGCACATTGCAGCCAATCCCGTCTTCCATGAAAGGACTAAGCACCTTAATATATATTGTCATTACGTCAGGGAGAAGATACAAGAAGGATTGTATTTTGTGTGGATTTTGCGCAAGGCGAAATCAGGTCAGGGTGCTATCTTGCAGGGTTAACTAGCTCTAATTAGATTTCTGGTCAGGTTGACAGGGTACGATAGTAAGCTGTAAATAAGATAACAAAAATAACAAGACAAACAATTTTGTACGTGAAAAACCCTTGAATGGGAAAAAACCACGGGCACCAAGCCAGGAGAGGATTTCACTATATGATTTGAGAGAGTATTCTCATGATAACAACAATGCTTATATTTCTATGTAATATGTGTAAATCTTCTTGCGTATGAATGATGTCCTCCTTCAGATCTCTCAAGTGTTCTTTATATAGCTTCCTATCTTGAACTATTTTTGCATAATCAAGCATTGAAGGTGAATATTCTCCATAATTGCTTTGGTAATAATTGCTGAATATTTCCCTCTTAATTACCGTATTTCTTCGCACAATCTTCATACTTAATCTGCGTATTTATTTCCATTAATATACGCGGATATGGTCAAATTTTGTCCGATATTTGACTGTTGTCCTCTCAATGGCCTCGGCGCCTAACTTCATGTGCCCCGAGAGCCTGGCACCCGAGAGCCTGGATCAGGTTTAGATGAGATCTTGATCGGGGTGGTCTGCATGGATTTCAGGCCTAACAATTGCCTCTTATCTTCTCATTGGTAGTGCCAGGACGAAAAAATGAGGAGATAACTTTAATTTTGATAAGATCACCCAACGGTTAATTTTCCCTGATCAGTTTCCTGTAACGGCTCTTTTTACTGCAACTGCTTGACGCGTGGTCTATTTACTGCAACTTCCTTAATTATTTTGCGGCTAAAACCCTAATCTTCTTTGCTATAAATACTTGGGTGCTTCATTGATTTGAACTCATCAACATAATTTCTTCGTCTTCTTTCTCTTAACTTCCTCTCTCTTCAGTTTTCTTAATTCTCAACTTCCCAAATCTCTTAATCAATCTTTCATAATTCTTCAATCAATGGCAAAGAAAAAAATCTACCAGGGCGTGCGGTTCTGCTACTCCTCCTCCTCGAATCCCGAGGAAGTTTCCTCCGAGACTCTACCGCTTCTTCTCACGCTCCATCTCCCGTAGTAGATAAGTCAAGTGATCCTCCATTGGAGATGATTTCAATATCTCATGGCGCTTTTCAATTCAAGCCTACCAAGGCTTTAAATGAGGATCAGTCTCCTGCAAACCGCTTGAAGCCTGGGTTCGAGAAGATTTTGAAGGATAAGGGGATTTAACCCGCCGATCTTTGTCAAGTCCGGATCCCCGAGAATTCTCCTATCAGTGGCCGATCGGGCTTGTCCTGGTTGGTTTTGCATCCACGACTGGGCCTTCAGGGCAGGTTGCAAGCTTCCTTTTTCTCCTCTTATGGTTGAGGTTATTAAGGAGATTGGTGTTCCTTCTTATCAATTAATGCCGATGGTATGGAAAGTTGTCTGTTCTATTGAGAACCTCTGTAAAAAACACAATGTCTCTTTTTATCTTGATGATTTGAAGACCTGTTATGCTATTAAAACAAACAGTCCTGGCCGTATAAGTTTTAAGGTCAGGCCGTCAACTACTCCTCTTCTGAGCAATTTAGACAGTGGCCACGATAAGGGCTGGGCTGCTGGCTATATGTTTGTCAGGACCAATTATGTGGGTCCTGACCTGGCGTATTTGAATCATGAGGCCTGTGTGGCTGGTGAGTCTTTTGATTTCTTTCTTTGACCTGCATGTTTTTCCTGTTAGTGAGAATGTGAAATGAAAATAATAAATCATACCTCTTATATGTGCAGTTGATGACTGGGTTACTGAAACTGAGTACCCTACTCCCAATGTCTCTGCTTTCCTTGCTATTCCTCCTTTGGAGAGGTCCTGGCCTCTTTGTTGTGGGGTTGGTCATCTTCCTCGTTGTTTGAAGGCTGATGGTGTTCCCAGGGCTAAAGCGTCAGGGGCTGCTGGTGCCAGTACCTCAGGCTGTAAGTCTATTTTCATTTTTCCTTTATTTTTACCTGGGCTTCCTGATGATACTTGGTTTATATTGCTGATATAGCACTTCGTGTTGCAGCTACTAGGTCATCTATTCGCCTTGCCAGGTTTGGCATGGCTGACCTTTTAGCCAGGCTGGCGAAAATCAAGGAGGAAGGTCCCTAGGGGAGTGGGGATACTGAGCCTGTTATAGACTTGACTGAGAAGTCCGATCTTTCGCCAAGGTCGATCGCACTGCCGCCCCCTTTCGAAATAAGTTCAGCTGACCTTTAAAAGGAGAATTGAGGATGTTGATGTTTCTGCCCCGGTTAGGGAGGTGAGAGCTAGGTTGGATAATATGGAGGCTGCTAGGGTGAAAATCAGGGACTATGCAGCTTCTAAATCGGATGTTATGCTCACCCTTGACCCTGTTGAGACTGCTACTCAGGCAGTTGCTTCAGTGGATCATTCGGTCAGCCTCTTGGCTGGTGCCCTGGCTGCTGTAAGGGAGGTATGTTGGAATTATTTCCATGTGTTTTGTTTTTGGTAGTCTTCTATTGTTGGTACAAGTTACTCATACTTTTCTTGTCTTTGGTCAGGGTGCCGCGACCTGTCTTCATAATGCCTATCAGGCTACTTCTTTGGTAGCCAGGATCGATCTTATGAGATCAGATTATGATAGGTTGAAGTCTGAGCTGGAATTTGCGAGGGCTGACTTGGCTGCCAAGACTGCTGATTTGACAAGGGTGCAGGCTGAGAGGGATGCTGCTAAGACTGAGGCGGCTTCAAGCGCGCGGGTGTTGCAGGAGGCTCTGGATAGGAATGAAGAGCTTACCCAGGAGAGGGATGACTTGGAGTTCAAGTTGGATGATGCCTCCCTCTATTTCTACATCAAGGGAAGGGCGGCTGCCATGTCGGAGCCTGTTGAGGCCAGTGCAAAATGGGACCCTGCAGCTGAGATGGCCTTTGCTGCTTCGAAGTATCCTGACCTGCATAATTTGGAGAATGAACAAGAGGTCGACTCTCCAGGGGAGCAGGACGTTGAGGCTGAGCCGGCTAAGAGTGGGGAGCAAGTTGTTGGTGCTACTGCTTCTGAGGAGAAGCAGTAATATTTTTTTTAATTCTCAGTTGGTATTTTGGCCCATCCAGGGGGGATGTCCCTGGACAAACATTATTTTCGTTTTCCTGTTTTGGGTCAGGGGGGCTCTCCCTGGCCTTTATGAATATTTTGGCACCTTTGCCCTAGGGGGTAAGGGTTTATTAATATAGACATGATGGCCTTCTTTTGGCTGATTTCACTTTTGTCTTTGCTTGATTTGTGAGTTTCATCCTGTTGGACCTGTCAAATATTTTGTTTGCATGATGCACATTATTCTGGTTAAATAACCTGCACATTTTTGTTTCAATTTTTGTCATAAGTATTTCAACCAAGTATAGTTTTTTGCTATAATGGTTGGAAGGGTGGGAAATCCGGCTTGTCAAGAGAGCTTATGTCCCCTGCCTGGCTGGAGGGCTTGGTATTCGGCCTGTCGAGAGGGCATTTTAGACTGATGGTTGGGATAAAACACCCTTGCGCTGTCTTGCTGCGTCCAGCCGTTTGTTATCCGTGGCAGTAAACCTAGTCAGGTCAGGCAATTATTTCATGCCTGATTGGTCCTGACTTTTTACTGTATCCGGTGATGGTTACCAACTCGTTAGGCACAGTTAAGTGCAAAATTTTTGTTTCAGGAATATATAGTAGAGTAGCCCTCAATCCTGAATATTTATGCGTATAATCTTTTATTATGTATAATTGTTCAGGATTCAAAAAGTAAATAGATGGGTTAGTTAAGCAGGTATAAAATACAGACAAGTCATATAAAGCATGTAGTTCATCACATAGCACATCAGGTTGAGTAGTGATTGAATTTGTACCTGACTGTAGCCTGATCTGATCTTTACATATGGAATAGTTTTAAATGAGTTACATTCCAGGATCTTGGGATCATTTCCCCTTCTAGTGTTTGGAGCCTGTATGCTCCTTGTCCAACAATTGAATCAATTAAGTAAGGGCCTTCCCATGTGGGAGCTAGCTTGCCCGCTGATTTTTCCTTTTTATTTGGAAATACTTTGCGTAGGACAAGGTCTCCTTTTTTGAAGACCCTGACCCTGACGTTTTTATTGTAAGTCCTGGCAACTGCTTGTTGATATGATGCCATCCTGATTTTGACAGCTTCTCTTAGTTCTTCTGTCAGGACTAAGTTATCTTGCACCAGGTCTTTGTTTGTTTCAACGTTGTTCAGGCTGGATCTGGATGTTGGTACTCGTATTTCTGCAGGGATGACAGCTTCGCAGCCATACACTAGGGAGTAAGGTGTTTGGCATGTCGCAGTTTTTGGAGTAGTCCTGTCTGCCCATAGTACTAATGGAAGTTCTTCAGCCCATCTATCTCGTCTTCTTTTCAGCTTCTTTTTTAGGCAGCTTATGACTACCTTGTTGCTTGACTCTGCCTGGCCATTAGCTTTTGGGTATCCAGGGGTTGATGTTACCAGGTTGATATTCCATTCTTGGCAGAATGCTTGGGTCCTCTTCCCCACGAACTGAGTTCCGTTGTCACATACTATTTCTGATGGGACTCCATATCTGCAAATAATGTTTGTCCTGATGAAGGATATTACTTCTTTTTCGGTTACTTGCCTGTAAGAGTCAGCCTCGATCCACTTAGAGAAGTAATCAGTCATGGCTAACATGAAGACTTTTTGTCCTGGAGCTACAAGCAGTTTTCCCACAATGTCCATGCCCCACTTTATAAATGGCCAGGGCGCGGAAATTGAATGAAGGAGTTCAGATGGCTGATGTATGATTGGTGCATGGATTTGGCAAGCTTCGCATTTCGAAGAGTATTCCAGGCAGTCAGCCCTCAGCGTAGGCCAGTAGTAGCCTGTCCTGAGAACTTTGCTTGCCAGGCTCTTTCCTCCTTTATGATTGCCACAGTGTCCATCATGTATTTCTTGAAGTACTAGCTTGGCTTCGTCAGGCTCCAAGCATCTCAGGTAGGGTTCAGCCTACGATCTCTTGAACAAGGTGTTATTGATGATAGCATAAGATGAAGCTCTAATTCTAAAGGCCCTTGCCTCATGTCTTCCCTGAGGTAGTATTCCTCGGAGAAACCAATCATAATAAGGTTTAGTCCAAGAGTTACTGTCCTGATTGACAGGGTTGACCTGTTCAGGTTTGTTGATGGTCGGCTCTAATAAGTGCACAATTGGTATTTTATCAAAAACAGCGGGGGTAAAGTTTGAACCTAGGCTGGCCAGAGCATCAGCCTGGGTATTCAGGTCTCTAGGTATTTTATCGATATCAAATGAAGGAAATTTAGCGGTAAGGTTTTTTGCATATTCTAAATACGAAATCATTTTTGCATCCTTAGCCATATAAATTCCCTTTATTTGATTGGCAATTAAGAGTGAATCAGTTTTTACCTTCAGGTTTTGAACACCGAGGTCTAGACATACCTTTAAGCCTGCTATCAGGGCTTCATATTCTGCTTCGTTGTTGGTAGCTTTGAACTCACAGCTTACAGCCTGAGCTATTACATCTCCCTGGGGTGATTTAAGTATTAATCCTAACCCTGTCCCCCTGGCATTGGATGCCCCATCTATGAACAAGGTCCATTCTTGGTTTAGGGTTTTATTTTCTAGTTGGTTGACCTCTTTTATTAGGTCTGGTTCCAGGTTAGGACTGAAGTCAGCCACAAAGTCTGCTAGGGCCTGCGACTTGATCGCTGCCCTGGGTTCAAAGGAGATGTCATATGTGCTAATCAGACGACCATTTGGCCATCCTGCCTGAAAGTTCAAGTTTACGTAGGACAGATTTTATTGGTAAATTGGTCCTGACTATAATTGGGTGACTTTCAAAATAAGGTTTCAGCTTAGTACATGACATTATCAATGCTAAAACGTATTTTTCAAGTAGTCCATACCTCAACTCAGCATCTAGCAGGCTTTTACTTACATAGTAGACTGGATGTTGCTGCCCGTCCTATTCTTTCACAAGGACTGCACTGATTGCTGTGTCGGTGACAGATAGATATACTGACAAAGGTTCTCCCTTTTCTGGTTTAGCCAGTAAGGGTGGAGATGATAAATAGAATTTTAGATCCTGGAAAGCTGCCTTATGCTCGCCCGTCCACTGGAATTGTTTATTTTTCTTGAGTAAGTTATAGAATGTTTTGCATCTTTCAAAAGATCTTGATATAAAGCGGTTCAGGGCAGCTACCCGGCCTGTCAATTTTTGGATATCCTTGACAGACTTGGGTGACTGTAGTTCCAGGATGGCCTTTATCTGTTCAGGGCTTGCTTCTATGCCTCTCTTTGTGACCATATATCCAAGAAATTTGCCTGCAGAGACCCCAAAGTGGCACTTTGCGGTGGTTCACTTCATGTTATATTTTTCTAATATCTCAAATGCTATTTCTAGGTGCTTCACATGATCTTCTGCATTCTTGGATTTCACCACCATGTCATCTATGTATACTTCCATGATGTCACCTATCTGGTCTTTAAACATCATGTTGACCAGGCGCTGGTACGTTGCCCCTGCATTCTTCAGGCTGAAAGGCATGGCAGTGTAACAGTATATGCCTCGGTCTGTAATGAATGCAGTACTCTCTTGGTCGGCAGGATGCATCTTTATTTGATTGAATCCGCAGGAAGCATCCATGAATGTCAACATTTCGTGACCTGCTGTTGCGTCTACCATGACATCAATATGAGGCAGGGGGAATGGATCTTTAGGGCAAGCTTTGTTCAGGTCAGTGTAGTCTACACAGACTCTCCACTTTCCATTCTTTTTCTGCATAACAACTACGTTAGCCAGCCACTCAGGGTACATTACTTCCCTGATCATCCCCATATCCAAGAGTTTTTCTACTTCTTCGTTTATTATGGTGTTTCTTTCAGCTACAAATTTGCGCCTTTTCTGCTGCACATGCTTAAAAGATGGGTCAACATTGAGCTTATGGGTAATAATATCAGCACTAATTCCAGTCATATCAAAATGTGACCAAGCAAACCAAGATGATTTATTTTTAAGGAATTTTACCGATTCAGGCTGACATTATCCGGCGCGTCAGATCCTATTAAAACATACCTGTCGGGTACTCAGGGTCTAGAATTACCCGATCTGTTTCCATTCGGGAGGTGCTACATACGTGCTCTCGACGAGTAATCGTAATTGCTATGCCAGGGACTTACCCGCCTTAGAAGGCTTCAAGGCTGCTGTGTAGCACTCTGGGCTGTCTTGTGATCCCCTTTGATTGTGGCTATGCCCCGGTCTGTTGGTATCTTGATGCATTGGTGATAGGTTGATGGTACGGCCTTGACATTGTGAATCCAGGGTCCGCCGGGATGGCGTTGTAGGATGACAAGCAGTCAAGGACCCCAAACTTTTCATAGGATGAGACTCCCTCCATATAGGTTGGGAGGTGGATCTCTCCTAGAGTGCTCCTGGTTTCACCACTGAAACCTACTAGGACGCTGGATTTTTTGGTGATTTGATCCTCGTTTATCTTCATGGCTTTCAGTACATCAAGCATGATCAGGTTTACTGAGCTGCCTCCATCTACCAGGATCCTTCTTCGTATCTGTTCCAATCTGCATAGAAATGACCAGGCCATCGTGATGAACATCGGGATGCCCACCGGTCGCAATCATTGAAAGTGATTGTTGAACTGGATCCGGCTTGCAGGATGACACGGTCCTCGGTGTCCTGGCTATCTTTTTTTTTGCCGAGCTTGTCAGGCCACAAATCTCTCGAGCCGCCTGATATGAATTTTACTTCATAGAGTGGTGGTGGTGGAGGGAGGTCTGCGATCTGCTTGTGCTCCGATTTTCTTTATCCTAGTTTGCATTCCTGCCTTTTGACTTGATCAGGTCTTTTAAGTATCCTGATTTCAGCAGGTAGGCCACTTCCTTCCTCAGAGTGAAACAATCATCCGTGGTGTGTCCAATATCCATGTGGAATTCGCACCATTTTGAGTTGTCTCTTCTGGGATTTGGATTCTCTACCTTCTTGGGCCATCTAACAGCTGTTCCCATGTTGTCAAGCCTCTGGATCAATCCTGCAGTATCAACACAAAAGTTATGTTCGGAGATAGGTGGATAAACCTTAGCCTTACCTTGATACTCATGAGTCGGTTGACTTTGACGATCGGCCTGGAATATGGAGTAGGTCTGTAATTGTTCTCTCGGTTGCTTTTCCTATTGCTTTTTTCATGATCCCTTGGTCCACTGGGTGATCCAAGCTTGTAGCTTTTATCTTTTTCCAGCCTGATGAAGGCAAGGGTCTTGGCCTGAACATCTTCGAAGGTGTGGCAGGGATATTTAGTGAGGTCACTGTATAAGTCACTATGTGGTAGTAACCCCTGTCTAAATGCCTCCACTGCTGTTCCAACGTCACATCTGGGTATAGATACTTTTTCTTTGTTGAACCTTGCAAGGAATGTCCTGAGAGTTTCATCAGGCTTCTGTGTAACTCGGTAAAGGTCACTGGATCGTTTCTCCAACTCCCTGCTACTTGCGAACTGCTGGTTGAAGCTGTTAATCAGGTTGGCAAAGGAATGGATACTGCCAGTAGGCGGGTTGATGTACCATTGCAGGGCAGGACCAGTCAGGGTCGTTCCAAACTCCTTGCACATGCAAACTTGTCTGAACTCGCTAGGAATGGATGCAGCCAACATCTTCTGCTTGTAAAAAGCCACGTGATTTTGTGGATCCGTGGTTCCATCATAGACCCTCATGGATGGAATTGTGAACTTCTTTGGTAGGTCTACTTTGGCTATTTCGTCTATGAAGGGTGAATCAAGCATAGTTTGTCGGAGGGCGACTTCTTCCATACGCGGTACTCCTGGTATCTTGTCAAATTTTTCATTGAGTTTCTTGATCTCTGAACTCGCCATCATGATAGCCGCAGATTCATCGGGTTTATCATCATTTTTTGGCTCTTCATCACCATCTACGTTAGTGATTTTAAGAGTATTTGGGCTCCCAAAACTGGAAAAATCAATGTTTTTGATGATCGATGAAAATGGGGTTCCTGGTTGGAATCTAGAGCCTGCCCCTTGGGTTTTTTCCAATCTTTGCTTCAGGGCTGACTCGGATTCTTTCAGTTGCAGGATTTCTGCTTCAGTTTGGGCCACTTTTTCTTTCAGGCTTTCCAACTCGCCGATTTTTGAGAGTCGCATTCAATTGATCTTCAACGGTGGGTTGGGCCATTTTTGTAGGTTTTTAAGTTTTTGTAAGATAAGAAAAAAGGATTAAAGAGCTAGATGCCCCACGGTGGGCGCCAATTGTTTTGTGTTGATTTTGCGCAAGGCGAAATCAGGTCAGGGTGATATCTTGCAGGGTTAACTAGCTCTAATTAGATTTCTGGTCAGGTTGACAGGGTACGATAGTAAGCTGTAAATAAGATAACAAAAATAACAAGACAAACAATTTTGTATGTGGAAAACCCTTGAATGGGAAAAAACCACGGGCACCAAGCCAGGAGAGGATTTCACTATATGATTTGAGAGAGTATTCTCATGATAACAACAATGCTTGTATTTCTATGTAATATGTGTAAATCTTCTTGCGTATGAATGATGTCCTCCTTCAGATCTCTCAAGTGTTCTTTATATAGCTTCCTATCTTGAACGGCTGCATAATCAAGCATTGAAGGCTGAATATTCTCCATAATTCTTTGGTAATAATTCTTTGAATATTTCCCTCTTAATTACCGTATTTACTGCACAATCTTCATACTTAATGCTGCTTATTTATTTCCATTAATATACGCGGATATGGTCAAATTTTGTCCTGATATTTGGACCATTGTCCTCTCCATGGCCTGGCGCCTAACTTCTTGTGCCCTGAGAGCCTGGCAGTCAGGTTTAGATGAGATGCTGATCAGGGTGGTCTGCGGATTTCCAGGCCTAACAGATTGATTGCTACTTCCCATATACATACGGGCTCTCAAATTGCTGATATTCTTACCAAACCTTTGGGGCAGCAGCAGCATGAATTTTGTCTTCCAAGATGGGCATGTTCTTTCATGTCACACGCCCACCTTGAGGAGGGGATATGAAGTATAGTCGGTTAAAGATTAGTTAGTTGACTGTTTAGAGTTGGTCAATTCTGTTATAACAGAATTCTGTTACACTCCCTCTGTATATAAAGACATCCCCTTGTGCAAATCATTTAACTTAATAGAATCACACTTTATTTACTTTCTCTGTCTTCATACATTTCTTACTGTGTTCATCAATGGCGACCTTCAACATCATTAATGGCGTCTGGATCACTTGATCATTCTCAGTTTCACAGACCGTGAAAGTATGGACCTTAGATTTCACTTGTCAATACCTTAAACATTAGCTTATCAAAATAGACATGATCTAATCGTTCCCTATTAACATGGATCAATATCAAATAATCACAAAATAATGCTAATCTAAAATCCA
Organism: Silene latifolia; assembly: GCF_048544455.1. NCBI lineage: Eukaryota > Viridiplantae > Streptophyta > Magnoliopsida > Caryophyllales > Caryophyllaceae > Silene > Silene latifolia. The sequence goes on from NC_133531.1 coordinate 8,068,776, forward strand.
ACAGAAAAGCAAAGTCTTATTGATAGAAGTCACACTTCAGGGTTACGATTAGCATGCAAAGCTAATGCACCAAATAAACCGGATATTCCACATTTCCTAAAAAAAAAGGTGAGATCTTAATACCAAATACCCTTGCCCCAGTTCATTCCGTATCTCATCAATCCTTGATTGCCAGGCCAAATCAATATCGTCACAAATTAGACACTGAACCCAACTTTTCATAACTGAACAGGGAGTAACATGGTGGTCGAAATTATTAGACCCGCCCGCCAAAACCTACTATATATAATCAATCAATATCCTCGAATATACACGCATGTTATATTCAAAACAACTTTATACCCATATTGGCCACGTATCTAAAGTCTCTTATAAGTAAACTGATATGCACAACAAATGTAATTGTCATGCCCTAAGTATGATGCATGCCTATCATCAAAGCAATATGGCCGACATAAGTTTCTTTTGTTTCTTTAGTGGGTTTAAGGCCTACTCCCTCCATTCCATCAAAAACGGTTGGCAAAGAATACGCAGTAATCATGCTATAAAACTAAATTAACTTAATTACCAAAGTAACAATAAACATGATAGCTGTAAATAATAAAATAACTATAATTGATATCAAGTGCAGAGCAAACATGGAAATCGATGCACATGATCAAGCAACATACCAATTCTGCATAGTAGTATTAACAGAACAGCAGACCACAAATATATTCATCCCAAATAAAATTAATCACTGATATGATTAATAATGATCCGAAAGCCTCAATTGGCTTGTGAACTAATAACTAGTTTTGTGGCCCGTGAAATTCACGGGATGTTTTGTTTTGAGTGTGATGTTTCTAGTGTTTTTATTAATTGAAATTTTATAAAATATCAAAACATATAGTAAGTTCACCTTATGAATAATTCATCATTGATTGCGTACTAAGATTACGGGCATTTACATGTTAACCTAAAGATCAAAATCGATAAATTAAATAAGCCAAAGTAGGTGAATATTGCTATTTTATCGAAGGTAAAATGATGGAAAAAAAACAAACAAATACCAAAATAAAAATATACATTTGAAAAAAAAAAAAAAGAAAAAAAAAACTATTAGTCATTCACGTTGATGTCATCAATCTTGTAGAGTTGTAGTTAGTCTCCAATATGTAGTTATTTAAGCTATCTTAGTATTTTACTTCTTCATATAGTCTTCTTTTTCCAACGAATCGACCCTATAATAAAAAAAAAGTAACTCAATAATTAGTCTGAATTAACCAACAAAATTGTGAAATTTGTTTTATGCAATATTATTGTTGTTAACTTAAGTTTCCTCTTAAATAGTGAAAGAAAAAGGGAATGAGAATGAAGTCGTAGAGAATGAGTATTACCTTTGAATAACTCAACACCACAAATCTTAATATCCCCTAAATGAGAACAAAACAAACACAAACGATGAAATTGAAAATGTGATGAACATTTCATAACCCAATGGAACTTACATAAAAAGTAAATAAATTAGTTAATAATTTTAAAACCTTAATACACTTGGCTTGATGTTAATAGAATAATAGGAAAGTTTAATGATACATTTAGTTCTACTGACGATAGAGATAAGAAACATTTTGGCTTATAAATTTGTCTTCCATAAAATATATAAAGAATTGAGGATGCGTTTTATGACTTTTGAGCATCCTTTTTTCATTATGATCAAAATTAATATAGGCATAAATATCAATCAAGGTTCACGACTTTTGAGCATCATTTTTCATTATTATGAAATTTAATATAAACATTAATAAGGAATAAAGAGAAATGAAATGTATAAGTTTTGCTTGATTATTATTATTATTATAATTTTTTTTTTACAAGATCCACTTTACAGGAGAATTATTTAAGATGTTGTCTTATTATGTAATTAAAATATGACATGTAAATGATGATAATTAGTTTTGCTTGCCTTTTAATTAGATTTATATATTTTATATTTAGATTATTGAGTTATAGATTTGTCTCATTATTATGAAATTTAATATAGACATAAATATGGAGGAAAGGAGAAATGGAATGTAAAAGATTTGCTTTATTCATATTCTTATTTTTTTTTTTTTTACAAAATCTACTTTGCATAAGAGTGGTTTAGAAATTATCTTATGAAATTTAAAATATGACATTCAGATGATGGTAAATAGTTTGGCTTACTTTTTAATTATAGATTATAGTTTTATAAATTCAAATATTATTCCATGCATGTTATATTGTCAATATAATTAAATAATCAATAAAAATGAATAAGAATTAATGGGGTGTGAAAATGTCATGTGAAATGAAATTGAATGTTCTAAGCTACCCTTTTAATTAGATAATATAAATTTCATTGCAATGTTATTGATAATTGAGTATCTCATCTTCCTGAAATTTCAATACAAACAAAAAAACAAGAACTAAATAACATTCTTACTATTAATAAATTTAAAACATAATAAGGATAAAAAGCGAAAGAATTCATTTAATTATCTATGTATGTATACTTTACCTTCCAACTTTTTGAATAAAAATGAAAATTAGGATTGTTATAATAGTTATATAGGAAACTTTTTGTTATTAATTATTGATTAAATTCAACAATTTATTCAATTTATTGGAGGGAAGAGGAACGATTTTGTGAATTAAAAGGGAGATAAAAAAATTATGATAACTACAAATTATAATGATGGTGAGAGAAAACCAGAAAACCATCCTATTAAATAAAAGAAATTAAAGGTTAAATAAATAAGTAGATTAATAACCAAATTTATGAGAGGAAAATAAAGAGTTTGTATTAATTTATTTTTTGTGTTTGCAATTAATATTTTTTAAATTTTTTTTTATTTATAAGCATGTGACAGTTTTAAAGATAACTTTTTAATACATAATCTAGCCTTTTATAATATTGTATAAATAAATAATCAAGTAATCAATATAGATGAATTAGTATTTACCAATAAAAAATCGGCATGTGAATTAAAATTAAATGTTTTTAGTAGCCTTTTAACTATATTGTATAGGTACAATTTTTTTTTTCATTTTCATTTATTTTTCTTCGTTCTTAATTTCATGTATTCGTTTTTATTTCAAATACATATAATACTACTCCATATGAAATATCTTGAAATTATTAACTTATAATTAATGCGTATTTTTTATTGTAGTTTTTTTTAGTTAATTAAGTTTAAAGCTAATGGAATATGGATGGATTTGTAAAAGAAATAAGTGAATTAAATTAATGTAATATAATAATAAATTGATAATCCATGTCATATTAGTTTGCCAAGTCACATTGTTATTGCATACATGACTTTTTTTCATCCCATGTGGCATTGTCTACGTGGCTTTTTTTAGACTAGCCTTTTAATAATGTTATATAGATGAAAATCGCCAAATTAAAAGCCACGTTGTATTCGCACAAAATTTAATGACGAACACCACATGACATAACCAAAACATACCAAATAATTTAATATGAAGGTGACTCTGATACCACTTGAACTTCATACTAAATTATTTGGTATAAACTGTAGAGCGGAAGCGCACTTGATTAGATGACGAAAGGTTGGGATGAACCGCCTGAAGGGACGGTCTTCGGATTAGGTCTTCTAGTAGATACACATACCGTGGGATCTCTCTACTGATGGGATGCAGAGAGATTAGGTTATTGTGTGCTACCAGAGACCATAACCCAGGTGACTTATATATAGTCTCCTTAATCTAATGCGCCCATCATACATTAGTAACCTAATGGTTATCTACACAATTAAGATATCCGGCCCATACTTTATAAGACGTAATTAATATGCCCGTATTATATTATCCAGATGGATCACTATATTGTGCTAAACTTAAACGATAGCAAACAAATACAATCTGTATAATAGTGTGTCCACATAAATAATATTGGACCCAATATTCTTACATCACATACTATTTTCCTTACTTTTAGATCTCTAGGTTGGGTAAGCATTAGATCTCTAGGTTGAGATCTAAGATTGGGTAATGCGATCTCTATACTCTTAGATCTCTATGTTGGGTAAGCATTAGATGTCTAGGTTGAGATCTAAGGTTGGGTAATCAGTAATGCGATCTCTAGGTATAACGCTGTTCGATTAATAGGCATTCTCAACGTGGAACATTTATTAAAGCTACTAGAATCAATTATGCATGCACTTGCTATAAGTATAACAAATCATACTCCCTCTCCATCATGGTCAAAAGTTATTTATTTCTAATTTCTAATTTATTATTTTAAATTCATTTATTTTCATTTTTGGTTAACTTTTTAGGCTATCTTGCATGTCCAAGTGAGGGTATGTGTTTTGTGTGGTCCAATATCACTCTTGTTGTTTTTCTTAATCTTTGTTACAAAAGTAATAAATAGTCATTGATCGAAACGAAGGAACTATAAGCGTTTCATGATGCTTAGCAATTCGGCATTTCCTATCTTTTGTTAGTTTATATATTCAACTTAGTTATAATTACTTCAATCTATATTATAACTCATTTCATCTGTAATAAATTTATGTCATTTTTATATTTCAAAACATTCATTTTCTGTTCAATATTCTCATAGTATTTGAGTAAATATTATGAATATTCATTTACATAAAAGTCCTTTTTGTAAGGGATTTAGTGGTATAATTTTTATAATTTTTAAACTAGTAAATGTTTGTAAAACTAAAGTTAAAAGGTTTACTTAGAAACAATGTTGTCAGGATCGAGATTCTACTTTGAATCGATGGGGAGGGTAGGATCGAATCGGTAGAATCGGATCGTAGAATCGCAAGATTCTACAAACTCACTAAATATAATTTTTTATTCTGTAAAAACATATAACTGAAAATCAAAACACTTATTTATTAATATTTATTCATAAAATATTGGTTATTAATGATTTATGTATCATTGTATGAACAACCTACACGAAATTTGGGTTTTACGGTGTTATTATATAAAAATATATATTAATTTTTTTTATTATGGAATCGGATCGTAGGATCGTAAAATCGTAGGATCGTATTATGATCTCATCTCTAGAAATTTTTAAATTAATAGGATCTTAAGATTCTACAACTATGATAGAATCGTAGGATCCAGGATCGGTCAAGCATTTTTGGATCGTAAAATCGTAGAATCGTTGGATCGAATCGCGATTCTGACAACAATGCTTAGAAAAACATAGAAAGTATTAAAGCGTTTCAAAATAGAATCTACCATGGCGACTTCCAAACACAAGATAGCGTCTGAGCCCAGATTTGCCCTTAGGGGGACAAATTTTTTTTAAGGGAGCGAACGAGTAATATGATAATGAAAAAAAACTTGGAAAACTTAAATGAAATTACTGAATTTTTTATTTTTTAATAGAGACGAGCGTCCCTAACAACCTCCTTTGCTAAATCTATCACTGACACGAGACATACTTGACACACGTCACACAAGCAAGGAAAAACATGACATATTACTTTAAATTTACATAACTACCAAGTTGGATAATAGGAATCAAGGGCCACAATATAATGTTTTTAAAGTGATTTGCTAATTGTCAAAATTAGGGTAAAACATCGAATATAATTGTTACTATTGTTTTTCAATAATGCATTAATTATTGTTTGGCCATTATTATCACATTGAGGTTTTGTTGATGGAGAGGTATGAAACGATCTAGTAGTTGAGCTTTGAAAAAAAGTGTTCATGTATTTGTTAGAATATTTAATAATATTTGAGTGGCCTATGTGTTTCGAGTTTAAATATACGTTAAATTCATATTAAATATTACGGGACTTTAATATAAAAGACGATACCGTGATGGATCGGTCTTGATTAAATATTATTAAAGTTCGGGAATTATTATTCCCTCTTACCTTACCCTAATATATGTCGTCTTCACGAAGAGGTACGATCGGGTTTGATTGTGCGAAAAAGTACGTAAGACATTATATATATTTTGGAAGTTAAAAAAATAAAGAATTATCTGACAAAAACACAAAACATACGTATATTGATAGTGAAAGGGTGAAAAGGCAGTTTCTTCTCCATCATCAAGAAACATAAAAGTTAAGGAGGAGAATCAATCGTCTTATACTTTGAACCAAGGTTATTCCTTTATTCCGTCTAGTAATAGTATTAGGGTTGAATTAATTTAAGTCTATATTGATTTTTGGGACTAATTTCATCATTGAAATCATAAAGTTTATCTTATATTTGGTATCAGAGCAGTTTAGACTTGATTAATTTACCAATAAAAGTGTTTTTTTTTTTGCAATACGAATTGAATTGTTTTTTTGTTCGTTGCTATGTGTGATTACAAATAATCAAGTGATACTATTGATAATTTGTTGTATTGTTAGCACTATCCCTGCAAAATTTGTCTTGATCAGTATGACAATGTTTGGATGTTTTCAAATCTCTACGGCTATAATTACGTATAAAGAACATTTTAACTTATTATTAGGGTAAATTGATTATTACTCCCTTATATAATTCACTTTTTGAAATTTACTCCCTTATATAATTTTTTTCGAAAATTACTCCCATAAAATGTCACATTTATCAAAAATTGCTCCCATTTAACGACTCTAGTCAATAAAATGAAAATATTTCATTCAAAATTTGAAATTTGGTACTAACTTTTGCTGTTTATGACTATATTGTCTTTAGCCTTATTATATTGAAGACTTCAACTGCACCGAGAGGGAGAAAGAGATTTAACAAATTTGGGAGGAAGGAGGTGAATTTAACAAATGTATGAGGAAGAGTTGATTTAAATTAAGCATGTAATAAAGTTAAGGGTAATACAGTCATATGCAAGAAAAATTAGTACCAAATTTCAAATTTTAGAGGAAATATTTCTCTTTTGTTTGGCCGAAATCACTGAATGGGAGCAATATTTAAAAAGAGTTATATTTTATGGGAGTAAGTTTCGAAAAAAATTATATAAGGGAGTAAGTTTCAAAAAGTGAATTATATAAGGGAGTAATAATCAATTTACCCTTATTATTATGGCTTAATTCACATTAGAATGTCTGGGTTATTAAATAAGGGAAATGCTATATACAACCCAATGGTTATATTTATGCATTTAATACCTTCTAAATTTGGTATTAACTTAGAAATTAGAGTATAAATTACACATGAATCAATGCAATTAATGTATATATTAAGTGTTTATTTCCTTTTTTTAATTTCTTAAATACAACCCATTGGGTTGTATGTATCATAACCCATTAAATAATGTGATTAATTGAAAAAGATTTTATGGTTAGTTACATTGTCTTTTCCGCTGCATCACTATTAATCATTATTTTATGCACTATTACATAATGTTTTCCATTAATATTATTATTGTTTTGCATAAATCCAAGAACTATATGTAAATGATAGATTTTTGTATGGGGACTTGGTAATTATCATTTGGCAAATTGTATGGATTACGTACCAAAGTTTCAGGACCATAGTTTGTTATTGTTCAATAATTGCCATTTGGCACTATGACAGCATATTTACTCGTATTATATTAATTATTATTGCCTTTAGGCTGTGTGTTTGGGAAGATATAAACGTTAACAGATTTCTGAATTTTTTTCCAAAATGGGTTTTAATAACAAACAATTTAACGAAATAGGGTAACTTTGAAACTAATTACCAAAAATGGGTCCACGTAGGCTCGGTTTTGGCGATGGTAGGTTCAGGATTAAGGTCGCTCAGCGGGAGAGCGACTTGAAGGAAAAACGCTCAGCGGCTGGGCGACTTGGCCAAAAAAAAAAAAAAAAAAAAAAAAAAAAAGAAGAAAAAAAAAAAGACAAGTGAATTGTAGCTAATGGGAATGGAACACGGAATCTACTAACACTTCTTTCACACCCCTTACCATAACACCAAGTGTAAAGTGATGTCTTATTAAGGAGATTAAATTTCCATATTTAATGCTAACAGTAATAAATGTGTTTTGGGACTTGAATAACGATTACTCAATATTATCTTTAATCACTTCCCTTTAACATATAAACTTTCTTGCACTGATGGTTAGATAATATTGAATAAGTGTTAGTTTTGTGGAAAGTCTTGTGTTCGACTCTCCTTAACAGTTTTTTTTTTTTTTTTTTTTTTTTTTGTGCAAACACCTAAGTCGCTGTGGGGGTAGGCGATTTGAGCTAAAATCGCTCACTCCCAGAGCGACTTGCCGTTTAAGTAGCATACTGAGGTTTGGGTGGACATTAAGTGACACTTTGGGTAAGGTCGTTGAGCGGGAGAGCGACTTGAATCCGAGCCTAGCTTCGATGATGACGTGGACCCATTTTGGGTAAATACTTTGAAACTCAACCTATTTCGTTAATTTGTTTGTGTTTACGCCCCATTTTGAAAAAAACATTCCAGATTTCTTATACCAAAACACATGAAGTTCAACAATAGAATGGTTAACATTAAAGTAATGAGTAATTAGTGTTATGAAGTATTAACACATTGAATCATAATATATCGTTAAAGTTAAATGTTTATTTTGCATATGACATGTTAGTCACCTAAGTAGCATTGTTATATTACATTTAGACATTTGAAATTAAAGTTTTTTAATTGAACATGATTAAAAGAGATGGTTAAATGACATTATAGTTAGATTGATCAATTTTTTTTTGTCATCTATATTTTGGGAGATCACCCAAAGATGGGGTCATTAAATATAGTTGATAATATAAAAGAATTAATTATTCATAAATTGGGTTTAATAGTATGTATATCCAAAGATAGCATTCTTATGTGATTCATGTGTGTTATAATTAATTGTTAAAGTATATATTAACATCAATGATGGTTACTCGTGTTTAAGTGTTGCCCAAATGTCATTTAAATACATGTATGAAAGTTTATTTGATATTATTTGAATATGTATGATAGTTTTTCAAAGCACTAATAGATAAACATGTATAAATGTTTGCAGCAACCTCAAATATGTTTGCATATGCTGACTCTTTTATAAAGTTCAATGGGCTTAATTATGATGAGTGGGCCGTAAAGATCCAATATAAACTGGGTATAATGGTTTTGGACATTGTCATCCTGACAGACAAGGAACCAACAAAAATTACACCTCAGAGCTATGAAGTCGAAAAGTGTCATTATCAGGCTTGGGAAAAATCTAACAGGTTGGGTTTACATCTCATGAGGATGATAATGGTTGATAACATTAAGCCTCCATGCCTAAAACAGAGAAAGTAAGAGAATTCATGCTCAAAGTAAAGGAGTGTTCACAGTCGAATTTAGCTGATAAGTCAATTGTTGGTAGTTTAATGAGTGAGTTGACAACTAAAAGGTTTGACTGGTCTCAACCGATTCATGACCATGTGACACACATGTCTAACTTGGCAGCAAAGTTAAAGACTTTAGGAATGGACGTAAGTGATACTTTGTTGGTCCAATTCATCATTAACTCCCTACCTTATGAGTTTCGCCAGATTCAGATGAACTATAACACCATTAAAGATAAGTGGAACTATCAAGAGTTAAAAGTCATGCTTATACAGGAGGATGGGAGATTAAAGAAGATGAAAGATCAAGCTAATAATTTCTTGAGTCATGATGGTTCCAGCAGCAGCAAGGCTAAACCAAGTAAGAAGGGTAAAGATGGTAAGAACGGAAAGTCTCTCTTTAAAGGACCTGAAAGTGCGATCCAGAAAGAAAAGAAGTGTCACTTTTGCAAGAAAACGGGACACTTTAAGAAGGATTGTCCTAAAAAGAAGGCATGGTTCGAAAAGAAACGTAAACATTATAGTTTTATTTGGGTTGAATCAAATCTGATCTTATAGAAGTACCTAATAATACTTGGTGGTTAGATTCTGGTGCAACTACTCATATTTCTCACATAAACATGGATATCGTATGATCTAACCCATAAGAGGAGCTGAATAGTTTTTATCCATGGGAAACAGGATGAAGGCACGCATTAAGGGCATTGGAACTTACAGATTAATCTTAGACACTGGTTGTCATATAGATCTTACAGATTATCTCTATGTACCCAATTGTACTAAAAATCTTATATCATTAAGTAGATTGGATAATTTAGGTTTTAATTTCAAGTTTGGATATGGTGTATTTTCAATGTATCGTAATGAATACTTTTATGGTAGTGGTACTTTGATTGATTCACTTTATAGGTTCAATCTTGATGTTAAATTTTCTGATTCCCTATTTTATGTTGAGTGTCAATGTATTAAACATAGTGCATCGAACGAAAAATCAGCTTACTTTTGGCATCAAAGGTTAGGCCATATATCCAAAGAAAGGTTAACTAGGTTGGTAAAAGATGAAATTCTACCTCAATTGGATTTTAGTGACTTATATGTTTGTGTATTTGTATTAAAGGTAAGCGGACTAAACATATAGTAAAGAAATCAGCTACAAGGAGCTCTCAGCTACTTTAGAAATTATACACACCGATATTTGTCGACCTTTTGACACTTCATCCCAGAGTGGTAAAAAGTACTTTATCACCTTTATAGATGATTTCTCCCAATATGGTTTCACTTATAAGTTGTATGAAAAGGCTCATTCTGTGGATATCCTTGAAATATTCATAAATGAGGTGGAAAGGCAGCTAGAAAAGAAAGTGAAAATTGTGAGGTCTGATAGGGGTGGTGAGTTTTATGGAAGGTTTACTGAAAATGGACAATATCCTGGTCCCTTTGCAAAGCTACTTGAAAGTATGGGTATTTGTGCACAGAATACAATGCCTGGTACACCTCAGCAGAATGGTGTTGCTGAAAGGCGGAACCGTACTTTAATGAAAATGGTTCGGAGCATGCTAAGTAATTGTTCTTTACCTCTTTCACTATGGATTTATGCATTAAAAACAACAACCTATGTTTTAAACTGTGTTCCTAGTAAAGTAGTTCCTAAGACTCCTTATAAACTTTGGACGGGAAAGAAACTGAGTTTAAGACATCTTTGAGTTTGGGGTTGCCCAACTAAAGTAAGGTTGCATAACCCAGATGAAAAGAAGCTGACCGATGACGGAAGGAGGGAAAATGGGTCTTCGAAGGGTCGACGTAGAAGGGGCAAGGTATTGGTATCGGATGGTGTGGAGGGAAATCTGGAATGGCGATGGAGTGTCGACGTTGGGTGGTCAAGTGGCTGGCGCAGGTGTGGCTGTCGTCAAGGGTGGTGCATGTGTGGCTGTCGGCACAGGGTGGTGTTGGATGGTTGTTGGGGATGGAATAGGATGGTTGTCGGGGATGGAATAGGATGGTTGTCCTACTTCGGCTAAATCGACAACCACCAATCACCACCAATCACCACCATCCTCAACAAACCATCCAAACCCTAATTCTAAAAAACCTTTTTTAAAATGGATTATTTCATGAGAATAATCCATCCTATAGGTGCCCTGCAAATAACACTTCATTCTATTAATAATTTCAATTAAATCCATCCTATCCCCCTTTCTTCCCATAACACTCTTGGAAGACGGGCAACCTGAAGAACAGGTTACCCTTGTAAATGATACCAACATTCCAACAACGACACTTAGACTGTTTTGAGACAGTCATCACCAAACCCCCACCATCAACCACCACCCCACCATCATCGTCGACGGCCGCCGGAGACCTGACCCACACGGCCACACCTCAAACACGACTGCCCTACATCAACATTGTCACCTTTCAGTCTTTCACCACCAATTGAAACAACCATCTCGATGTCGGAATCGAACCATCTATAGACAGTCCGCAACCCCATCATTCACACTCATCTTCTGCCGTCGAACTCCAATAATCGTAGCCTTTCCTATGACTCGACCACGCATGATTCAGGATGCTCCTCGCGTTTTGATCCGAATTCCGGATGTCAATGGCGGAAGGGTATTTGTTGGTTGTTTGATTTATGGAATCGGGATTTTATCTAAATTCGGGATGTCGATGGCGGATTTAGGGCTCGGCTTCTTGAATCTTGGAATGAAGACGATGTGAAATGGTGATGGTGGCTAATGAAATGAAGGTGGGTGATGAATGGGGTTGAACGGAGATGAGTTGATGGTGGCTGCTTGTGGGTTCAAAATGGTGTTTGCTGATGAGGTTGAAAGTGTTTGTCGAGTAATCAAATGAACAGTGAGGTTCACATGGTTTTTGATAAAGTCAAAGTTGACCTTGCTCCTTCCTTTACTTGAAATCGCTCTATTTGACTTGTTTTAACCCGTCTTTTCCGACTCAGATACCTTCATGATTTTCCGTCTTTATCACAAGCTAATGCCTAAAAATTATATTAATAATGTCGGAGTTGTGATGCTGGTGAAGGAGAATCTGGAAATGGGGAAGAAGGAAGAAGTTTGGTTATAGAAAGGAGGAGGCGAGTGGTGACCTATTGTAACCGGTCAAAAAATTGGGTAAGTTTGTTCCGGGAAGAAAGGAGGATAGGATGGATTTAATTGAAATTAGTGATAGGATGGAGTGTTATTTGCAGGGCACTCATAGGATGGATTATTCTCATGAAATAATCCTTTTTAAAATTAAGATAAAAAAAAAGACATTCATTTAATCGATTAAATGACTTGTATTAATAAAATTGTTGAAAAAAACAGAGAAATTACTTATATAAGTGCGAATTAAGATCCATAATTATAATTATTGAATTGAATTGATTAATACGAAATGTTTAGGTTGAGACACGAGAGAGAATGGAGATAACTCTTTTTTTAGATGAAGGGTAGTTATGGAATTATTGAGAAAAATGTGCGGGAAATAGTAAAATAGTGTGCGGAATTTAGCAAGTACCTAATTATTATGTAAGATCGTCTAAATTGTACAAACAAGCAAATTTTTCGTGAATATTTGATTTAAATTTCAATCTTGGATATGCAATTATGCATGCGTTTATATTAACCATATATAGAGAGTAGAGACTATTATCGCTTTTACTATCTCTCAAAAGAGGTTCACGCGCAATATAAGAAATGTTTTGTGTATATTTTGGATGTGATTAATTTTTAGTGTCTTTTTATATTTTTGTGGGTAAATCATGTCTAGTTTTACAATGTGATGATCTTCTCTCAAGCCTTTATTGTTACTCCATTTATATGTTGTAAGTCTATACTTTTGTTAATCGTTTTTCACTTATTTTTTTATTCGATCTCTTGAGTGAGTGAATTCAATTAGTTATTTATGAACGCGTTGTGCTCTATTATGATTTTAGATTTGTAAGAAGTATAACGTACATGAAGTCGGTTTGCATTGAATATTGTTGATGAATTAAAATAATGCTTATGAGATCTCATAACATCAATTTAACATTGAGTAGATTAAATATTGAATATGGGGATGAGTTGGAGAATGAGAGTTCAACAAAGATTCTCTACGGTGTTGGAGGCAGAAATCAAAGGAGCATTGTGAGGGGTAGAGAAAGTCGTTGAGTGGTGGGGGGTCTAAGCTAGGGCTGTAAATGATCTGAGTCGGCTCGTAGAGCTCTCGGAATCAGCTCGGTCAAAGCTCGGCTAGAAATCGGCCAAAATTGATTCCGAGCCGATTCCGAGCCGAGGTGGACCATATATGAGCCGATTCCGAGCTTTGTAGAGCTCGGAATCGGAAGCTCGTTTAGGCTCATTCTACTTTTTAATAATATTTATTTTGGTTACAATTGGCTTTATTCTTAATAAAATATTATTTTAGCAATTATAATTATATTTTAGTTATATTTAATAAGTATTTTATATTTGAAATATTTGTATTTTAAATTTGATTTAAAAGTTCAAGAAAGTAAAGAAAATAATGATTGAACAAAGCTCGAGTTGGGCTCAACTTTGAGCTCGGGCCTAATCCGAGCTGATTCCGTGTAACACCCCGGTTTATAAAAGAAGTCCTCGTCAAGACATTCTCTAATAAAACGGACTGTTACCATCTCGGTTTCCCGAGGTAGTGAATAACAAATTAAACTCCAAGGCAATTTATATAATATTTTAACTTAATTATTACAAATCCTCTTTTCAACTCAAATTACAAGAACTGACATAAATAAAAGTGAAAGTCTTCTAGATGATGATCTAGCTACTAAGTAAATCGATCCAATGTCTCACGCCCATCCAGCTCCGTTCTATCTCTTAAAACTGTCAAGTCTGCTCCCCATAAAACGGTTCATCACAGGTGTTCACGAATACACGGTGAACCACGAGGTTGAGTAGGGAAAACAATAACAATAAAATATGATATGCATGATACTCCGTCACCTCCATCTCCATCTCAACTCATCACACACAACTCATACCCCGGAACGCCCAGCCATACCGATCCCCGGTAGACTATATATCGACCGAAGCCGATCTGCCAGCTCAACAGCTGAGGACACCAGGGCAAGTCCTGCAGAACCCGCCTGGGCCTTATCACAACATCACATCGTATCTCAACATCGTCACTACCACATCATCCTCCAACTCCAATGCATATGAAATGCTCAACAGTAATTAATGCAATGCAATATGTATATAAATCACTGAACTGATAAATCATAAAGTCATGCCAGTTACCCGATGTTGTGATATCATACTCAATACGATCAAATCAGTCAATCACCTTTCCGAATATAAATGATAACGTAAATCAACAACCAGGAATCAAGTCAACACAATTCAACTATGACGATAATAGGACAAGTGTATTTCCCTACCTCAAAGTGTCAGCAATTCCAATTAAGCAGTTAAGAAATCCAGAAATAAAGCAACGAATCTGATTATCGATCCTTCACGAATCCGTCACCTAAAACAATTATAATATTTATAATTACTAACTACTAAATATAGAAATCTCCCAAAATAGAAACTTTCCCGATATAGTAACTTTCCACTTTAACCAGTCCCGACTCAAAATCCATCTCTAATTATTTTAATCAACTCGGGAATTAAATAAATTATTTAATTGACTCGGGAATAAATTAAATGACTAATGTGATAATAAAATATTAAACGAATTAAACGTTTTAAGAAAACTCGAATCAAACATAAAACAATTCGACAACCCGACTTAAACCCGTCTTTAATTAATTAACAACTTGGAATTAAATTAATTAATTAAGCATGCGATAACTTAACGGATTCTAAAGATTAAACAATGACAAAAACCCGATTCAATCACTAAAGTAACCTGTCATCAACACCGGCCCTTCACACGCGCACACACCCCTCACGCACCACCTACACCACCACGACAACCACCTGACCTGCTGCCCACTTCGTCCCCACCACCAACCACCGACCCCAAGGTGGTCGACTGCCGCCGGCGAGTCAGACCGTGGCCTTCTTTTGGCCTGGTTCCACGACGTGCCTCACCAAACACCTCCTTTTCTCTCCTGACCACCACCGCAACCAACAACTACCACCTGCCAACTCACCACTGTCCTGCTCTCCGTCAACCCGTGAACCCAGACGCCACAGCACCACCGTTTCGACCTCCCCCTAGTCCACGGTGGTGCCACCCAAATCCTAACCACCTAAACTCGCCTGAACAACATACATAACCCGTTTGTTACACCCCCTGTCACTGCCGCCTATTTCAGCCACCACCACCACCTAAAGCCACCATAACCACCACCAAAAGGGGCGACTCAGACCACCCATTACTAATACCCCGACACCAACCACCCATATCCCCTCCCTAAGACACGAAATTACAACCAACAACCCACGACATAAACGAAACAGAGGAACAAGGGGTTGAGTTCTTACCTTTACCGCCACCAAAACAGCCACCTATAGCCGCCTATGAACGTCGACAAGCTTCCCTAGCTCTTCCTTGCTGCGTGGTCACTACTCACGGTCACTCACTCTCTTTCTCTATGCGGGAAGGCTGCCATTTCAGCTGAGGAAAGGAGGGAGGCGGGTTGAGGGAGGCTGATTAGGGTAGTGTACCATTAGGGTTAGGGTTATTAGGGTTTAGGGTTAATTGGGCTTTAGGTTTAATGGGCTGAACATATATTGGGCCAACTTAAATGGGTCAGTTCACAATTCGTATTTCTTATAAAACCGTCACAATTAACTTATATCGATACAACGCGGTTAAATAACTTAACGAAATTATCGACTCAATATTAATTCGACTTAATTAACAATATAATCTGTATAATAAATAATATTTAATAATATCCGTTTAAATTATTATATAAAAAAAATACGGGGTATTACAGTCTTCCCCCCTTAAAATGAACTTCGTCCCGAAGTTCGCTCCCGTACCCAAACCTCAGAAGGGTATTGCATATCGTACATACGGACGTCACGCGTTTCTAACACGGTTAACACACACTTTTGACACATCAATTAGACATAACAAATACGAAATGTTACATTCTGCCCTCCTAAAAATAAACTTTGTCCCGAAGTTTAATTCATCATTACTTAACCAACTAATTATAATTAATAACTACCTGAGAACACAATTGTATAACAACTAAATAATCACCTGAGAACACCGTCATCTTCCATCTAAATCCCGATCTCAAACTCAAGTAACTCAATAATCATGGTCTCACTGGACCGCAAACGTAACTCGGCACAAAGGCCCCACAACTCATAACTCAATACGAGTAGTTTAATTATACTCTCCTTTTTCACATCAACCAATCTAACAGAAGTAGGAACCAAAACATATAGAACTCATTTGCATAGGTACCCCACAACTAACATCAACTTGATCAAACTACAATCTACAAACAAGTGCAATTTAAGCATTAAGATTTTACAATCCTACCCAACTAAAAACATGGTTACGTCCTCGTAACTTTCATTATTATAACAAAAGTTCTCAAACTACTGCTATCGACTGAAAGAGAATAAAAGATTCACAACTCACGTTCAAGTTAACTAATCCTTACCAAAGACAACCAATATATAAACTCTCTCAAGGGAGCTACCGTTACCAGTAAAATCATTAGTAATTATTTATTTTACCAATCATTGAAATCTAAATGACGTTAGAAACATAGGGGATCAATCACATAAGAAAAGAATTAGGGTCAAAACTTAATAAATCGATTTATGAAAATTTATAACCTAATAGGTCCAGTCTGACTTTCCTTTACATAATTGTACAGATTTAGGTCAAGACACAGAATCCTTGATAAAATGAAGACAACCAGCTTCGCAGTACTTATCGTCCCAGCAATATTTTTAGTCCTTATAACAAAGGGTTTGGGATTTATTCACGAATGACGAATGCACATTGATTGGCAAATTTTATAAACTTATTGGTCGAGTCAACCAGCGATTAAACAGCGATATTGGAAAGTTAACATGCAAGACTATCATACATAAAATTTCGTTCTTGGTGTAATTATATTTAGACTGTACCCAACACCATGACATAAAAGATTAGATGTATTTAACTATACCAATTTTACAATATTCATTACATGTTATGCTAATATCAACCTACCATGTTAACACATAACTCCTTTAAATCACCACATTCATTTCCCGTTCGGACATTCGTAACTAACCACAACCCTCCGATTCACTACATGGACGAATAACATGACTAAATTATCCCGCTACTTATGACTCCGTTATAGTTTCATTCCTCCAGACTAGCAATTATCATGGAACCATACAATCAGATATTGGCTGGAAATCTCATCCCGAATTTATACTCATACGACAAAATTTAACTTTGTTTTCAAAACTTTTACTTTCATACTGGACGGTGAATAAATTTCTTAACATAAATCTTATAACAGGGCCGTCATAGAATCCATTTACAGCTTACTACGAAACTCAAAATCAGATAAACTTAATTCAATTCCTTCAAACAAACAAGTTTAGGTGTTGACTCATATATCGTAATTTACAGGTTCATCTTATTCATTTCAGTCCTATCTTTACTAATGAACGACTATTACTTCCACATCAGGATTTTAGTTGCACTTCTTTACTCAGTTATATTCATGGCTCAATTAAGCGTAACTTTAACGACTATCCTTTAAACCGACGCGTATCATGTGAATCATCAAAGGGTTATCCCATTATAATATTGCCAACATAGTTATCATAAACAATCTTTATTAGAATATAATTGATAGTGATGACTCGAGAATATAGATATGCTAAATGTCGTATTATATCAAACAGTTTCCTTTATATCATGCTCCTACAATTGCAAGAATCCCTTTAGTATTTTATGACGATATAATGATGAACATATCCACTAAGAATTAACAACACTGTTTATTATCATGTCCTAGGTTTAGGTCCACTGAAATAGATTAATGCAATGTAAGTAATAAATATACTTTAGGCACACCGACTCACATAAAAGGCATTAGAACTCAGATGACATCCTACACGTGTGAACATTTAGACACAATCATTACTACCATCCATGTGTAAATATTTAAACATAATTATTATAATATTCATGCGAGTATATTTAGAACAATCAATTAACTTTTAACGCCATCAACTTACGAAAATATGACACTATGGTTTTATGTTTATATATATATATATATCCGACCACCATGCAATACCATGAACAAACCAGACTTATTACAACATGCCAAATGTATATAACGTATGCAAACAACTGGACTCTTATAAACATTTCACCCTTGATTAAAATCAAATTAAGCTATCCAATTTTACTCATACTATCATGCCAACCATGTTATCAACTAAGTTTTAAATTTTTGTCACTTGTTAAGATACATAATTACTGAACATACGTGCTACTATCGCCATATGAAACATTATAAATTTACATTACTAAAGCTCATGAATTAACCAAACAATTGTGTGAAAACTCAACATAAAACGCACATTTTAAATGTTTTGATTTACGTTGTAACTTCCAAAAATCATGAATAAATAACTATTCGATTAAAACTTGATTCATATTACTTTTATAAAACACGGTGAGTTCAAAACACACGGAAAAAGAATTAGGTTTAAAGCACGGGGAATTAAATTTTTAACGAATTTTACAACTCGGTTGGTCCAACAAACATGTGACAATGACAATTGGTCGAACTTGGGTCAGTTTGCAAAACTTATTATTTAATATAGAGACATCAAGATTTTTCGTGGCTTATCAATTTGAAATCATATGCGAATTTTATGATCGATGGAGTTGGAATTATGCGAAAATTAATTATACCATTTAAATGAGGATTTTTTTACGAAATCGTTGGTCAAACATCACTGCACAGGGACTTCCTAACCACAGCTCACTAAAGTATTTATTACTCCTAATCCGTATATCATATAAGCATGAAACAAACGCCAAACGATCACTAACTCCCAAGACTATCTCTCATCAAATTTTCATCCATAGGCAATAAACAGAAAAGAGATGGTAGTAAGGTCAATTAAAGAGTAACATCAACCAAAACAAGTTTTTATCACTAAGTCATTCATTTTCTATGGTTCAAATTCTTACAATTATACTATCGATACTAATCTATCCTAACTTAAATCTCACACTGTACAATTCGTAACATCTACCCCATAGAATCCCTTCGCATCTCGATCTACTCATTATATCTAAATCACGATTGCGATGACTAAAGATATGAAATTCTATCGTGTTTCTTATTACTAACACAATACTATACTAGCATGGCTTTGGGATCACATAACCGCATATTACTAGACCTAATAGTACTATCAGCACATCATTCATACAAAATACTTACCGTAGCGTTGTCCTGCATAATGGTTAGATTATATGGGCCTCAAAGTATACATCAACTCGATTATGCAGTAATCAATGTATCAATCAGTTAATACTTAGGTAATGATATATAAATTTCCTGTTCATCCTCAAGCAACTTTTCTACCCTTTTTCTCATATACACTCGGGGTTTCCGGTTCAACTGAGAGGACCACTGGTTCGGTGTGAGGGGGCCCCTAACTCATACCTTACCTTAGTGTGCTCCTAACAGTTCTATCCCGGGTTCATTTTATTTAGACACATCCTATGTTCATTGGGCTCATTGGTTTAGGCCTGAGGATCGTTCGCTCTGATACCACTTTGTAACACCCCGGTTTATAAAAGAAGTCCTCGTCAAGACATTCTCTAATAAAACGGATTGTTACCATCTCGGTTTCCCGAGGTAGTGAATAACAAATTAAACTCCAAGGCAATTTATATAATATTTTAACTTAATTATTACAAATCCTCTTTTCAACTCAAATTACAAGAACTGACATAAATAAAAGTGAAAGTCTTCTAGATGATGATCTAGCTACTAAGTCGTCTGATCCAATGTCTTACGCCCATCCAGCTCCCGTTCTATCTCTTAAACCTGTCAAGTCTGCTCCCCATAAAACGGTTCATCACAGGTGTTCACGAATACACAGGGTCAACCACGAGGTTGAGTAGGGAAAACAATAAAACAATAAAATATGATATGCATGATACTCCGTCACCTCCATCTCCATCTCAACTCATCACACACAACTCATACCGGAACGCCATGACCATACCGATCCCCGGTAGACTATATATCGACCGAAGCCGATCTGCCCTCAACGGTGAGGACACCAGGGCAAGTCTGCGAGAACCCGCCTGGGCCTTATCACAACATCACATCGTATCTCAACATCGTCACTACCACATCATCCTCCAACTCCAATGCATATGAAATGCTCAATGCATAATTAATGCAATGCAATATGTATATAAATCATCGAATCGATAAATCATAAAGTCATGCCAGTTACCCGATGTTGTGATATCATACTCAATACGATCAAATCAGTCAATCACCTTTCCGAATATAAATGATAACGTAAATCAACAACCAGGAATCAAGTCAACACAATTCAACTATGACGATAATAGGACAAGTGTATTTCCCTACCTCAAAGTGTCAGCAATTCCAATTAAGCAGTTAAGAAATCCAGAAATAAAGCAACGAATCTGATTATCGATCCTTCACGAATCCGTCACCTAAAACAATTATAATATTTATAATTACTAACTACTAAATATAGAAATCTCCCAAAATAGAAACTTTCCCGATATAGTAACTTTCCACTTTAACTTGGTCCGACTCAAAATCCATCTCTAATTATTTTAATCAACTCGGGAATTAAATAAATTATTTAATTGACTCGGGAATAAATTAAATGACTAATGTGATAATAAAATATTAAACGAATTAAACGTTTTAAGAAAACTCGAATCAAACATAAAACAATTCGACAACCCGACTTAAACCCGTCTTTAATTAATTAACAACTTGGAATTAAATTAATTAATTAAGCATGCGATAACTTAACGGATTCTAAAGATTAAACAATGACAAAAACCCGATTCAATCACTAAAGTAACTTTGTCATCAACAGGCCCTTCACACGCGCACACACCCCTCACGCACAACCTACACCACCACGACAACCACCTGACCTGCTGCCCACTTCGTCCCCACCACCAACCACCGACCCCAAGGTGGTCGATTCGCCCGGCGAGTCGACCAAGTGGCCTTCTTTTGGCCTGGTTCCACGACGTGCCTCACCAAACACCTCCTTTTCTCTCCTGACCACCACCGCAACCAACAACAACCACCTGCCAACTCACCACTGTCCTGCTCTCCGTCAACCCGTGAACCCAGACGCCACAGCACCACCGTTTCGACCTCCCCCTAGTCCACGGTGGTGCCACCCAAATCCTAACCACCTAAACTCGCCTGAACAACATACATAACCCGTTTGTTACACCCCCTATCACTGCCGCCTATTTCAGCCACCACCACCACCTAAAGCCACCATAACCACCACCAAAAGGGGCGACTCAGACCACCCATTACTAATACCCCGACACCAACCACCCATATCCCCTCCCTAAGACACGAAATTACAACCAACAACCCACGACATAAACGAAACAGAGGAACAAGGGGTTGAGTTCTTACCTTTACCGCCACCAAAACAGCCACCTATAGCCGCCTATGAACGTCGACAAGCTTCCCTAGCTCTTCCTTGCTGCGTGGTCACTCCTCACGGTCACTCACTCTCTTTCTCTATGCGGGAAGGCTGCCATTTCAGGCGAGGAAAGGAGGGAGGCGGGTTGAGGGGGGCGATTAGGGTAGTGTACCATTAGGGTTAGGGTTATTAGGGTTTAGGGTTAATTGGGCTTTAGGTTTAATGGGCTGAACATATATTGGGCCAACTTAAATGGGTCAGTTCACAATTCGTATTTCTTATAAAACCGTCACAATTAACTTATATCGATACAACGCGGTTAAATAACTTAACGAAATTATCGACTCAATATTAATTCGACTTAATTAACAATATAATCTGTATAATAAATAATATTTAATAATATCCGTTTAAATTATTATATAAAAAAATACGGGATATTACAGTCTTCCCCCCTTAAAATGAACTTCGTCCCGAAGTTCGCTCCCGTACCCAAACCTCAGAAGGGTATTGCATATCGTACATACGGACGTCACGCGTTTCTAACACGGTTAACACACACTTTTGACACATCAATTAGACATAACAAATACGAAATGTTACATTCTGCCCTCCTAAAAATAAACTTCGTCCCGAAGTTTAACTCATCATTACTTAACCAACTAATTATAATTAATAACTACCTGAGAACACAATTGTATAACAACTAAATAATCACCTGAGAACACCGTCATCTTCCATCTAAATCCCGATCTCAAACTCAAGTAACTCAATAATCATGGTCTCTTTGGACCAAACGTAACTCGGCACAAAGGCCCCACAACTCATAACTCAATACGAGTAGTTTAATTATACTCTCCTTTTTCACATCAACCAATCTAACAGAAGTAGGAACCAAAACATATAGAACTCATTTGCATAGGTACCCCACAACTAACATCAACTTGATCAAACTACAATCTACAAACAAGTGCAATTTAAGCATTAAGATTTTACAATCCTACCCAACTAAAAACATGGTTACGTCCTCGTAACTTTCATTATTATAACAAAAGTTCTCAAACTACTGCTATCGACTGAAAGAGAATAAAAGATTCACAACTCACGTTCAAGTTAACTAATCCTTACCAAAGACAACCAATATATAAACTCTCTCAAGGGAGCTACCGTTACCAGTAAAATCATTAGTAATTATTTATTTTACCAATCATTGAAATCTCGTACGTTAGAAACATAGGGGATCAATCACATAAGAAAAGAATTAGGGTCAAAACTTAATAAATCGATTTATGAAAATTTATAACCTAATAGGTCCAGTCTGACTTTCCTTTACATAATTGTACAGATTTAGGTCAAGACACAGAATCCTTGATAAAATGAAGACAACCAGCTTCGCAGTACTTATCGTCCCAGCAATATTTTTAGTCCTTATAACAAAGGGTTTGGGATTTATTCACGAATGACGAATGCACATTGATTGGCAAATTTTATAAACTTATTGGTCGAGTCAACCAGCGATTAAACAGCGATATTGGAAAGTTAACATGCAAGACTATCATACATAAAATTTCGTTCTTGGTGTAATTATATTTAGACTGTACCCAACACAATGACATAAAAGATTAGATGTATTTAACTATACCAATTTTACAATATTCATTACATGTTATGCTAATATCAACCTACCATGTTAACACATAACTCCTTTAAATCACCACATTCATTTCCCGTTCGGACATTCGTAACTAACCACAACCCTCCGATTCACTACATGGACGAATAACATGACTAAATTATCCCGCTACTTATGACTCCGTTCTAGTTTCATTCCTCCAGACTAGCAATTATCATGGAACCATACAATCAGATACTGGCTGGAAATCTCATCCCGAATTTATACTCATACGACAAAATTTAACTTTGTTTTCAAAACTTTTACTTTCATACTGGACGGTGAATAAATTTCTTAACATAAATCTTATAACAGGGCCGTCATAGAATCCATTTACAGCTTACTACGAAACTCAAAATCAGATAAACTTAATTCAATTCCTTCAAACAAACAAGTTTAGGTGTTGACTCATATATCGTAATTTACAGGTTCATCTTATTCATTTCAGTCCTATCTTTACTAATGAACGACTATTACTTCCACATCAGGATTTTAGTTGCACTTCTTTACTCAGTTATATTCATGGCTCAATTAAGCGTAACTTTAACGACTATCCTTTAAACCGACGCGTATCATGTGAATCATCAAAGGGTTATCCCATTATAATATTGCCAACATAGTTATCATAAACAATCTTTATTAGAATATAATTGATAGTGATGACTCGAGAATATAGATATGCTAAATGTCGTATTATATCAAACAGTTTCCTTTATATCATGCTCCTACAATTGCAAGAATCCCTTTAGTATTTTATGACGATATAATGATGAACATATCCACTAAGAATTAACAACACTGTTTATTATCATGTCCTAGGTTTAGGTCCACTGAAATAGATTAATGCAATGTAAGTAATAAATATACTTTAGGCACACCGACTCACATAAAAGGCATTAGAACTCAGATGACATCCTACACGTGTGAACATTTAGACACAATCATTACTACCATCCATGTGTAAATATTTAAACATAATTATTATAATATTCATGCGAGTATATTTAGAACAATCAATTAACTTTTAACGCCATCAACTTACGAAAATATGACACTATGGTTTTATGTTTATATATATATATATCCGACCACCATGCAATACCATGAACAAACCAGACTTATTACAACATGCCAAATGTATATAACGTATGCAAACAACTGGACTCTTATAAACATTTCACCCTTGATTAAAATCAAATTAAGCTATCCAATTTTACTCATACTATCATGCCAACCATGTTATCAACTAAGTTTTAAATTTTTGTCACTTGTTAAGATACATAATTACTGAACATGCGTGCTACTATCGCCATATGAAACATTATAAATTTACATTACTAAAGCTCATGAATTAACCAAACAATTGTGTGAAAACTCAACATAAAACGCACATTTTAAATGTTTTGATTTACGTTGTAACTTCCAAAAATCATGAATAAATAACTATTCGATTAAAACTTGATTCATATTACTTTTATAAAACACGGTGAGTTCAAAACACACGGAAAAAGAATTAGGTTTAAAGCACAGGAATTAAATTTTTAACGAATTTTACAACTCAGTTGGTCCAACAAACATGTGACAGCAATTGGTCCAGAACTTGGGTCAGTTTGCAAAACTTATTATTTAATATAGAGACATCAAGATTTTTCGTGGCTTATCAATTTGAAATCATATGCGAATTTTATGATCGATGGAGTTGGAATTATGCGAAAATTAATTATACCATTTAAATGAGGATTTTTTTACGAAATCGTTGGTCAAACATCACTGCACAGGGACTTCCTAACCACAGCTCACTAAAGTATTTATTACTCCTAATCCGTATATCATATAAGCATGAAACAAACGCCAAACGATCACTAACTCCCAAGACTATCTCTCATCAAATTTTCATCCATAGGCAATAAACAGAAAAGAGATGGTAGTAAGGTCAATTAAAGAGTAACATCAACCAAAACAAGTTTTTATCACTAAGTCATTCATTTTCTATGGTTCAAATTCTTACAATTATACTATCGATACTAATCTATCCTAACTTAAATCTCACACTGTACAATTCGTAACATCTACCCCATAGAATCCCTTCGCATCTCGATCTACTCATTATATCTAAATCACGATTGCGATGACTAAAGATATGAAATTCTATCGTGTTTCTTATTACTAACACAATACTATACTAGCATGGCTTTGGGATCACATAACCGCATATTACTAGACCTAATAGTACTATCAGCACATCATTCATACAAAATACTTACCGTAGCGTTGTCCTGCATAATGGTTAGATTATATGGGCCTCAAAGTATACATCAACTCGATTATGCAGTAATCAATGTATCAATCAGTTAATACTTAGGTAATGATATATAAATTTCCTGTTCATCCTCAAGCAACTTTTCTACCCTTTTTCTCATATACACTCGGGGTTTCCGGTTCAATCGAGAGGACCCGGTTCGGTGTGAGGGGGCCCTAACTCATACCTTACCTTAGTGTGCTCCTAACAGTTCTATCCCGGGTTCATTTTATTTAGACACATCCTATGTTCATTGGGCTCATTGGTTTAGGCCTGAGGATCGTTCGCTCTGATACCACTTTGTAACACCCCGGTTTATAAAAGAAGTCCTCGTCAAGACATTCTCTAATAAACGGATGTTACCATCTCGGTTTCGAGGTAGTGAATAACAAATTAAACTCCAAGGCAATTTATATAATATTTTAACTTAATTATTACAAATCCTCTTTTCAACTCAAATTACAAGAACTGACATAAATAAAAGTGAAAGTCTTCTAGATGATGATCTAGCTACTAAGTAAATCGATCCAATGTCTTACGCCCATCCACTCCCGTTCTATCTCTTAAACCTGTCAAGTCTGCTCCCCATAAAACGGTTCATCACAGGTGTTCACGAATACACAGGGTCAACCACGAGGTTGAGTAGGGAAAACAATAAAACAATAAAATATGATATGCATGATACTCCGTCACCTCCATCTCCATCTCAACTCATCACACACAACTCATACCCCGGAACGCCTTGACCATACCGATCCCCGGTAGACTATATATCGACCGAAGCCGATCTCCGACTCAACGGTGAGGACACCAGGGCAAGTCTGCGGAGAACCCGCCTTTGGGCCTTATCACAACATCACATCGTATCTCAACATCGTCACTACCACATCATCCTCCAACTCTAATGCATATGAAATGCTCAGCGATAATTAATGCAATGCAATATGTATATAAATCACGAACCGATAAATCATAAAGTCATGCCGATTTACCCGATGTTGTGATATCATACTCAATACGATCAAATCAGTCAATCACCTTTCCGAATATAAATGATAACGTAAATCAACAACCAGGAATCAAGTCAACACAATTCAACTATGACGATAATAGGACAAGTGTATTTCCCTACCTCAAAGTGCCAGCAATTCCAATTAAGCAGTTAAGAAATCCAGAAATAAAGCAACGAATCTGATTATCGATCCTTCACGAATCCGTCACCTAAAACAATTATAATATTTATAATTACTAACTACTAAATATAGAAATCTCCCAAAATAGAAACTTTCCCGATATAGTAACTTTCCACTTTAACAGTCCGACTCAAAATCCATCTCTAATTATTTTAATCAACTCGGGAATTAAATAAATTATTTAATTGACTCGGGAATAAATTAAATGACTAATGTGATAATAAAATATTAAACGAATTAAACGTTTTAAGAAAACTCGAATCAAACATAAAACAATTCGACAACCCGACTTAAACCCGTCTTTAATTAATTAACAACTCGGAATTAAATTAATTAATTAAGCATGCGATAACTTAACGGATTCTAAAGATTAAACAATGACAAAAACCCGATTCAATCACTAAAGTAACCCGTCATCAACACCGGCCCTTCACACGCGCACACACCCCTCACGCACCACCTACACCACCACGACAACACACCGACTGCTGCCCACTTCATCCCCACCACCAACCACCGACCCCAAGGTGGTCGACTCTACCGCCGTGCGAGTCGGACCGTGGCCTTCTTTTGGCCTGGTTCCACGACGTGCCTCACCAAACACCTCCTTTTCTCTCCTAACCACCACCGCAACCAACAACTACCACCTGCCAACTCACCACTGTCCTGCTCTCCGTCAACCCGTGAACCCAGACGCCACAACACCACCGTTTCGACCTCCCCCTAGTCCACGGTGGTGCCACCCAAATCCTAACCACCTAAACTACTTTGAACAACAACATACATAACCCGTTTGTTACACCCCCTGTCACTGCCGCCTATTTCAGCCACCACCACCACCTAAAGCCACCATAACCACCACCAAAAGGGGCGACTCAGACCACCCATTACTAATACCCCGACACCAACCACCCATATCCCCTCCCTAAGACACGAAATTACAACCAACAACCCACGACATAAACGAAACAGAGGAACAAGGGGTTGAGTTCTTACCTTTACCGCCACCAAAACAGCCACCTATAGCCGCCTATGAACGTCGACAAGCTTCCCTAGCTCTTCCTTGCTGCGTGGTCACTACTCACGGTCACTCACTCTCTTTCTCTATGCGGGAAGGCTGCCATTTCAGCTGAGGAAAGGAGGGAGGCGGGTTGAGGGAGGCTGATTAGGGTAGTGTACCATTAGGGTTAGGGTTATTAGGGTTTAGGGTTAATTGGGCTTTAGGTTTAATGGGCTGAACATATATTGGGCCAACTTAAATGGGTCAGTTCACAATTCGTATTTCTTATAAAACCGTCACAATTAACTTATATCGATACAACGCGGTTAAATAACTTAACGAAATTATCGACTCAATATTAATTCGACTTAATTAACAATATAATTTGCATAATAAATAATATTTAATAATATCCGTTTAAATTATTATATAAAAAAAAATACGGGGTATTACATTCCGAGCTTTAATTTTTTAAGCTCGGAAAATTCCGAGCCGATTTCGAGCTCAAGCTCAAGTTTTCGAGCCGATTCCGAGCCCACTAAAGCTCGAGCTCAAATCGGCTCGGTTACACCCCTAGTCTAAGCAATCATCCTAATATTTACATTATTTAACATTTTAAAGTTTGGTTGTTTCTATTTATTTCCGTGCTCATTTTAAAGATGGTTAGATTCTTTTGATTGTCTTCTTCATGTACCATGTGATTCCGCTACTTTTCATTAGAAGTACCACAAAGACCAGAGGAGGGTAATTGGCCGGGAGGTGCCTATAGTAGAAGCAATGGCGGTTTTATACGTCTCAGAGCAACCACATTGAAGAGGATGGACCATCCTCTTAACACTCTCTCTCATCTAAGAGGATATCCTCTTCAATGTGGAACCATTGTTACATATCCTCTTTGAAGGAGGAAGAGGAACACTTCCTCTATTTTTAGAGGATATGTAACATTGGCCCTTGTGCCCACTTATCATTCATTATTTAGCATGTGGCATATAATTCATTTTTTTTTTAGTTTTTGCTTATAAAAAAATTGGGAGAGGAGGATAGGAGGATCCTCTTTGATGTGGAGATTTTTTAAGAAGAGTAAAAAGAAGAGGATGGAAATAGTGGAATATGGGTGAAAGTGATGTGTCCAAATTAGAGAAGGAAAGAGAAAATATAAGAGGAGAAAATCATCCTCTTGGATGTGGATGCTCTCAAGGAAGCTTGGAACGCGGAAATTAGAAGGGTGGTGCTGGAAAGCGACTGCTTAGTGGTAATAGAAGATTTCCAGAACAGAAGGCAATGCCGTGGTGATATTTTTCTTATTTATGAGGAAATAACGTTGTTTTGTTTACGGTTTGAATCACTTTCGTTTTCTTTTACTCGTAGATGTAATAATAAGGTTGCGCATGAACTTGCATATGTGTTTCCTTTTTAATAGGCAGACGTAGATAGGTGGATTCGGTTCCACGTAACATTGTATCTTTGGCAGAGGCGGATTTGATTGCTAATTAATGAACTCCATATTGGATTTTATCAAAAAAAAAATATAGCCTAGCAAAATTTATTTTGTTTTAATAACAACGTAATTAAATAAGAGGATAAGACTGTCTCGTGCATTGCACGGATGTGAAAACTAGTTTATTAGTATTAATAAAAGAGTTATTTCCATACAAATATACTGTCTTACTATATATTTTCGTCTAACATAAAAAATACCGTTTTATTAATATTTTAGCTTTCTATATCTAATCAGCGTAGACTTCTCTTGTTATACTTATGTCCACGATCCTATATAAAGATAAAAATAGTATTAAAGACTATAAAATAATCTATTCCGGTTTTGAAAAGAAAACACATAAACTTAAAAATATACGGATTAAAATTTAGAAACCATAATATTTAATATTTATCTGAAGGTTCATGTTTGCTTCCTTTTAGTATAGTACATGCCATGATAATAGTTCATATGAAATGAAAAAGAAAAATATATGTTAGAGATGATTATACCCATGAATACAAAAATACAAATTCAAATAGGTTGATCGGAAAAAACATACTAGTAAACTTACACAACAATATACGCTTAATAACAAATTTAAAGAAATATTATAAGATCTCCATTTTGAGATCAACGATCATCTTATAATGGTTAAAAAAGCATAAACCACTTAAAAAAGTAAAGTAAATTTTATAGAAAAACAATCAAAAGGTGGGAGTTGGAGAAAACTTAAATTGGAAAAGGAAATGACATAATTAAAATGATTAATTATTGTCATGATGGTTCAAAAAGTAAATTGTGGAATTTTAAAAAAATTTCATTCAATTATTTGTACTTATTTATTTACCAGTAATTATGAGAGTAGTTTTTTTTTTTTTTTGTTTAGGAAATTATGAGATTAAGTTTTATCTATTATTCCTGTTTTGACAACAAAAACACATAAACTTAAAAACATACGATGTAGAATTTAGAAATCATACTATTTAATATTTACCCGAAGGTTCACTTTCGCTTCCTTTTATTACATGCCTTGATAATAGTTCATATAAAATGAAAAAGAAAAATATATGTTAGAGATGATTATACTCCTGAATACAAAAATACAAATTCAAATAGGTTAATCATGAAAGTATAATAGTAAAATTACACCACAATATACGTTTAATAACAAATTAAAAGAAATATTACTCCCTCCGTCCCGGTCATTTGTTATCTATTTCCATTTTGGGGCGTATCAGTGAATTGTTATCTATTTCTACTTTTGGTAAGTTTTATATGTAAAAGGTAGTGTGCAAGTGGATGAAATAATAATATTATACTTCGTATTACTTTATTAGACATCACTTGCATTTCCTTGGTTTTTGTGCTAAATACAATAGATAACAAATGATTGAAACGGAGGGAGTATAAGACTTCTATTTTGAGATCAACAATCATCCATTACTTGTCAGTTTCTACCTTACATTTTTTTACCTTTAATTTTACCTCAATTTCGTGCCTTTTGTATTTCTTCCTTTTTCAGATTACCCACGTGAAGGTTTGCTTTATCTGCATTCGCATACGTTTCATGGTGCTTTTTAAAGTTATATGTAAAAAATACGTTGACCAAGAGATAAAACATCAACCTGACAAAAACTTGACAAACGAATTAAAACATTGTCACATGTAAGTCATTTAAATTAAACCAACTGGAAAACATGAATTTAGATATAAAGCAAACGATTCATAAAACCAACAACATAACAAATTAAAATATATTTTATTGGGCACAGCAACAACAACAACAACAATACTCAACAATAATACTCGACAATAATACTCAATATAATCAATATAATAAAATAAATAAATTAAACCATAAAATACAATCCACAACTTAGAAACTCATGACAAATGGGCATATTTTAAATAAATAAAGTTAATAGAAACTATTATAGGTATTGTAAGTTTTTATAGTCATTACACAACCAAAAATTCCCATATTTTAATTTAATTTTTAATTTATTTTGTGGTATTATTAAATTAGATAATTGATTGCCAAGGACCTCAAGAGATGAATTAAATAGGATAAAATATTAATGAAAATTATGGGTGTTGAGTAATATAAGGAGTTTTAATAAAATTATTAACATATTATATTACAAAAATTAATTAAATAGGAAAAATTTTTAATTAATTTGGTGTGTGTTAAGTATTATGAAGAGTTTTAATCAATTTATTACCATGTTTAATTAAAAAAAAATTAAATAGGAAAATGTTAATAATGATGGGTATTCAGTAATGCGAAGAGGTTTAATTAAATTATTAACAAGTTTTATTAAAAAAAATTAAAAACAATGAATTAAATAGGAAAGTGTTAATAATGGTGAGTGTTTAGTAATATGAGCAGGTTTAATTAATTCCTTAACATGTTTTGTTACAAAATTTTAAATGAAAATTTCAATTTTAATTATAAATTATGAAATTTATTAACATATTTTATTACAAAAATTTCAATTAAAATGTAAATATTAATTATAAATAATGAAATTTGATGTAAATTTGTAAGGGTTATATAAACTTTGGAAGACAATATATTTAGGGTTATTTAATGAGAATACTCTGAACTATAAGGGTCCTTCTCAAAATACTCCAAACTCTTGTTTAACTAACAATAAAATCAACTAATGTCTCCATTGACTTTGAATAGAATTGGACTATTTTTAACCTGTTGTAACAGGTAAGTGACGCTGACCAAGTCATTTCCTTTTATTAGTCTTCATCTTCAACCTCTTTCTTCCCTTTTTAGTCTACATCTTCCTCTTTTTTCAATTTTTTTTTATCTTTTCTCCGTCTTCTTTGTTTTCCACTCCATTCACCTTGATTTCTTAGCCATCTCCATTTTTGTTTTTTCAAATTGCTAGATGTCCAAGCATGAACACGGCGACAATAGGAACAAACTCGGTACCCCGTCTTCCCACGCTGGTCTGGTTTTGTCTGAGAATTCGCCGGTAGTCGAGCTTCGATGTCTGTTACTACCTTGATGCTTGTGGACCAGTGAACTCATTAGCAAGATGGTGTTGGGGTTGTTCAATTGAATTGAATAATAATTAATGACAATTTGGAGGAAAAAATCAATTTAATTTTTTTCACAAGCAAATTGATACTGAACTTGAATTAAAAACTAAGAGGCTTGATTGGCTTAATAAGGGAAAATTAAGTTATGATTTATGTTTTGGGTTATTGGGTTTGATAATGGTGTTGTTTCATTGGTTTTCCATGAGTTTTTAATGGCTTCTTGTGGTTTGATTTTTGAGTGTTCTTTTATTCGTTTTTGATTTTTGGGGGTCTAGATTATTATACATGGTATAGTGTGGCGTGGAATCGGTGGTACATCCGTAAGCACAACTTTATGACATGGCTCGTGCCTCGTAGTACAGGGAGCCTTGGAAACTTGGGACAAACTGATAAAAATTGGAATGAATGTTAATGGAGAATGCTATTTATGTTTAAGAGATGATGAGTCCATTCAATATATGTATTTTGCTCGTGAGTGTAGCAACAAAATTATACTCCGTAGATGGCGGTGGAGGCTCGACCAGTATAAAGAAGCCTAGGAGAGGTACTGTTATATGTTGTAGGAAACAGAGGGAATCAAGATCGAGGAAAAGGAAAAGGATCATTACCATGGTATTTCAAGCATGTTTATATCAGATTCGGAGGCAACGGATTCAATGTTCGCAGATGGTAACATAAACGGGATAGAAAGAATAATTGAGGAAATGAAAATGACAGTAAGAGTACTATGTAGCTTTGATAAAAATGACAGCAAGAAATAATTGAGGAAATAATTCAATGTTGTTTTATTTTCTCATTAGCATATTATAGTGTTTTATTTACTCCGTTGTCCGTAATAGACAATTAGTGAGGGGATTAATGGTTTTGAAGAAGTTTAACAGACAAATGAAAAGAGAATGGGTTAAATGAGGGTTAAAATTTTATTTACTTGCTTAGCAGGTTGTCGGTCGCCTTAGTGTAATAAAAGCGAAGGGAAGTATTAGTTCGTTCTATTGGTAGTTAAACAAAAGTTTGGAGTATTTTGAGCAGCACACCTATAGTTGAGAGTATTGCCATTAAATAACCCATATATTTAATATACAAAATTAATTTAAGAATAATGATAATATCCTTTCATATTATAGGTATAAGTGAATTAAATTAATTTATAGATAAATGATTTAAATTAATATCATGTAATAATAAATTGATAATTCATGTCACATTAATTTGTCAAGTCACATTAAAAATATGCAACATCACATTTAAATATGTCACGTCACAATAAATTTTAATCTAGGTGGCTTTTTGGATCCTACATGGCTTTGTCTAAGTGGCGTTTATTTGTCATTTAAGGGTAGCCTTTTAATTATATTTTATAGATTTAATCTTACACTCAATTTGGTTCAATTGTCATCCAATAACTGACATCTCCTATGTTTTTGGTCCTTGTTCCAAGACAGAGACATAATTTTTAAAATTTTTATTTAAATACTCTCTCCATTATTCTATATATGATGTTTTCGTTTTACGAGGTAAGCCTTTGACTTTCAATTACATAAAAATATACTATAAAAAATTATGAAAATTATATCATTAGATTCGTCATAAATTTTGCTCCATTTCATATTATTAACTTATATATCGTCATGTGCTTCCCACTCTCTCAATGGCCATTTTGTGAGAGAAAACGGTATCCGTCACAAGCTTGTGACGGATATCGCCCGTCTTCAATGAGATTTTGTGTACAAAAATAATGGGGGGGGGGGGGGGGTACATAATTTAGGGAGTACCATTTTTCAAATCTCATAAATATATACAGTGTGAACCTAATTGATCTTGAAAAGAAAAGAAAAATGCTAGAAATGCAAAAAATATTTGATTCTAATAAAAAAATTAAGAAAGCTAGCATAAAAATGCAGAAAGGTTCCTATCTCTGCCAAAATACGAAGATGAAGAGAACGAATGAAATCAAGCACGCTTACTTAGAATTGCCACAAAATAGGGGCTACTCGTACTATAATATAATATATATAATATATGTTGGTAAATGGTAAGCCCTAAAATCTTCTCTTGTAAAGTGTCGGTGTCAAAAAAGAGAATTTCTACTTTGTCCAAGAACCTAAAATCTTCCATATACACCATATACCATGTGAAGAGGCAAAGGATATAAATTTAGAAAAATGGGGTTGATGTGGATTGTTTGAAATCATACAAGGTAAAATGAGAAAATTATATTCACCGCAAATTAATGTTTTAGACGACCTTTTTTGTCTGAAATAAGATAAACAAGTATGTGATCATTTTACAATAAAATATAAATATTTCATAAATAAATGCTATCATTAGTTTTTTTTTTTTTGGTTAAAAAGTGATAACTTTAATCTTATTATTTTATCATTAAATGGTCATTTTTTATTATAAAATTTTGGACTTTACTCGTCTCATCATATTTTCGGATGAGATCACATCCAGCATTATCATCTTGTTAGCTTGGCTAAATATTGTTTGATATGGTTAAAAGGTTGATATTTATGGGTATATCACCGCAAAAATCGGATCGAGTTGAATAATATTCAAATCATCCATTTTAAATGTACTTGTCATTTCTTGAATACTGTAGGAAATTTTATGCTCAGGAATTAAAAGGGCCATTTTATTTGAAGAACAATGAGCAGTTTTTTTCTATTTGGCTGTGAGATTTGAGTTAACGACAACTTTAACTTAGGAATAGTACACTGAGGTCCTTAAAGCTCCACAATTATAATAGAGGTCCTTAAAATTGTTATTCCCCATAATTTAGGTCCTTGTTGTGTTGTTTACTCAACTTTACAATCGTACTTATGTTATTAGCTATCCAATGACGGATCTACTTATTGTTATGGGGTGTCCAATTGCCAAGGACACCACAAACATTGGAAAAATTTGCATAAAGGACACTCTAAAAATGGAGAGGGGATCCTCTCCATTTCCTATTCTCTCCATTTCCTTCCATTTCCTCTAATAGAACAATATTTAATCATTATCCACTCTCAACCTTTTCATTCAACTGACCGTTAGATCGTTTTGAGACGGAATCTAGACCATTAATAAGAAATGGAAGGAAATGGAGAGAGGAATAAATGGAGAAAAACTCAATTGCTAAAAATGCTAGTAAGACACCTGTCACACAACCACATTGCTACTTGTCCTTGCTTGAGAGAATTTACATATAAAAAATTACACAAATATAATTTAATTACCCAATTATAAAGGGACTCTTATTTTTTGGTTTTATTTTAAACCTAATAGCCTATAAGTCTATACCCTATCATATAATGGCTCTACGCCAGACCTGTCAAACGGGTCAAACGGGCGGGTTACGGGTTCGATTATTTCGGGTTCGGGTAAAATACGAGTCGGGTCTATTTCGGATTTGAAAAATACGGGTTTATACGGGTCGGGTTTATACGGGTTTCGGGTCGGGTTTAGGGTTGAAAACGGCTCATATTAACGTCTTTTTAAAAAAAATCATTTTCTTTAATTTTACTTATAAACAGATAATTATTCTTAAATTTTTATTATTATCTAGTTTAATATATGCTATTAGTAAGATTAAATATTTTTTTCTTAATATTTTCAATATCACATCGTTACACGAACGGGTCGATACAGGTTTCGGGTCGGGTTCGGGTGAAAAAACGGGTCGATCAACATCTTTTTCTGTCATTTTTTAAAACTTCTTTTATATTGTAATTCCACCATTTATACGTGTTGTCTCCTCTTGCTCGTGTTAATCAACTTAATTGTCACCATTCTCGCCATCACCACCTCGTCATCATCATCATTACCCTCACTAACTCGCTAAGTACGACAATGAGTCTCAAATAAGATGACAATGATGACCTGACATGTGATCCGAGGTAATGAGGTGGCAGTGCTGACGTGGAATGCGGTTTCACGTAATACGATAAAAGTGGCGGTGTGGCACACACTTAGAAATGATGAAGACGTGGTAGTGACGATGTGGAATGCAGTTCCATGTAACACGGTGAAAGTAATGGCGCGGCACACACATCAAGGTGATGACGTGGCATGTCGTCTGAAATGATGACATGGCAGTGCTGCAGTAGCATATGGATCAACGTAATAGGGTGAAAGTGACGGCGTGACAAACATTTTAATGCGATGACGTGGCATAAGGTTCGAGCTGATGACGTAGCATTCCGTATAGATATATATCTTTCTTTAAAATTTTATAAGTCAATACCTATTTGACATTATCAATTTAAGGAAGATATATTGCCTTGACCCAACGGTCAACCCGTTACGGGTCGGGTTTCGACCCGTTATTTACTGGTCAAAACAGGTTCGGGTATTTTTCGGGTTTGGGTTAAAAAAAACCGGGTTATTTACGGGTCGGTTTACGATCGGTTTTCGGGTCGGGTCAGGTTTTGACAGGTCTACGTAGGGGCCATCCCACTAAGAGGTGAATTTAGCAACTAGTTTGTGAGATGTGATGATTGGCCTTCGTACTGCAAGCACCAGGTCTCCTACTTGGAAAGACCGAGGACGCACCTTTTTGTTAAAAAAATGCGCGTGACAACCTTGCTTGATAACATTGGAGCCTTTGTTGAGCCTCTAATCTTTTTTCATCGAGAGCTTCCAATTCTGCTAATCGCAATTAGTCATTTTCGTCATCCGTGAGTCCTTCTTGAATAGCGATGCGCAAAGATGGGATCTGCAACTCTAATGGCAACACAGCCTCCACTCCATACACCAACGCATACGGGGTTGCTTGAGTAGGTGTTTTGTATGTGGTACGATACGCCCACAACGCCTCACCAATTCTTTCATGCCAATCTTGCTTTGACTTTGCTACTACTTTCTTCAGCAAGTTGCAAAGGGTCTTGTTGAAGGCTTCAGCCAAACCATTTGCAGAAGCATTGTACATGGATGACTTGTATTGTTTGAACTTGAATTTTTCTCCCAGACTTGTCATTAGATGGTTGAAGAATTGTTTCCCATTGTCAGTTGTGATACGTTGAGGTACACCATATCTGTAGATGATTTGGGTTCGAATGAAGTCCACAACATTTTCTTTCTTCACTTCCCGTAATGTGATGGCTTCTGCCCATTTTGAGAAGTAGTCAGTGGCCGCGAGGATATACTCGTGTCCATGTAAGGCCTTTGGAGTAATAGGTCCCACAACATCAAGTCCTCAAGCTTCAAAGGGCCATGAAGAAACAGTAGGATGTAACGGCTCCGGCGGTTGGTGTATGAAGTTTTACGTAGAACTGACAGGGTTAAAATTTTTTCGCGAAGTCCATACAATCTTGTACCATGGTTGGCCAGTAATACCCCATTCTCTCTACGCGATCATGAAGTTTAGGCCCAGATTGATGAGCGCCACAAATTCCAGAGTGGGCTTCATGCATTGCTTCAACAGCTTCGTCCTTGCTTAGACACCTCAACCATTGGCCTGAGAAAGAACGTCTGTAGAGCGTCCCTTTATAGTGAATGAACTTTGGAGCACGTCGACGTATTTCTACCTTGTGTCTGGGATCGTCGGGTAGTTTTTGGTGGTCTAAGAAATCAATGATAGGTTGATGCCAGTCATCTTCATCAACTGTGTAGACACATATCATGTTGGTTGTATCTACATTTTCTTATCCTTCAAGCAATGATACTACCCAACGATTGTAGACTGGAACTTGCATAGATTATTCTGCCCCCAGTGCCAAAGTGGCTACAAGATTAGCAAGCGCGCCAGCCAACTTATTGGCACTCCTTGGCACATGACCAACATGGATGTCGTCAAATTGATTCAGCAGTTGTAATGCCCGTTGATGGTAGGGAATCAAGTCTTCCTTTTTCACTTTATATTCACCAAGGACTTGGTCGACCAACAGCTTCGAGTCACCGTAGATGTCCATATCTCTAACGCCTTTTTCGATCGCCATTTGGAGGCCGAGTATGAGAGCTTGGTACTCTGCCATATTATTTGAGCACAACTGAGTGAGCGTAAAGGAGTATGGCATGAGATGATTTTGTGGAGTTACGAATACAACTCCGGCTCCAGCTCCGTCTTTTCTCGCAGCACCGTCAAAATACATCTGCCATGGAGGTAGAACGTCCACGTAGAAGATTGCTTCTCCTGGGAGGTCATCTGAAATTTCCCACTCTGCCGGTACTGGATGATCAGCAAAGAAGTCGGCGATAGCTTGACCTTTCACAGCCTTTTGAGGCACGAACAGCAAGTCGTACTGCTTAAGTAACACTGCTCATTTCGCAAGTCTTCCTGACAATATTGTTCTTGAGAGTATGTACTTGATTGGATCAGCTTTTGAGACGACATTTATGGTATGCACCTGCATGTAGTGCCTCAATTTCTGGATTGCGAACACCAAAGCAAGACATATTTTCTCTATGGGCGAGTAATTTAATTTAGCTCCCACCAAGGTACGACTCAAGTAGTAGAGCGCTCTCTCCTTGCGGTCTTCAATTTCTTGAGCACACATTGCCCCCAGTGAGCGCTCTTGTGCAGCAATGTAGAGGACAAGCGGCTTCCCTGGAATTGGTGCCTCCAGCACTGGTGCACTGGCCAAGTACTTCTTGATGCTAACAAAAGCATTTTTGCATTTTTCATCCCATTGGAATGGAGCATCCTTTTTCATGAGATGGCTGAATGGTTGGCAACGTCCTGCTAGGTTAGATATGAACCTTCGAATGTATGTCAAACGTCCTTGCAATCCGCGCAGCTCTTTCAGCGTCTTTGATTCTGGCATTTCGTTGATGGCTTTGATTTTTGTTTGGTCAATTTCAATTCCTCTATGCCTGACCACAAACTCTAAGAACTTCCCAGATGTGACACCAAATGCACATTTGAGTGGATTCATCTTGAGTTGACATTTTCTAAGTCTTTCAAAGACGGTTCGGAGGTCTTTAATATGGTATTCTCTTTTCTTTGATTTGACAACCACATCATCAACATAAAATTCTATTGTTTTATGTAGCATGTTATCGAAGATTTTTTGCATTGTGCGTTGGTACGTAGCGCCAGCATTCTTCAATCCAAATGGCATGACCGTGTAACAGAAGATCCCTTTTGGGGTTCGAAAACCTGTTGCTTCTTGATCTTCAGGTGCCATATGTATTTGATTATACCCAGCAGTACAATCCATGAAGGAGAGTGCTTTGTGACCAGTGGTTGCATCGATCATCAACTCTGTGACAGGCAAAGGGAAGTCATCCTTCGGGCATGCATCATTAAGGTCTCTGAAGTCGACACGTATGCGCAATTGTCCGTTCTTCTTTCTGACTGGGACAATGTGTGCTATCCAGGTAGAATATTTGACTTCGCGAATGAAACCTTCTTCTATGAGCTTGTTGACTTCCTTTTCTATTTCAGGTACAAGCTCTGGCCTAAAACGACGTTGAGGCTACTTTTTGGGACTGATGCCCTTTTTTATTGCTAGACGATGAACTGCAATTTTTGGGCTGAGTCCAGGCATCTCTTTATAGCTCTAAGCGAACACGTCTTTGTACTCGACCAACAACTTGTAGTACTCCTCTTCTTCTTCCTTAGTCAGTAGAGCACTGACATAAATGGGTCGAGGATCTTCAGTAGTTCCCAAGTTGAGTTCCTTGAGTTCATCTACAGTAGATTGCCCTCCGTCTTCAAGTGTTGCAGGGGCCTCATCGGTCTCAACTTCTTTGTTCTTGTCAAGTATCTCTTCTACTGTGATGTGATATGACGACGCTGTACCGTCTAAGTCTTTTGGTTTCTTCGCATCATAGGAGTGTGAAAATGAAGGCATAGGCTCTTCAACATTTTGTGGATAACCAGTGAGGACTAGTACGCGCCCCCTTGCTTTGAGTGGCTCATGCTGGATAATATCCACTACTTGCATACGCTTCATGCGAGATGGTATCGCGCTTCTCAAGTCATCGCTTACTCTTACTTCTTCTTCATTTTGTGTTGCAGAAGCTGAGAGAGGATGACCCTCACCACTATTCTTCTTGGGAGCTCCTAGTCGACTGAAGACTGTTTTTGATGGACCGCCCAAGCGTTCATGTATTGCGCACTTCTTGTTTGTGCGCAACGAAGGTGTTGATACTTTGACTTTACTTTCTCCTTGATTGCCAAGCCTAGAAAAGACAGAAATGTGTTTGGTTGAATCACTTGGTCTCCCTAGCCTTGTAAATATAGAAGGGCGACACTTCTCTGCAGGTGGACTTATTCGATCGAAGACTGAAGATGGATGCATCTTTTCCTCTCCTTCATTTTCTTCGACCTCTTCTCTTGTGATGTCTTGAGAAAGACGAGTAGCCTCTTTTCTACGAGCACCAATCTTCACAGGCGCAGG
The DNA here is from genome assembly GCF_048544455.1 of Silene latifolia. NCBI lineage: Eukaryota > Viridiplantae > Streptophyta > Magnoliopsida > Caryophyllales > Caryophyllaceae > Silene > Silene latifolia. The sequence continues at coordinate 8,109,711 of NC_133531.1, forward strand.
AGCCTCATATCCGAACCTGGCCCTGGTCACCATGAAACTCCCATCTTGCTTGAACACTTCATATTGCGCTTTATTAAGTCCGTACGGCTCGACTTCTATAACTTTGCCGAGAGGAGTCGGATTTTTAAAGTCATATCCAGCCTTCGCCAGTAGCTTGTAAGCATTAGAATCAAATATCCCCTTGTTTTCCTCACTTGATGATTGACTGGATGCAAAAACGAAACCAGTTGGAGGAGGTCTCACAATCTTCGCTTGAGATGAACTTGGTAGAGGTGTAACGACTTTGGCCACCCATTCCCTTGACCACCGACTTGACTTTTTATCCTTAGGCTCTGTCTTTGGTGTTAGACACTCTGCAAAAGGACTCTCCCCATCTTTGCGGCGAGACTTCGGGATGTAGCGTAGTGCTGGTGGTGTAGTTTTCTGCATCGTCTCTTGCTTCTTGGGTGATGCAACAAGAGTAGTTATTTTGCTGGCCTTGTCTACATCTCTCTTAACATCATTTTCTTTAGCAGGACTTGCAGCTTCATCTTCTTTGATAATGTTCTTCTCCCGCTTACCTCGTTTTCCTGTTGAAGAGATGGTAGTTGGCATGAACTCACTAGAAGTACCATTCTCTTCAAAGAATTTTGCATCAGCGAAGAAACAGTCGACCTTAGAGAAAGGTTTTGCGCCTCCGTCTATTTTCCTTTCGCCACCACGATAATATTTCAAGCATTGATGGAGGGTTGAGGCGACAACTTCATTCTCGTGCTTCCAAGGTCGTCCCAGCAATAGTTTGAAAGATGTCTTGCCATCCATGACATGGAACAGTGTGTCAGAAGAAAGATCACCCACTGTAAGGTTTACGCGGATCATACCAACTGCACGCTCCCCATTTAATTTGAAACCATGAATAATTGTGCGACTACTGAAGAGTTCATCCATCGTGATCCCTAATTCATTCATGGTGGCTTTTGGCATGAAAGTGACTCCTGAGCCTCCATCTATTAAGATGCGCTTTACCTTTTGCCCACGGATGTACCCAGACACATAAAGTGGCCTGTTGTGAGGCTTGGATCCAAGAAGCAAATCTTCATCTGAGAAACTCAAGGCTGCATTGCAGGAGACACATCCAGTTGATTGCTCATGAGGCTCAATTTTGTCTTTCATCTTGCCCGCATACAACTCGGGCTTCTCAAGTCCTTGAATTATCAGCCGACGCTTCTCTTTAGGTAGATGAAATATTTGTTTCCATCCCATGTTTGTAGGAAGGGCGTCAAGAGCAGCCACTATTTCGTTCTCCTTTTCACTATGCAACTGTTGTGGCAATACCGCATCATCTGGGCCTCCTTCCTCTATCTTCTTTTTATCATCACCATCTTCCGTAGCTGAGACGGTGCACACGGTAACCTTGTTTAAGAAGTCTTGTGGGAAGAATTCTTTTAAAGTGACGGGACCCGGTGGTTCTTGCTCAAGTATATCGATAGGCAAGACATTGGTTTGACCACTGTTTTGGACTTTTTCTTTCCCTTCGTCTTACGAGGTTTCGTCTTCTTTGATTGTTTTCTTCGATGGTGAACAGGTTGCGCTGTCTGCCTTGTTTGTTTCTTTGACTTCTTGCGCGTAACCAAAGTCCAACCTTCATCGTCATCTTCATGCTTCTTTTCCTCATTCTTATCCTGGGGAGGTAGTTTTTCTTCCAATGACATTGGAGGTAGCGACGACAATGACCCTTGGATCCGTAATGCCACAGGCTCAAAACTTCCGAACTGCAACATATACACACACTGTCCTTGTCGTATAATTGGCTCGTCAGGTTGCTCCAAGACTACAGTAGTTTGATTTGTGGTTACTGTGTCATCCAAGTCAAGAATGGTCTTTCCTTCCTTGGAGAGCTGCATGATCTTCTCCTTGAGTGTTATACACTTTTCAATAGGGTGACTCACCAGCTTGTGATAACGACAGTAATTGGGATCGTTTGTCTTGTTTGCTTGCTCAGGGCGCTTGGACACTTGCAATTGTATAACCTTCTTCTCCAAGAGGTCATCGAGCATTCCGGATAAGTCAGAATTAGGGATGTCATCGGGGCGGGTACAAGTGGGTACCACCACGCACCCGCCCCAACTGGGACTGGGATGGTTAGAGCTTTGGTGGGTGGTGGAGCGGCTGCGGGTATGAAAATTGTACCCGCCATGGGTAATGGGGCGGGGATAGATTTTGCAACTTACCCACCTACCCGCCAATTATTAAAAAAATTAATTTGATTATGACAATTTTTTAAATCTTATTTAGTTATAATTAAAATATAATATTAATAATAGCTATTTGATAAAGTTGTTTCCTAACTTCTTTGGTGAAAAACTAAAATTATGAAGATTTATTCAAAAAAATGGAAATTAATAGTGAGTAAATCAACTTTTGTGAAAAAAATTATCGAATAAAATTATGGTGTAGCGGGTTAATGGGTTAGCGGGGCGGGTACGGTTTTATATTTCCGCCCGTTGGGGCGGGGATGGTTTTGAAAACTTGTACCCACCACGGGTGGTGGGGCGGGGATGGGTACAAGGTTTTCTTGGTGGGTACGGGGGAGCCTATATCCACCACCGCTCCGCCCCAATGACACCCTTAGTTAGAATCTCGGAATGGATACTTCTTTGCTTGAAACTCCTTCAAGGTAGGCTTTTCTCGTTGATAGTTGTAAGCAAACGTCTCCTTCTTCTTTTCATACTTAGGCTTGGATGATATTTTCACATGCGCGTTGCAGGTTTCAACGACCAGTGTCTCTTTCTTGGAGCCCTTGTCAATTTTCTTGAACTCCTTTTTTTCACTTGGCGCCTTGGAGGCAGTTGGCCGAGTACTACCACGTTCTTTGATTGTGATCTCCATGTCATGGGCACGGGTAGCCAGGTCTTTGAAGCTCTTCGGCATGATCCCCTTTCAGGATGTAAAGAATGTCCCATTTCATCCCGTTGACGCACATTTCAACTGCTGAAGCTTCACTTAAGCGATCCTTGCATTCCAGACTTAGCGCACGCCACCTGTTGATGTAATCGACGACAAGCTCATCTTGCCATTAAGTTGTCTTTGTCAACTCGCTCATGTTGACTATACGTCTGATACTATAGAATCTGTTAAGGAATTCATCTTCCATGCGACCCCAACTGTCAATTGACTCAGAGTCTAGATCTGTGTACCAGTTGACCGCGATCCCTTTGAGCGAACGCACAAACTGCTTCACCAAACGATCACCTTCTGTTCCAGCATTGTTGCACGTCTCGACGAAGTGGGCGATGTGTTGCTTTGGGTTCCCCTTCCCGTCGAACTGTTGAAATTTTGGAGGCTGATAGCCAGATGGCATGCGCAGACTGTCAATCCTCTTAGTGTAAGGCTTGATGTAGCGTCCACTACTTGTCGAGCTATCATCTAACTGACACTTGATCGTCTTGGCTATTAACTCCTGCAGCTTCTCTTCAGTGAAGGCACCGATCTCATTGTTTCACTTTCCAATGTCATCTTCGCCAACTTCTTTGTCACTGTTGACATCCTTGTCGGTGTCATCATGCTCGCTGTCGGCCTTCCTGTCACGGAGTGCCACCACCTCTTTTTGGAGCTCATCAATTTTCTTGTTCTTTTCTTCATTCTCCTTCATCATCTTTCCAAGGAGATCATTCATCTTCTGCATTCGATCCTCAAGAGTATCGCCACTTATCACCATGACTGAAGCGACGTTAGGAGTTGATGTTTCTTTCTTCTTTGGCGACGCCTTGGATTTGCAAGGGGAAGCCTTTTTCTCAACCTTAACACTTCTAACCTCCTCGTGTGAAGGAGAAGAGGCAGCCAGGAGTGCTGTAGCGGCAGCAGCTATGGAGGCGACAGAGATCTTGCGCGGCCTAGTAGGGACGTGTGCAGAGCGTAGACTAGCAGCAGCAGCATTGACAGCCGCCTTCTTCACCATTCTTCTTGTGGTGATGCCAACTGACTGCGCAGCAGAGGAGGTAGCAGCAATGGGAGTACCTTGCAGGATATCTGCGTAGGTCTTCTTCGATGCACTGGAGGAAATGCTTTGACTGGTAGACATCTTCTTGTTGTGGTAGACTTGATTAAAACGGCAGTAGAGATGAGAGATAGAAATTTTCACGTCGGGTTCACCAAAATTTGTAACAGCAAACTTTGTATCGCAAAATAAATGTAATACAAAATAGGAAACGAATGAATTTTTATTAATATCAGAAAGTTTATGTGTACAATCTCTAATGTATCCTATGACTCTAAATGTCGTAGTAGATTACGTAAACGCTGTCTGTAGTAGAGGCGCGAAGGTTGTATTTGAATGACACCTGTAGAGGTGGTATGCACTTTGTAGGAGGTGTCGATTTGTATTCTTGAGAGGGTCACTGCGACTTGTTCTCTCTTGAATGTTGTAGCTTGAACTTGAATTTTTTGGGCAGGCGGCACAGTTTTGGTGTGCTTGTTGACTGCTTGCCGAGGTGTCTTGTAGAGAGAATTTATAGAGCTTTTGTGTCTTCTTCTCTCTGAAATTTTATGATTATGATTTCTCTAACCTTGAAATGAATGGGAATGGCTCTATTTATAGAGTTTTAATTCCCCTTGGTGGACTTTGACATTCACATGCCCATTTATGGGTTTATTAGTGAACTTGGCCCAAATTTGATCCCTTTTCGGATTTAATGATCCGGATAACCCATTTTGTAACACGAATCGACCCGTATTTCATTTAATTGGGGCAAAATAATTAAATCGAGCTAAAATTTAGTATTAACTCAAAATAATTGATTTATTTTATTTATTCGGCACATTAATAAATTTTCTGTGCCTACAACATCTACGTTAAATTAGTTGCTAAACTCAATCTAATAAGTTTGAAACCTATCAGCATAAAAATTGACACTGTATATCCCTTTACAACTAAATCCTAATCAGAATCAAATAACATGAACTATGCACCAAGATAATGCAAAAACGACGTATTTAATTAGAGGCTTACAACTGATCGCTAAAAGTGGATCTCCAGCAACCTTAATGAGATAATCTCATACGTTGGCCAAGCACCTTAGCTTGAACTCGAACCAAAGCTTGCATGCATTTCAATGTCATTTTTGCTTGCTTTCACACATCAAAACCGATTTTATAAACACAAATCAATAGCAATACTAAAACCTTCGCTTTTCAACACATCTTCAATCCTTTCATAAACTAATTAATACGGTAATACACTAATACATGTCATATATAACATTATGTTGTTCCCATTTGACTTTTTAAGGTCAAAGATTGTAAACCTTGCAAGCATACAAGTAGAAAAATACATAATATTACGGTATGACTTAAATTTGAAAGTTTTAGTTAAAATCAGTGGCGGAGCTAGGATTTGAACTTAGGGGCGAAAAATTTTAGGGGGAATGAACGACAAATTTCATAAGGTACATTAAAAAAACGGAAATTTAACTAAAAACTTCGAAAATTTCATCCGCCGGGGGGCGACCGCCTCTGCTAGCCCCCCTAGCTCCACCACTGGTTAAAATTTCTTTCAATTATGGTTTTGCCACTACTTATCTCGATTTACCAACAATAAAACTAACCAAACAAATACCCAAATATTATTTCATCCAGAGTTCAATATTAAAATACACACACTCTTACTTGTGACTATTTTAAGTTAAGATGACGCTCACAAACAGTTTAAAAATAGTATCAAAAATGAAAAGGCGGCCAGGATTGTGACACGTCTTAACTTAAGACGGCCACAAACAAGACTTGCTAGTAAAAAACACAGAATAAAAGAGTTGACCGACCTTGTCATCATCTTGACTATCTTGAGAAGGATGATCTTCTTTTCTTCTACAATTTCCAACTTTTTCAGGACTATCTTTAGAAGGAGATCTAAAAGCTCTCTTTACAGCAGTTAACCAAGAAGTACTACCTCCTTTCTTTCCCATATTATTACCAACCACTGTTATTGGACGGTAACGCGTGTTGTTCTTGTAGTGATTACTCCATATATCATCAATAGTTTAGAATATAGCACACCCTACAATCCCATAAATCCATAATTAATAAGCTAAAAGAATGAAATGTAGAGAGGGCTAAGTTTTAATGAGGTAAATATATGCATGTGAATGACAATAATGAAGAGGGAAAATTGTGTCACTCAAATTATAGATTTGTGGAGGGAAAAGTGAAGATTCAATGGTTATACGAGTATTATTTTAATTTTGGTGAAATAAATTAAAATATTTGAGAGTCAATTTCAATTCATTGGCCTTTACCCTTTAAAATGCCATTGTTTTAAAACCAACTTTTCTAAATTTACATTTTTATAATTTTTTTTAATATTTTACCTTTAGTCTTATTCCGGTGTAAAACATGTTGAATTTATAATATTACACCAGCCCCCACTAATTAGCTCATATTTATACTCTTACTCTCTTTTGTCTTTCCTCGACTTCCTTCTCCTACACTACATTTTTTTGACTTCTTTCTCGGCTTAGCCGTGAGAGATCTCTCCAATTTAGTCAAGCCGGAGAATATCGTTTTATTAGAGAACTGAATAACATTTTTGGCACTTGTTTCCAAGTATTCACAAAAAGATTGGCTGAACAAAAAGTAGTGTCCTACTAATTATAATAAAAAATTCTCAATGTTATTTTTTATTCCTACAAAATCGTTGCATTTATTTTTCAAGTACTTTTGTTGTAAGATTGATAGAGTGATCAGATTGTAGAAGAAACCAGATAGATGATAGAATGAAAGATAAAGAAGAGAAAGAGATAGACAGAGAGAGAGAGGTTGGGGAATTTTCGTCACAAATTATTGGCTTTAAAGGGAAAATTTCAAATTTGACGGAATATTCAATTTTTTTCATTGGGAACCGACTAAGGTGGTAAGATTTGAACAGAAGTGTTTTATAAGGGTTAAAATATTTAAAAAATAAATAAATTATAAGGGTGTAAGTTTAGAAAAGTTAATTTTATAAGGGTTTAGAGATTAATTTATCCATGTCTAAATCTCTAATATTGCCCTTTGACCGTAAGGGCGTCAATGTTATTCGAAAGATGCAGAAACAGAAGGAGAATAGAAATATCGGATTTAATTACCCGTAAATTATGAGAGAGTAGAGAAGAGGAAGAATAGAGAAGAGTGTGTGAGCCGAATCGGATCGGGATCCGGCGTGGCGGGCTCGGGCACGGCACGCGCGTGTGTGAGCTGAATTAAGCACCTCGCAAGTCTTCCACAAAAGCCTCCCTTTGACCGTAAGGGCGTCAATGTTATTCGAAAGATGCAGAAACAGAAGGAGAATAGAAATATCAGACGAATTACCCAGAAATTATCAGACGAATTACCCAGAAAAGTTAATTTTATAAGGGTTTAGAGATTAATTTATCCATGTCTAAATCTCTAATATTGCCCTTTGACCGTAAGGGCGTCAATGTTATTCGAAAGATGCAGAAACAGAAGGAGAATAGAAATATCAGACGAATTACCCAGAAATTATGAGAGAGCAGAGAAGAGGAAGAATAGAGAAGAGTGTGTGAGCCGAATCCGGATCCGGGCCGGGCCGGGCTCGGGCACGGCACGCGCGTGTGTGAGCTGAATTAAGCACCTCGCAAGTCTTCCACAAAAGCCTCCCTTTGACCGTAAGGGCGTCAATGTTATTCGAAAGATGCAGAAACAGAAGGAGAATAGAAATATCGAATTACCCAGAAATTATGAGAGAGCAGAGAAGAGGAAGAATAGAGAAGAGTGTGTGAGCCGAATCCGGATCCGGACCGGGCCGGGCTCGAGCACGGCGCGCGCGTGTGCGAGCTGAATTAAGCACCTCGCAAGTCTTCCACAAAAGCCTCCCTTTGACCGTAAGGGCGTCAATGTTATTCGAAAGATGCAGAAAAGAAGGAGAATAGAAATATCAGACGAATTACCCGGAAATTATGAGAGAGCAGAGAAGAGGAAGAATAGAGAAGAGTGTGTGAGCCGAATCCGGATCCGGACCGGGCCGGGCTCGAGCACGGCGCGCGCGTGTGCGAGCTGAATTAAGCACCTCGCAAGTCTTCCACAAAAGCCTCCCTTGACCCACTAGTGATATGGTAAGGAGGGTGGGTACATATAAACCCACAAAACTCCCATTTCCTCACCAATGTGGGACAATTGGAAACACTTCAAAGGCAAAAAGCCCCTATATTTTCCAACAGTCAACTCAAATTTTCATTTGTGAGCATTACCCCGGAGGCCAGAAGCGCGATATAGTGTGGGGTTAAATTTAATGTAATTACTAAATTTTTTTTCTCGTATGGGTCTAAGACGTAAAATTTTCAAATCAGGAAAATTTAGCAATAAAAAAGGTCTATTGTCGGGTCTTGAGATCCCACTGCCTAAGTATATGAACGTCACTGTTTTATGCGGTTACAATGAAGGTTTGTGACATAACCGTTTAAAATAATGTTATATAAATGGAAGGTTGTTATAAGATGTCATACATACATTTCGTCACAAGCAAGAATATGCTATGCGGACAGTCAAATGTCATCGCATAACGACAGTCAATATCGCCAAAGCAGGATGGGGTTAGTAGGGTCAGTCGATCGGATATCATGTCATCGCATGACGACAGTTGATATTATAGACCATTTCGTAAACGATTGCAGCGTTTACTGGTTCTCTTTCTTAGAGATTTCAATTTATATTCTCGCTTTTATAATTTTAAATCCTAATTCCATCACGCAACTCAACGTCGAAGGAATCCAGCGTCAAATCGGAAGAAATGAGACGTCCCATTAGTGAAAAGAAAAGGGGACAAAAGCCTGTCAACATAAAAGGGAAAGATGAAATAATGGCTCGTAAAAAGTTTTTGGAGGCCCAAATAGGGCCATGAGTGTTTTATACTGTCAACGACGAACAATCTCGTCATTCATTTCCATCTAATCATCTAGCCCAATTATATACTTCCTTTATTCAACTCCACTCTACCATGTTTGATTTTGCACAATTATTAAGGAGTTAATAAAGAAATGAAAGAAGTACAAATGGAATTGTGCAAATTACTTTATTAATGCATAATGTGTGGGTCATAAGAGTTTTGATTAAGCATTATGGAAAGGAGGTGGGTCATCTAGTGGCATTTCTTGTAAATAGGATGGTGTGATAAGGACAATATGGTCATTTTACTTTCTTTTTATAGTAAGTGGTAGAGTGGAGTTGAATGGATGATTATGAAAAGGTGGTAGAGTGGAGTTGAATGGAGGAAGTAAATACCAACTTCACCAAAGTTTCAACAATTGTGTTGAGGTAAATATAATATAAGAAAAATATTGTTTATAAAAAAAATGTATATATAAAAATATTTATATTGTTTTCCGTATTTATGTAACACAAAAATAATATTTACTAGTTTTCATGGCGTTGCACGGTAATACTACGGATTTTATAAGCTAAGTACTCGGCCGAGTAGAGCCTACTCGGCCGAGTAGTTCCAAGAGTGTAGTTTGTTTGGGTTCTGCCGAGGAATACTCGGCCGAGTATGGTGAATACTCGGCCCGAGTAGAGGATACCTACGAGTATACATTTTACTCGACCGAGTATCCGGTCTGACGGGTTATATTTTCCGCGATTGATTTAAAAAAGATTAGAGTTATTTATAAACGCAAAACAGTTTCCTATTACATTTCATAAAACCTAATCACTCAAACGTCGCTCTAATCCTCTCCAAATCTCCCCTTGTGTGTGTGTGTGATCATAGCAAGTGCATTCATCTTTTGTTTCTTTCGCCGGTAAGTCTTTGTCCCTACGTTGTTGATGATTAATTATAGGCTTTGTCTTTATTCATGAATTGGGGGAAATGGGGTTTTGCAATTAATTATCCCTAAGTGGTGTTGTGACAGCTGTGATGCTGTGGTATGTGTGATTGTGGTGGAGTCACTTGCGGGAGTGGCTTCACACCCTAGTTCGCCCTCCGTGGAACCCGTCACGGGAGGGGATGTGCACATTAAGGGACAGGGATTGTTAGTCGCTCGTTGATGAGCTGGACTAGGTGGGGATGGGCTGCGGTCACCCATTGGCGGCGAGGATTACCTGTTGCGATGGGTAATCTGGCAGGGCTACACACTTCGGTGTGTGGTCGATTAATGTGTGAAATCGGGAGACCGGGGATGGAGGATGATCAGCCGGTTACATTAATTGTTTGTGTTATTTAAATTATGCGGTAACTGACCTCGTGTTGTTGTTTTGTAAAACCTGCGGTGATCCATTCAGGGATGGTGAGCAGATATGACAGGTAATGCAGATGTTTAGTTATGGGATAAACATTGGGAGACATCACTTCGAGTCTAGTTTCCGCCTTTACGAGTTTAGCCGTCAATGATTTCAGTTGTATTGAAGTTCTTACACTTTTAGTTTGAGTTGGTTTGAGATAATGTATTTGCTAACTCTTTATACTTTAATAAATGTTGTTTGGAAATTGTAAACTTTGATATAATAACCTCGGAAAACCGAGATGGTAACAGCCTTTCATGCTAGGGTAGTCCTTGATAAGGTACCTTAGTATGAGGGGGTGTTACAAAGTGGTATCAGAGCCGACGATTCCGGCACCTAAAACAAATGAATCCAATGAACTTAGGGAGTCTAAATAAAATGAACCCGGGGAGAGTTGTTTGGAGCTACCGCAAAGACTTGGGAGACGTCCCGAAGTCGCATTAAGGCCCTTACGATCTCAAGCCGGTCACATGGGGGGGAAAACTGTTGTATGCTTGAGTTCTGTGAGTTTGATATCTATATTTTGAACCTTGTGCATGGTTGGATGAAATGATGAAAGAAGTGGAATGTGATAGTTGTTGAAAGATGCATCAAGGATTGTTCATGTTAAACTTTGAGAAGGAATATGTTGGCATGTTAAGTGTTGGAACATGGTAAAATATGAAAGGTGAATTGTGAATTTGTATCTGATTGATATTGAGTATGAAGAATGTGATCATGTTATCTGTTTAATACAATTTTGATCATGAAGTATGGTAGTGGTACATGTGCATATGAACATGATGATTTTAATGCTTGATTGTTGGTAGAAGCATGTGATTAAGGTCATGCGTCTATATATGTAAATGTCGTGTTTAATTTTAATGTGAGTATGATAAATGTTCAACTATGTACTGGGTTTTAGAGGTATTGAATTGTTATTGTTGCCTTATGTATGTTCAAGTTGTTTTGGCTTAGAAAACTTGATTTGTATAAAGAACGATTATGGAAGAGTTGTCTTAAAACTGACATAAGTCGAGTTTTAGAAATGATATTGCTGTAATTCAAAGTTGAGGTGATAGCTTGTCCTCTTACGATTCTAACAATAGGTCACACGCCCAAAATGACCAAGTAACGAGTGAGTTATGACTATTTTACGAAAACTGGACGGTGCTGAGAACTGCGCCGATACTCGACCGAGTAGTCCCTACTCGGCCGAGTATCTTTTATACTCGACCGAGTATTCCATATTCGGCCGAGTAATCTCTCTCGTGATAATCTGTTTAGCGCCGGAGTCGTGAACTCGGCCGAGTAGTCTCATACTCGACCGAGTAAGGTCTACTCGGCCGAGTATTCCCAATACTCGACCGAGTAATCCTTCTGCGACAATTAAGTTTGCTTCTGGAGTCGAAAACTCGACCGAGTGATATAGTTACTCGACTGAGTACCTTGTACTCGACCTAGTATGTTATGTACTCGACCCAGTACCTCATTGGGCGGCCACTTTGAGCCGGTGGCTATGTTTTCACATTGTTTTGAGTCGTAGGGTATATACACATGTATGTTTTGAGTCTTAACGCATTATTTTATATGTGAGATGGTCTTGATACGTAAGTTACCGAAAGTTATGACATGGAGAATGATGGCTTATGAGGGACATGTGTTGGGTAAGGAAGACATGTGTTAATGTGGTTGTGAAGGGTAGTGGAAAAAGACAAGGGAAGAATGATTAGCTAATCGAGGTAAAGAGCATGTTTTGTGAGATATGATGAGTGATATAGTCGTGTGTTGAGTAGTATAAAAGTAAGTGTATATGGGCAAGGGTGATGTAAGTGTAAAGAAGCATGAGAATGAAAGATTGAGATAAGGAATACGAATAGTGGTATATTTGGATGTGTAAGGGTTTATGGAGGAAGACAGCTAGGATAGAGTTGCTTAAGGATATATGTAATGGAAGGTTGTTGTAGGAAGATAGGAAAGAGAGGTATATAGTGAACTTAAAGAAAGTTATGTCGCGATGTGGATTTGTAGATAGTGGCTAAGTTTGGGAAGTTGGAATATCAAGGGGTGAGCCTAGTGTGTAATTCTTTGGACAGTTAACGGTATGAAGTGAATTTTGGTTTCTAGAGATACGAAAGGGAGATACGACTAATTGAAGAGTAACTGTTAGTGCGTGGACTTGATGGTGACAAGGGTGAGTGTGAAGCAAGATGAGAGATGATAAATGATAAGTAGAATGATAAGATATTGATATGAATTAATGGAATTAGAGTTGTGGAGCTATGGAAAATAAACAAATTACTACAGAGATAGGTAGAAAGAGAAAGGAGAAGAATTATTAACTGGTATTATTGAGTAAAAAGGTAGAAAGAGGGATGGAAGTAAATTGAGAGAACGTTGACCGAAGCTAATGAGCATGAAGGTAGGAAAATTATGAAATGTACGATATCCCCACTAGAGGGTGTGAGTTAATGGTTATATAGGAGAGCAGGACGACGTGTTAGTCGTGAGTTTCGAGGTATTAAGGGAATAAGAAGCTTGTGGAGTGTTGCAAGATCTGAGATTTTGGTGGAGAGTTAGGTAGCGATATGATAAAGGATAGAATTGGGAATAATGTTGAGGTATGTTCTGTTGATGGATTGGATGTTCGTTATTTGGAATGATAACCAAAGAGAGGAAACAGATGTTATTTTAGGGAAGTTAGTTGTTCTAATGAGATTGATTTTGTGGAGGTGGTTAGTATGTTTGGTTGTGAGGAAGTATAATATGTGGATATACGAGGTGTTCGCTGGAAGTTGGGTACTGATGTTATGGCTACATTTGTCGGAGGGGTGATAATTGTGTGTAAGAGAAGATATGTTAGGAAGGGCACCTGAGTTAAGTCCGGATAAGAGATATTCATTGTCAAGTGGTAACTTTCATGATTAGGATTGACTAGTTGGATGTGATTATGGGTCTAAGATGTATATAAATGTTTGTGTGAGGTTGTGACCTCACGAGAAGCGGTATGGTGTGATAGTTATAATGTTGTTATCCAATGTTTCGTAATATATGTTGGATACGGTAACTTGATGGAATGATGATCAAAAGTCATAGTTTGGGTGGTCTGACAAGACTGGTTATACTTGCATGTGTATTCATGATATATGTTTATTCCATGGAAAAGTATGGATGGTAAGCATGAGATTCTTGTCTATTTATTCCGTATGATATATGGTGTTGTGATCTGGTAAAGCAGCCTTGAGTAAGTTTTTCTTGTCCGAGATGTTATATTGAGTCAGTGTTTATGGGATTGTGTATGTTGTGATGCCTATCGGTGTGGTTGTGGTGCCTCGGGTGGTGATCCGGGCACGGTACTTAGTGTTGTGATGCGGGTATTTTTGCATCGGGTGAGTCATTTGTTGTTGGTGGCGGTGTTGCGATACCGTCACGGTTGTGGTGGTGTAGGTGAGATGATTATGATACGGGTTTTCGAAAGTGCATACCAGTTAAACATAGATTGTTGTTTTGTTTTTTCTTGTTCCTTGTGAGTTTTGGTTGAACATGTAGATTGTTGTTTTGTTTGTTGATGTTTCTTACCGATTCTGATTTGGGAATGAGGGTAGAGTATGATATGAAAGAGAGTTGTATATGTTTTCGTTGTTGTCATGGTATAGTGATATTATGTTGATGGGACACAGTTGTGAGAAGTTGTTACAGTAATTTTGATCTTGTTTTAAGATGAGGCATCGGTAGTCATAGTCATGGCAAGTGATTCGTGGAATATGTGTTGTAATGATCTGAAAGCGGCATGTGGTTCATAATCTTCTGTTGAGATAGTGAGTGCAGGATATTGAGAATTGGTGTCATGTTAAGTTATGTATGAGTTTTGCGGTAATGAAAGAAAAGAACTTGAGGATCTAGTGTGAGTGTACGTAACAAGTGTGGAGTGTGAGTTATGTTTTTGGTCATATGAGTTTTATGTAGTTTATATAGAGAGGTGTGTCATGTTGTGGTAATGTGGAAGAGTTGAAGTTTTGGGTTAAGTTAAAGATTTTGAGGTATAGGTTAAGGGGTGTGACGAATGAATTGAAGGATGAGAGTTGTTTAAGTAAGAGAGCCTAAGATATATGCATGGCGACTGTTCAGATTATAAGTGGTTATCTTTGACATGCGGTAGTGATGGGGATAATGAAAAAAATATAGCTAGGATTTAGTATTAGTGAGTTACGAGGACGTAACATTTATCTTAAGAGGAGTAGGATGCGATAAAAGAGATTTTGATGGTTGTGCATATGGTAGTATAATTGGAAGTAGAGTGTTGGTGTAGCATAAAGGACGGATATTTGTTTTGATTTTATTAAAGGTCATGACCATGCTTGTAGTAGTTCGATGTTTAGGAATGAGAGAATATTTCAATAGTGTTGACAGTTGAATGATGATGATTATGAGTCCGATAGTTTTGACAGTTGGAAGATGATGTTTATGTGTTTGAGTAAACTTCGAGGACGAAGTTCGTTTTAAGGATGGTAGAATGTAACATTCCGTTTTGATGGTTGATCTTCTTTTGTGGATTGAGTGCTATTGAGTGTTATGGAAGTGAGACAAGGTTGACAACATTATATTGTGGTTTTTTGGTAATGTTATGGAGTCAGTATTGGGAGCCTATGCTATAGTTGAGACGATATCGTGAGCCATGTTGTGGAAGGAAGAGTGGTTTGTGGAGTTAGTGTTAAGTGTCTATGTTTTATAGGTTGGGTTGGAACTTTGGGGACGAAATTCTTTTTAAGGGGGAAGACTGTAATACTACGGATTTTATAAGCTAAGTACTCGGCCGAGTAGAGCCTACTCGGACGAGTAGTTCCAAGAGTGTAGTTTGTTTGGGTTCTGCCGAGGAATACTCGGCCGAGTATGGTGAATACTCGACCGAGTAGAGGATACTCGGCCGAGTATACATTTACTCGACCGACTATCCGGTCTGACGGGTTATATTTTCCGCGATTGATTTAGAAAAGATTAGAGTTATTTATAAACGCAAAACAGTTTTCTATTACATTTCATAAAACCTAATCACTCAAACGATGCTCTAATCCTCTCCAAATCTCCCCTTGTGTGTGTGTGTGATCATAGCAAGTGCATTCATCCTTTGTTTCTTTCGCCGGTAAGTCTTTATCCCTACGTTGTTTATGATTAATTATAGGCTTTGTCTTTATTCATGAATTGGGGGAAATGGGGTTTTGCAGTTAGTGATTAGAACTATATGATTGTTGTTGTAGGTGACGATGTGGTAATTGTTATGCATTTGTATGGTTGATTGCAGCGTAAGCGGATTGCGAAAAGGTAGGGTTTTCCTACTCAGTTCTTGTGTAATTGATTTGAGATATTTGTTGTATTGTGTATGATTGTTGTCTGCTGATCATCGGAGTGTTGGTGTTGTGGTGACGGTGGTGATGTGGTTGTGTTGTGACGGAAGTGGTGTTGTGACAGCTGTGATGCTGTGGTAGGTGTGATTGCGGTGGAGTCACTTGCGGGAGTGGTTTCACACCCTAGTTCGCCCTCCGTGGAACCCGTCACGGGAGGGGATGTGCACATTAAGGGACAAGGATTGTTAGTCGCTCGTTGATGAGCTGGACTAGGTGGGCATGGGCTGCGGTCACCCATTGGCGGCGAGGATTACCTGTTGCGATGGGTAATCTGGCAGGGCTACACACTTCGGTGTGTGGTCGATTAATGTGTGAAATCGGGAGACCGGGGATTGATAAGTCCAATTTATATATATTCTATCCCCATATTTTAGCTTTAATTTACATGTCATTATGCACTAATCTTAGTGATATTGAGCTAATATTTGCTTTCTAGTTCTATTTGCATGTTTTGTAGGTATAAGAGCTTTTAGGAGCTTAATCCTACACATTTGCAAGTAAACTAGAAGCTTGGCTAACAAAGGAGCAATATTGGACTAAGTGTTGGAAGTGTGTGGACTTACATGAGCAAATGTGGTGGATTAATTTGAGAAATGCACAACACAAGTCAAGAAATGAGCCCAAGTATAAAATCAAGTGTTAAAGCCCAAGTAGAAGAAGATGGGAGAATGCCTTGGATGCTCATCTAAGATGCTCTTTGGATGCTAATATTACATTTAACTATGTGACTAAAGAGACATTAAGAATTTGTATGGGATTCCTTTTGGCAATTACTCAAGAATTGAAGGAAAATTAAGAGTGTGCTTAGGATGCCATTTTGGGATTCCTCTTCAAAGTTTACTCTCTTATTTCCTATATAAGGATTGTTAATCACACTCCTTTACACCATCTTTTCTACACACTTTTACATAGAAATTCTCTCTAAATTTAGTAGTTAGTTTAGGTTAGCTCTTAATTTAGATTTAATTTATGTTATTTACATTTCCTATTTACATTACAATTTATAAAACAATTTACATTTACAAGTTATTTATATTACAAGTATTGTTCTTTATTTCCATTTGCATTTCCATTTCCAATAAGGTAATTTCTTATTCATATTTTCTTTATGTTTTCCATTTTATTTATCATTAGTTTAATTTATATTTCCACCATGTTAGAGTAGTTGCATTTGTCTAAGGAGTAAGGGAAACCATGCATGACTAAGTAAATTGTAAATGTTAAAATGAGGCTAAGTTAAATTGATAAATTGTTTCTATCACGTGTTTGCATCCTCACGTTTAATCTATGTTTAAAGGCCTTATTCATTGATTAAGTTTGTTCATTCATTCTAAAAGTCGAGAGGCACAGAATTGAATTAGACAAAGCATGTGTAGTAGGACGACCTAGTCATGGACGAGAGTTTTTCTAGGACCCGGTCTATGGTTGACACTAATATCGTAAGGTGGGTGTCTTTAAGCCTAAACATTTATCGTAAAATCAACATCCTAACTTGACATGAGCATTTACATAATTAGCATGTGTAACCCGACCTCCCTAGACATTTCATTTATTATTGTTTTATCACTTCAACCCAAACCAATTCAAACGTAATCGACCAAGGTAAAATTCAATCCATAACAATTAATTAATAACTCCCGTCTCCTTTGGGTTCGACCCCTAAGTACTACATTAATTTGTTGCCTAGGGTATAAATATTATCTTTGCATAGGTGTGCGATAGCCTATCAAATTTTGGCGCCGTTGCCGGGGAGACGGTTTTGTTTGTTATATAGTTGTTGAATTTTATCTTATTTTATTTTGTCTCGAGGAATACTTGTTCCTTGGGATCATCTCACGGTTTTCTTGTAGTTTTAGTGCCTATTTTTGTAGGTGATAAAGCTATTGGCCATTCATAATGAATTACGAATTCGTCCCACAACTCCAAGATGAGCCTTTTCATGACTATCTTGCCCGATTCTACCATTTTTGCGATAGTCTCCTCTCTTTTGGACATGTCCTTGATGGGGATTACATGGTTCAATTCGCGCTTAATGGCATGAATTTTGAGACCCGGGAAATAGCTCTAAACTTGAGTAATGGGAGTGTCTACTACATGATGGGGCTAGAACTTTGGGATTTCTTTGATTTCATGGCTAGCCAAAGTCAATTGCGGGAGGTAACTCGTCAAGAAGAATTGAGGCGTGCAATGCTTCTTCAAGATCATTTGGAGCAACAAGCGTCCGAGGCTCGTATCATAAAAATGCTCGAAGACATGCTCACAGAAATGCGAGAAGGAAATGAGCGATTTATCACAGCTTCTAATCTTCCACCTTCCCAATGTGAGTCTTTTGCAACTAATAATTTAGAACTATTGGAAGATGATGATGATGGTCCTAATTTTTCTTTTAAAATTCCCCATAACATCACTCCGATTGACCATTTAGAGACTCATGACATTGACCTTGTAGTAGATGACACCCATGTCGTGGACGATGTTGGGCCCGTTTTTAATGAAAAGGACGAGGTTTTACCCAAGACCTTAGAACCCTTTACAAATCCTTCCATGGAGGATATAGTGGACCTATTAGAAGTAGATGGTGGACTGTGTGACATAGAGGTTAATAGGGATGAAACCCCCAATTCCCGAAAGTCCTACCATTTAGAGTTTTCATACCACCTAATTGAGAGCGTTTATGATGATATGTTGTGCACTAACAATTTGTTTCATGGTCTTAAGCATGATGCTCCATCTCTTACTGACGAGTGGAGTAGTACGGTGGTTCTCTATGAAATCTCTCATAAGCATTTTGATAAGATATCCTATCTCTTACCTTTGCTTTATCATGTTTTTATCTTATCAATTGCTTACATATGCTTGTGTATTGCTCATGCGCAGGAATATGATCAACTTCTAAGGGCATTGACGTGCTTTTTAGAGGACGATGGAGGATCCATTAGACAAAAAATAGTTTGTTTTTGTTTTATTTCAATTTTTACGCAATTTCATGTATTAAAATTAGGAATAAATTTTAGACTAATTAGCTATTTTGAGTTGTGATTTGTAAGTGTTGGAAGAGGAGAAGAGGCCTTTTGAAGAATAGCATACTACCCCATGTTGTAACCCCGTTCGGGGTCGTAACGTTTCCGTTTTCAAAAAAAAAAAAAAAAAAAAAGTCAACGGTCAACCCCGATCGGGGTCGTGACTTTCTTTCTTATTGCGCGTTTTACTAAAATCCGGGATATGCTAAATCTTTTCCATATGCTTCAAAAGCAAAGGACGGTACTCCTTCTCTATATTTCTCTTCATTTCTCAATCAAATCACCTCCGACAACCTCTATTAGCATCATGGACGAAGTACCCACCGGAATTTTGACCCATTTTTCGATGCGATGCTAAGTGGAGGAATCCCCCAATGTTTATGCTAGCTTTAGGGAGGCTCGTTAGTCTAGTAAGTTTCCTTTGTTTTGCATTCTAGTTTATTTCTCGCAACCCATTAAATTTGACCTCTTGTCCTTCTTGTTTTATGTGCTTTGAGCCATTTTTATGGTTTCGTTGGGTAATTTAATTGTTGGCACATTGAGGACAATGTTGTGTTTAGCTTGGGGGGAGATTGCATTCGCATATTAGTTAGTTTGCATTTAGTTAGTATCGATTTAGTGAGAATTTTTGAAAAATTTGTGTGAATATTTGCTTCTAATTCTTTGCTTGTCCTACTTATGCCCTCTTGTTTGTCCCATTTTTGGCTTGATAACTCTTGATTCGCTACTTTTGACGGGATATAGCATGCATGGGGATGTCTTGACATAGTAGGTGGAAGATGGATTTTGGACCAAGTAAGCTTGATCTTGACTTTTGGCAAGCCACAAAATGGTAAGGTAGAGCCTTCTTTAGACCAATGCATCCATATCCGGTCTCTCTTAGGTGAGTGTAGGTCTCCTTATGTTGTGTGTTACATCAAAACGCACAAGTATGGTCTTTATTTCATCTCTTGTTAAGCATGCATTCATTTGTTAAAGCATTTTGGAGCCATTCACATGATAAATTTAGCCTTTTTGACCCCTTCACAAAATTTATCCCTAGCTACATCATTGAAATTGTCTACCCTTGTTGAGCTAGTAGCTTTGTTTGTCCTTGTTTGGGTGCTCAATTGGGATTTGTTTCAAAGTTTGGACAATCATGTGAGTTTGGTCTTAATGCTCAAGAAAGAAAAGAAGAAAAAGTGATGATGAATTGAAATGAAAAAAATCAAGAAAGAAAAAAAAAAGTTGAGAAAAAGAAATGAAAATAAAAGCATGAAAGAAAATGAAAAAAAAGAAGTATGAATTGAAAAAAGAAAAAAGAGAAGAAGAAGTTGATGTGAGAAATTCTCAACATTATTCATATATTTTGGAGAGTTTACTTATGATTAAATTGCAAATTGGGTTGTAATTAGGATTGAGCACCTTTACATTTTGGTAGTTGCTAGCTTGACTTAGCTCCACATTACCATAACTCATTTGTTCCTCTTTCTTGCCCATGTTTATTTATCTTATTCTTACCCTTGGCTTCTTTACATGCTTGCATTTGATTGTTTTGTCTTAGAGTTTTGAATTGATTACCATATTAGATTGCGGGCACACTCTCATGAGTCGAGGATTATTGAGTGATTAATCGCAAAATGTCCTTTTACACAAAATTGAGTGATGAGTGGATCGTGAGAGTCCGAAAGTCAAAAGATCATGCAAGAGCCGAAAAGTTTACTTGAAGTCGACCACACTACGCCGTCGTGTAAATCTCAACCATGATGTTGCTTATCCTTATGCCCATGTTGTTTAGGGATTTGAATCATTTTGCTTGTCAGCTATTTTGGGATTTGCGATGTTGGGATGATTTCTTGCTTGAGGACAAGCAAGGGTTTAGCTTGGGGGTGTTTGATAAGTCCAATTTATATATATTCTATCCCCATATTTTAGCTTTAATTTACATGTCATTATGCACTAATCTTAGTGATATTGAGCTAATATTTACTTTCTAGTTCTATTTGTATGTTTTGTCATGTTTTGTAGGTATAAGAGCTTTTAGGAGCTTAATCCTACACATTTGCAAGTAAACTAGAAGCTTGGCTAACAAAGGAGCAAGATTGGACTAAGTGTTGGAAGTGTGTGGACTTACATGAGCAAATGTGGTGGATTAATTTGAGAAATGCACAACACAAGTCAAGAAATGAGCCCAAGTATAAAATCAAGTGTTAAAGCCCAAGTAGAAGAAGATGGGAGAATGCCTTGGATGCTCATCTAAGATGCTCTTTGGATGCTAATATCACATTTAACCATGTGACTAAAGAGACATTAAGAATTTGCATGGGATTCCTTTTGGCAATTACTCAAGAATTGAAGGAAAATTAAGAGTGTGCTTAGGATGCCATTTTGGGATTCCTCTTCAAAGTTTACTCTCTTATTTCCTATATAAGGATTGTTAATCACACTCCTTTACACCATCTTTTCTACACACTTTTACATAGAAATTCTCTCTAAATTTAGTAGTTAGTTTAGGTTAGCTCTTAATTTAGATTTAATTTATGTTATTTACATTTCCTATTTACATTACAATTTATAAAACAATTTACATTTACAAGTTATTTATATTACAAGTATTGTTCTTTATTTCCATTTCCATTTCCAATAAGGTAATTTCTTATTCATATTTTCTTTATGTTTTCCATTTTATTTATCATTAGTTTAATTTATATTTCTACCATGTTAGAGTAGTTGCATTTGTCTAAGGAGTAAGGGAAACCATGCATGACTAAGTAAATTGTAAATGTTAAAATGAGGCTAAGTTAAATTGATAAATTGTTTCTATCACGTGTTTGCATCCTCACGTTTAATCTATGTTTAAAGGCCTTATTCATTGATTAAGTTTGTTCATTCATTCTAAAAGTCGAGAGGCACAGAATTGAATTAGACAAAGCATGTGTAGTAGGACGACCTAGTCATGGACGAGAGTTTCTCTAGGACCCGGTCTATGGTTGACACTAATATCGTAAGGTGGGTGTCTTTAAGCCTAAACATTTATCGTAAAATCAACTTCCTAACTTGACATGAGCATTTACATAATTAGCATGCGTAACCCGACCTCCCTAGACATTTCATTTATTATTGTTTTATCACTTCAACCCAAACCAATTCAAACGTAATCGACCAAGGTAAAATTCAATCCATAACAATTAATTAATAACTCCCGTCTCCTTTGGGTTCGACCCCTAAGTACTACATTAATTTGTTGCCTAGGGTATAAATATTATCTTTGCATAGGTGTGCGATAGCCTATCAGGGATGGAGGATGATCAGCCGGTTACATTAATTGTTTGTCTTATTTGAATTATGCGGTAACTGACCCCGTGTTGTTGTTTTGTAAAACCTGCGGTGATCCATTCGGGGATGGTGAGCAGATATGACAGGTAATGCAGATGTTTAGTTATTGGACAAACATGGGGAGACATCACTTCGAGTCTAGTTTCCGCCGTTACGAGTTTAGCCGTCAATGATTTCAGTTGTATTGAAGTTCTTACACTTTTAGTTTGAGTTGGTTTGAGATAATGTATTCGCTAACTCTTTATACTTTAATAAATGTTGTTTGGAAATTGTAACTTTGATATACTAACCTCGGGAAACCGAGATGGTAACAGCCTTTCATGCTAGGGTAGTCCTTGATAAGGTACCTTAGTATGTGGGTGTGTTACATGCACGGTCACTAAATTGTTTTCTACTTTTAGTTGATCAGGTGAAATGGGTATTATAAAAGTATACTGGCTTTAAAAATAAATGTAATTATTTTTGTGAGAAATTTAATTTAATAAATTCAGTTAGTCATACCACATATAAATTAGGTTTTGTCTTCTATAAAATATGGCTAAAAGATATTGATAATATACACTTCCTCCGTCTCAATCGTTTGCATACCTTTAATTAAAATACCCCTCACAAAGAATAGAAAAGGTAAATAAATAAATGAGACGGAGTGAGTACTCTGTACTACAAAAATAGGGTAAATACATATTTGCTAATTTGCTATAGTCAAATTCTTTTTAATAGCTTTTGATAATTGTAAAGTTCTTACTCCATTATATGCTAATTAAACTCACAAACTTACAGGAGTAACATTGACGTGACAAAAAGTAATGCATACATACACCTGTAATATTTTACTCCGTACATCACAATAAGAAACATAAGCCCCTATAATTTAATGTCTGTCATTTCTCTAATCACAAAAGCATACTCGTATACAATTCAATAATCCAACAAAAGAAGGCCGATAACTGGGAAAAATCATATAAAATTTTAATGAAGAAAACACTTTGTCACGGATCGGACGGAGTACCTCTTTGAATATAAGAGGCGTTTAAAGGAAGCATACTCCGTATGTTTTACTGAAATTGATCTTTACTTAATTTACTACTAAAAAAAGACATGTGTTTTGATATTACCCTAATTTTCATATGAGAGACTGAGAGTAATGATAATGTGAGATGTAATGCTAATGCGAGACCTTTTATATGAATATATGATGGACAATTACTATTTTATACCTTATTTTTCATTTATATTCTTATTCGATCAATTTATTGTCGTTCGTTAATTAACGGATGCTATTATTCTTGTAGTGATCAAAATTGGGCTATATAAAGTGATGAAAAATGAGATGGTTTAAATCATTCTGTGCTTATTATTTATATAGCTTTATAAATTATTTAAGTAGACTCCTATTGAAATTGAAACTATATGGTTCACTGCATTTCGAAGTTGCCTCACATTGAAATTTGTTAATCCTAACGTCTTGGATTCCAGTTTACTTATCTTATTTCTCATGCACATCTTAAATTCCGGTAGATATTGGTACGTGGTAGCAATTTTAAGAATAGTAGGAGTATAATTGTTTATCTATTATTTTCATTTTATAAAAAATTATAAATAAATTACTTGTTTTTACGATGATAAAAATCATCAAATACCAACATCAATATCAAAATAAAATAGTCGATTAACAACCTCTTCATGTACAAACTAATGAAATTAATAATAAAACACAAATAAAACCACTAATTCACAATGATTAAGTTGCGTGTTTGTTGGCTCATATGGCTATCAATCCGTCTCATTATAGACGGACATTATTCGTCTAAAAGTGTAGACGGATAGTGACCCTCTCGCAAAATGCAATTGAGAGGGCAAGTGGGGTATCCATTTCCCATCCACTTGCACTATCCACTTTCATTTTGTGAGAGGGACACTAGCCGTCTATAGTTTTAAATGAATAGTGTCCGTCTAAAATGAGAATTTGTATATGGCTATATATATTGATGGACTTAATGTGAAAGTAGGACATAAATAAATTTAAGAGGTCTTATTAACCAATAATATTAGCAAAACTCCATCTTAAAAAGAAGTCTCAAACGTCTATAATATGAAAAAACTTGAACTCTCTCTCATTGCTCAAGAAATGCTTCTTTTATCGTATAAATGTAATCGTTCCGTCTTCATTTAGTTTTGCCGTTACATGTGAGATGCCAATTTATGTACCTCAAAAGATTTGAAACTGCAAAAAATGAAAAAGAGTTGACAAACTACTATAAGTTCGTAAAATATTACTTGGTAAAGGCAAAGAAAGCGAAAAATACAAATTGAGCCATGACCTCATACAATTTTCATTTATACGAAGGGGAAGATACAAATATGAACTAATTAATTTAATATTGACTCGATTGTAACCTGAATCAATCTCAAAGTATGAGTATGCTAAAAAAAGCATCTAAAATTGATCTCATATCAAAGTGGACTAAAAATTTTAAGTATTTCATGCTCGATAGAATCACTCACATTAGCCGAAACTGTTACACGACTTCCTGAACTAATAGTTCTTAGAATAGCCACCTGATCATCAAAAGAGAAAAGAAAATTATAATCATATTCAAAATAACATAATATAAAATTTTACGTAAATAAATAATAACAAATAATATTAACAAATATGTCTTATGCATGCATAATAATAATAACAATAATAATAATAATAAGCACAAGCAATATACTATACTATATATCCAATAGTTGCCGAGTTGAGCTTTGACATATTTTGCTTTATATAGTCTATGCTCATCATCAAAATAATGTAGTTGATTGTTGTAAGGAGTCCTATTCGAGAATAAAATATCACATCCTTCAAAATTTTATCTGAACTATAATAATAAAATCCTACTAAAATTATGATCTCTTCCTTTTAAACAGTTTGTTACGTACTATTTAAAAAGAATAAAATGTAGATTTAATTTAATTGAAAAAATAATTAAAATTGAAAAAATAATTAAAATTTAGTTAGGTGTTTTACAAAAATTGGAGACTCTAGAATTGCCTGAAAAAAAGCCTCTTATATATATATATATATATATATATATATATATATATATATATTGATGAGCCCATGATTTATTGTGATGAGAAATATGTTTAAATTAGTATTGATGACCGGCCCCACCCGGACTACCTTTATTTAGCATTAAAATTTATTTTCAATTAAATTAAACTAATTTAAAGTTGCAGAACTTATAAATTTATCATTAATATATTTTTTCATGACATATCTTAAAATTACGATAAAATAAATTATGAGACAAATTCACTACTTCTGGCCTCCCGCTATTAATATTTTACTTAAATTGATTGGTTAGCTAATTGCCCATATATACTTTCTTTTGTTGTTAGTATTGTTACTTTTATTACATTCGTTATTACTACTGTTACTTTTACTATTGTCGCCGTAATTATTGTTACTTTCACTACTGCTGCATTAATATTGATAATTTCACTACTCCCGTTGTTACTTCTATTACTTTCACTAGACCTGGCAAACAGATCGGGTCGTGCCGGGTTCGTGTTCGTGTCACATGTAAACGGGTCACAAACCCTTCAACCCAAACCTGACCCGTTTGAATCTCGTGTCGTGTTCGTGTCGACCCACTTACATAAATGGGTCATCAAGCCTCAACCCTAACCCGCTAATATCGTGTCGGGATCGGGTCATGTTTTCGTGTCATGTCAATATTTGGAAACTTTTAAGTATATTTATGTGATGAAAGATAAAAAAAAATTAGGATTAATTTATTAAATAGGTCATTCGTGTCAGGTTCGTGTTTAGAGAGCTCAACCCAAACCCGACCCAATTAAATATCGTGTCATGTTCGTGTCGACCCACTTACATAAATAGGTCATTGAGCCTCAACCCAAACCCGTTAATTTCATGTCGGGTTCGTGTCGTGTCATGATTTGCCAGCTCTAACTTTCACTACTCCCGCTCGTTGCTAATATTTTTACTTTGATTATTCAAATGAGTGATTACTATCATATTATTATACATCCAATATTACTACAATTCTTTTCGCACTACTAAGTACTAACTGAATTATTTTTACTATTTAGGCATGTAATTTTAAGAGGCTTATATATTTATATAAATATATTACATATATGCATTAAATCAAATCGAAAAAATTATGGTATATTATATTTTTTTTTTTGGAAATCTAGCTTGATTTATTTACCTTTTATTAATTTTCAGAATATAACATACTTATATTATATTTATGTATGTTAAATAATTAACTTCTTTATAGTAATTAATAATATAAGTGAAACATGTTTATTTTAAGAAAAGTCATCATATTCTGGTGTTCTCTAAATCTACAATTCAACCAAAACTATATAATATTTATATCGAAATCCCTTGATCAGGTCTATCACATAACGCTATCGATTAAAAACTATAGAGTATAATTAATTGTATTGACTTATTTAATTACATTGAAATCTCTTGAT
Organism: Silene latifolia; assembly: GCF_048544455.1. Classification (NCBI taxonomy): domain Eukaryota; kingdom Viridiplantae; phylum Streptophyta; class Magnoliopsida; order Caryophyllales; family Caryophyllaceae; genus Silene; species Silene latifolia. The sequence continues at coordinate 8,136,169 of NC_133531.1, forward strand.
TTCCGGATTATATATATATATAGTATTGGTTGCCATGACATTCATGTAATAATGCCACTACTCTTAAATGAAAAAAAAAAAATCATCTTAAAAGGTCGAATATCAAGCCATTTAGGTAAGTTGACGCCGCTGACCGTTCTACTAACCACTTAAAATTAACATTGTAGATGTCCTCTAACATAAATGATAAAATTGAGGGTAATACTCATAAGTCATAACCTTATTCAAATTCCGTTAATATTATATTTGCTCGTATGACTCCCTTTACACTAACAAAAAAACTATTTGAAACATTTGAAGTATCACCCAATAGTAAATAATGACAGATTTAGTGTGACACTCCCATATTCCAAGTGCCTTACCAGGACCACTCGGGTATAGAAATGTCACCATCTCGGTTTTCCGAGGCAATGATAATCAAATGACAATAACGAAACATAATTTAAATAGTAATAAAGTTTAAAGTGATTACAATCCCAAAACCAAACTGACCAAAAGTACAATACATGTTCTTAAAACCAAATGTCTCAAACTACTAAAGTACGACAGCGTAAGACTCTAATCAGCTCGTGGTGACACATCCCAGCCAGCCCAAATGCCTCTACTCAAACCTGCTCATTAACTGCTCACCATCCCCGAATGGATCACCATAGTTTTTAAAACAATAAACGGAGTCAGTACTAATTACACAACATAAATCACAACAGACAAAAGACAAAAGTCACACAGCTCAATCATCACATCAAACCCCAAACTCCATAATCAATCTCCTTGTAACTGACTACGCACTAAAGTGTGTATTCCAGCCAGAGTATCCATCGCAACAGGTACTCCACACCGCCAGTGGGGGACCGCAGCCGTACCCACCAAATCCCCGCTCATCTCCATCGAGCGATACATCCAACAATATGAAATCACAACCGTCTGAAACAATCAACAATTACTAACTACAGCACAATCACCACAAGTCATGTAATTAATACTGAGTAGGGAAAACCCTACCTGGAATGCAAACACAAAGCAGACGATCTAGCAGCTGTCTCAAAATCTCTCAAAATCCCAAAATTAGGGTTTAACCAATCTCAACCAAAGGCTACAAAAAATGGTATGTAGTGAACTAAAACTATCAGATTTGAGCAAGTTTTGACACGAAAATACTCAAGTGACAAACAAAGAAAACTCAGCTTGTTTAGGACTCAATGTATGACTTAAGTCGAACACAAAGCAATGAATTAAGCCTAGGACTCGTCCAAGCACTTAGCAAAGGACTTATCCAACCTCCTAGCACTAAGCAAGGGAGTTTATCAAGCACAGAGCAAAGATAGATAAGAAAGAAAGCAGACTGCTTCTTAGGGTTTTTGTCATTCAAAATAATCTGATTTTGGCTAAGGGTTATGCTTGCTTTTATAGGACAATCAAGACAATCTCCTCCCTTCATCTAAGATAGCATCCTATGGCCATAAAAGGGGCTGCTAATAACACCAAACACGGCAGCCAAGGCCTTATAAGAAATCAGAAAAGAAAAGGACATAAAGTATAAAAGATAGAAAGTAAACTAATAGTACAACAATCCCTTGTTTACTAGCTCAAGTCTTGTTTATGCACACTTGGACTCACTTGGAAGACTTTGGCAATGCTGCAAAAACTCTTCTAAGGGCCCTTGAGCTATGTTTGATCAAAAGAGGAATGTTGATAGCGACATAATTCATAAAAGCCTAATCATGCCCCAGCCGTGGTCCTCAATGCACTCGGTTTTGTTTAGCTTTGCAACTCTTGATAGGAAACTCTTTGGGATACAAGTTCCTACAATAAAATGTCCTAAACTCACCAAGGAATAGTCCCAAGCTGGAAAAAGGCACGACTTCTTAGACGGAATTCATGTTAGACCTCAATCTTGTGCAAGGTCCAAAACCGGGTTCTAAATTAGCTTCCTCGGTTGAATTCTCTTCAATCTCCCCTTCTTGAAAAAGGATTTGTCCTCAAATCCTGGCCATTATCATCTTCAATCGCTTCATAATAAGGACTTAAATCCCCAACATTGAATGTGCCATGGACCTCATAATCTCCGGGCAAGTTAATCTTGTAGGCATTGGACCCAATCTTTTTAAGGACTTCGAATGGACCATCCGCTCTTGGCATGAGCTTGTTCTTCCTTTTGGCTGGAAATCTTTCTTTTCTTAAGTTTATCCAAACAAGATCCCCTACTTCAAAGTTCATGGCTTGCTTAGGACCCTTGGCCCTTACTTTGTATGCTTCGTTTGTTTTCTCAATTTGCTTCTTAACTTGAGCATGGATTTGTAGCATTTGTTCAATCCTCTTCTTGGCATCGAAATCAAATTTTTTCCTTTGAATGGGTGCCAAATCAGTGGGCATGAGGGGGTTGGCGCCATAAACAACTTCAAATGGAGACTTGCCCGTGCTTGTAGAAGGAGCCCTATTGAAGGCAAACTCGGCTTGAGCTAGTTTGAGGTCCCAATCCTTCAATGACTTAGAAACCGTGCACCTTAGGATCCTCCCTAGAGTCTTGTTAGTCACCTCCGTTTGTCCATCAGTTTGGGGGTGATGGGAGGTGCTAAATAAGAGTCTAATCTTCAGTAGCTTCCACAAGGACCTCCAAAAGTGGCTCATGAACTTTGAATCCCTATCCGAGACAATAGACTTGGGGACTCCATGGAGCTTAACCACCTCTTTGAAGTATAAATCAGCCACACTAGATGCATCCTCCGTTTTCTTACAAGCAATGAAGTGAGCCATCTTGCTAAACCTATCCACAACAACCATGATGGAGTCCTTGCCTCTTTGAGTTCTTGGCAAAACAACTATGAAATCCATGCTAATGTCCTCCCATGGCTGATTTGGGACGGGTAAAGGAGTATAGGGGAATGTTTTGAAGTAGGACTTGGATTGTTTACATGGAGCACACCTCTTGATGACGTCTTGGACATCTCCAAGCATCTTAGTCCAATAGAAATGCTCTTGGAGTATGTCATAGGTCTTTTGAATGCCAAAGTGCCCGACAAGACCATTAGAGTGTGCCTCTCTTACTAACAAGCTTCTATAGGGACTCTTTGGCACACACAAACGGTTTCCACGAAACAAGAACCCCTCTTGGACCAAGTAATGACCCCCTTTTGCTCGTCCATTTTGCAATGACCCCCACTCCTCTTTGAAATCTGGATCCTCTTTGTAAAACTCTTTCATGTGCTCAAATCCAAGCACTCTTTGTTCCATGTAACTCAACATAATGAACCTTCTTGATAGAGCATCCGCAACCACGTTATCCTTCCCTTCTATGTACTTGCTTGCAAAGTTGAATGATTGTAAGAACTCAACCCATTTGGCATGTCTATGATTGAGCTTATGCTACCCATTGATGTACTTAAGAGCCTCATGATCCGAATGAAGAACAAAGGGCCTTGGCTTGAGGTAATGGCTCCAATGAGTTAAGGCTCTTACAATGGCATAGAACTCTTTGTCATAAGTTGAGTAATTTAGCTTGGCACCACTCAATTTCTCACTAAAGTAAGCAATTGGCTTGTGCTCTTGAACAAGGACAGCCCCAATGCCAATGCCACTAGCATCACACTCAACTTCAAACAACTTATCAAATTTGGTAAAGCAAGAATAGGAGGCTCATATAGCTTTTCCTTGATGGTGTTGAAGGAAGTTTCAGCCTTATCTCCCCATTTGAACTCCCCCTTCTTCATACATTCAGTTATAGGAGCCATGAGAGTGCTAAAGTCCTTGATAAACCTCCTATAAAATGATGCTAACCCATGAAAGCTCCTCACATCCGTGATATTCCTAGGAATAGGCCATGACTTGATTGCTTTAATCTTCTCTTGATCAACCAATATACCCCGGTCAGAAATGATGAAACCCAAGAATTGGACTTCACTTTGCATAAAAGAACACTTCTCAAGCTTCCCATACAACTTATGTTCTCTAAGAATGTCAAACAATATTTGCAAATGATTGAGGTGCTCTTCTTTGTTAGGACTATACACCAAAATGTCATCAAAGTATACAACAACAAAGCTGCCCAAGTGAGGCCTAAGCACTTCATTCATAAGCCTCATGAAAGTGCTTGGTGCATTAGAAAGACCAAATGGCATGACAAGCCATTCGTACAACCCATGCTTTGTTTTGAATGCGGTTTTCCACTCATCTCCTTCTTTGATTCTTACTTGATGATAACCTTGCCTTAAATCAATCTTTGAAAACAGTTTGGCTCCACTAAGCTCATCTAGGATGTCATCAAGCCTTGGTATAGGAAACCTATACTTAATTGTTATGTTGTTGATGGCTCTACTATCGGTGCACATTCTCCATGACCCATCTTTCTTGGGCACAAGCAAGGCTGGAACGGCACAAGGGCTAAGGCTCTCCCTCATAAAGTCCTTGTTCATAAGCTCTCCGATTTGTTGTTGCAATTCTTGAGTAGCTTTAGGATCACTTCTATAGGCTGCCTTGTTGGGTAGAGTAGCTCTCGGAATGAAATCAATTTGGTGTTCAATTCCTCTAAGAGGAGGCAAGCCACTAGGGAGCTCATTTGGAAACACATCACCTTATGTCTTGAGTAGACGTTGGACCTCACTAGGCAGCCCCTTCTCTTGTTCTCCCACCACTCCCTTGGCTATAAGCACATACACATCTCTATCTTCTTTTAACTCTTGCAACATTTCTGTCCCATTGATTAGTAACACTTCCTTTGATGGTTCAAGCATGGAAGGTGTTGGAATATGCTTGAGAACAGGTGGTAAAGGTGCTAGGATGACCTTTCTTGAGCCAAATTTGAAGGTGTAGGTGTTGTCTTTACCATGATGAACCGAGTCCCTATCAAACTCCCAAGGTCTCCCAAGTAGCAAGTGACAAGCATCCATTGGAAGAACATCACAAAGAGCCTCATCAACATAGTTCTTACCAATGGAAAATGGAACTAAGCATTGCTTATCAACCCTCACTTCAGCCCCTTTGTTGAGCCACCTTAGCTTATAAGGACTAGGATGGTCTTGTGTAGGCAATGATAGCTTGTCAATGAGAGTACTATAGGCAACATTGGTACAACTCCCTCCATCAATGATAAGATTACAAACCCTTCATTTAATAGTACACCTAGACCTAAAAATTTGTTGTCTTTGGTCCATTGACAAGGGTTGGGGTTGGGTATGCATCACTCTCCAAGTAACCAAGCTAAGACCCGCATCCGGCATAACCACATCATCCTCTTCATGGTCCGTCCCCTCCCTTTCCTCATCACACACAAGGATCTCATCATCACCCCAATGAACCACTTCAAAGCTACTAAGGGCTCTCTTGGTTGGACATTCTTTGGCAAAGTGACCATAACCTTGGCATTGGTAACATTTTTTGAGAGGCATGGTCTTTTTTTGTGAGGTTTCGGCTGCTTTTCCCTTGTCAAGTACGGTGGTTTTGTTTTGAGAGGGTGGTTCATTAATTTTGAAACTGGTTGGGGGTTTAAAGGTGGTTGTTTTGGTGGTTGGTTTTGTGGTTGTAGCCTTCCCTTTACCCATTTTCTCAACCCTTAAAGCCAAATTAACGGCTTAATCAAAGGACCATACTTGTTGCATTCTAACCCTATGAGCAATCTTGGTATCTAAACCTTCAACAAATCTAGCAATTTTATGTTCGGGCTTTTCATTGAGTTCACATTGCAAGGTAAGTTGTTCAAAGTCTCTAAGATATGACTCAAGTGGTTGTTGGTCTTGTTTAAGTTATGTGAGCTTAATGAAAATGTCTTGAGTGTACTCTTTAGGTATAAACTTCTCATTAAGCTTCTTTTTCAGTTTTAACCAAGACTTAATAGGTTTCTTACCATCCCTTCTTCTCTGATTTTTTAAGTTCTCATACCAAAGGGAAGCATAGCCTTTGAGTTTCAAGATTGCAACTTTAAAAGCTTTTCTATCGGAATAACCTTTAAACTCAAAGACTCTTTCAATGGTCCTAAACCAATCTAACAAATCCTCGGGGTTTAAACTACCATGAAAATCAGGAATCTCTACCTTTAAGTCTTTGTTGTGCTCTCCTTGAAATGCCTCGGCCATGGAGTCTTCTGAATCTGAAAACTCCTCTTCCTCACGGCCACCATGAGCTCGTCCTCCTCCTCCCATGAGGCCACGACCTCTACCCCTGCCTCTAGGTGGTTGTCCTCTTCCTCTTGGTGGTGGTGTTGGAATATTAGCCATGATAACATTGAAAGAATCTAGCAACAAATCACATTTTTCAGAAAGTTGAGTAACTTGTGTTTCAATTCCAGCAAGCCTTTCTTCACTCATGGTTGTTTTTTGTGTTTTTAATGTGGTTAGGGTATAATGAACTCACAAAGAAAGGGTTTGTTTTGTTAACCAAAGCTCTGATAACCAATTTGAACTAAAACTATCAGATTTGAGCAAGTTTTGACACGAAAATACTCAAGTGACAAACAAAGAAAACTCAGCTTGTTTAGGACTCAATGTATGACTTAATTCGAACACAAAGCAATGAATTAAGCCTAGGACTCGTCCAAGCACTTAGCAAAGGACTTATCCAACCTCCTAGCACTAAGCAAGGGAGTTTATCAAGCACAAAGCAAAGATAGATAAGAAAGAAAGCAGACTGCTTCTTAGGGTTTTTGTCATTCAAAATAATCTGATTTTGGCTAAGGGTTGTGCTTGCTTTTATAGGACAAGCAAGACAATCTCCTCCCTTCATCTAAGATAGCATCCTATGGCCACAAAAGGGGCTGCTAATAACACCAAACACGGCAGCCAAGGCCTTACAAGAAATCAGAAAAGAAAAGGACATAAAGCATAAAAGATAGAAAGTAAACTAATAGTACAACAATCCCTTGTTTACTAGCTCAAGTCTTGTTTATGCACACTTGGACTCACTTGGAAGACTTTGGCAATGCTGCAAAAACTCTTCTAAGGGCCCTTGAGCTATGTTTGATCAAAAGAGGAATGTTGATAGCGACATAATGCACAAAAGCCTAAGCATGCCCCAGCCGTGGTCCTCAATGCACTCGGTTTTGTTTAGCTTTGCAACTCTTGATAGGAAACTCTTTGGGATACAAGTTCCTACAATAAAATGTCCTAAACTCACCAAGGAATAGTCCAAAGCTGGAAAAAGGCACGACTTCTTAGATGGAATTCATGTTAGACCTCAATCTTGTGCAAGGTCCAAAACCGGGTTCTAAATTAGCTTCCTCGGTTGAATTCTCTTCAGTAGGACTTACCCTTGACGCAAGGACCACAATGATATCAAGAACAACAAAATCCGACCTTTCTAGCTCCGGGATTTGCCAATAATGCGAATGTGGAGAACAATGTAGTTTGCAATGTTTTTTTGAGTGTATAAGGTTTATAAAAGTGTTTAGGAAAGATGACGGAATATTATATATACTAATTCGCATTATTAACAAAACCCGTCAAACATTACGCGATAACCGGCTTACTCGATCGAGTAAGTCTCGTACTCGATCGAGTGCCACTTACTCGATCAAGTGCCACACTTACTCGATCGAGTACCCATCAGGTCAGCTACTGTTTTTACGTAACGACATACTTACTCGACAGAGTAAGCCCCACTCGATAGAGTACCCAGAGACTCATAAAACCGTAGTATTACATTTAGGAAGTACTTAAAAAACTTATCACGACCTTATTCGACACATATCCAAATAAATTATTCCAATCGATTAAAAATAACTTTAATAAATACAGAGATATTTATGCTAATTCATATTCGACCCAAATAACCCATATATCCTGGTGATTTATAAAGTAAAGGGTCTAGAGATACTAGTAGAGATACTCGCCCCCACTAAATATGAGAAATTCGAAAGTTTTTGTTACATTTTTCCAACTTTTCTGAATTTATCTGTGACAATACTTATAAATTCTGACTCGGCACTGAATACACACACCGTCACACCCTATAGCCATTTGACAAGTTGTGAACCCTAATCGTGTTTTAATGGAACTCCACAAGGTCATAGCATATTTAGGCTCATAGCTTTGTCAATATTACTTTTGTTCTCGCCTTATATCTTTATCTTTTGCATGGAATTTCTCTCCAGCCTTATTCCTGGTGAGTGGTGCCTCTGAAGATGGCTCTTGGACCCCTTTTTTGCTTGGTAGAGATCGTATCCCTATCTCCCAACTTTTGTTTGCAGATGATATCCTCCTTTTTGGTGAAGCGTTTGAAACAAATCTATGTGCACTTCAGCACATCCTTAATACTCTCGGTTTTCATTTTGGCCAAAAGGTTAACTTCCTTAAAAGTAAGCTGATATTTTCGCCAAATACCATTGCTGACCGTGTTTCCTTGTTTGAGTTGGTCCTTGGCCTTAAAGCCTCCTCGAACCTTGGTTTGTACCTGGGTTACCCTCTATCTCACAAATGCCATACCACCAGTGACATTCAACCCATTATTGATAAGGTAAGTGGCAAATTATCCACTTGGAAAACCGCCTTTCTTTCGAAGGCGGGTAGAATTTGCCTCATCAAAGCTACTCTCAATGCAATTCCTTCTTACTATCTTCAGTGTCACAAATTCCCTATCTCTTCTCTCAAATTTCCTTTCGAAGGCGGCCGTGAAAGCTAGTTGTAACTCTTCATATAATGCTGAGTTACTAGCTATCAAAGAGGGATTTATTGTTGCTAAGATGTTCAGTTTGCAAGGTGGTACTATTGTGACGGATTGTAAAAGAGCGGCTGATGATATTAACAGTGTTCACATGCCTTGTGACATGAGTTGTAACTTGGTTCTTGATTGTAGGGCACTATTGCAGGACTTACCCAAGTGGGGACATCGTGTTCGAGAAAAGGGAATGCAATGCTCTTGCGGACTCAATGTCAAGATGGACTAGAAAGCAACGTAGCAATGGATCGAACTTGTATTGGTGGTTGCACCCACCCTCGTTTGTTTTGAACGTTTTAATTAATGACTCGGTTTGTAATAATCTCCCTGACCTTCATTGATTCTATGTGTTTGTTCCTTAGGTTGCTGGAAACTTTGTAAGTTTGGTTCCTTTAAATATTAGTACCACCTCAACAAAAAAAAAAATATACCCTCTTTTTATTCTCTACCAAAGCCTTGTGACCTGAGCTGCCACCATAAATGAGCAAAAACTCTTTAAGACCAATATGTGTCTTAATCTTAAGATGAAGGGTCAAATAATATGGATAAAAAAAAAAAAAATTGGAGACTAACAAAATAGTTATCCTATCTAATCAAGTTTGGTAGTACTTAACTCGTTTTATTCTTAAAGCGAATATTTACATCTTAAGAGAACCCAATTGATACATGAGAAGCACTCTCCTAGTATTCTTGCACTCAGTGGTGAATCTAAGAGGGAGTAGATGGACGGTCGCTCCTACTGCGGTTAGAAATTTCAAAAAAATTAGTTTAAATTTTTGAACCTTTTCCTAGTTCTACTTACACTATATTCGCCTTAGCTGAAATATTTCGCCCTGCTAGGGTCAATTCCTAGCTCCGCCATTGCTTGCTATCGTTTAAAACACACAAAAAATAGCGAGAAATTCTTGGGTACATAGAATGTGTAATACTACGGTTTTCTGTGTCTTTGGGTACTCTATCGAGTGGGGCTTACTCTGTCGAGTAAGTATGTTTTTACGCAAAATAGTAGCTGACCTGATGGGTACTCGATCGAGTACGTATGGCACTCGATCGAGTAAGAGGCACTCGATCGAGTAAGAGGCACTCGATCGAGTAAGTCACTTACTCGATCGAGTAACTGTGTTTTTACGGGTTATTTGCCGGGTTTTGATATCAACGCGAGAAGGTTATAAAAACAAATTTCGGCATTTCTTTTTCACTCTTACTTCATTATAAGTTTCACAAAAGAGAAAACAAGTTTACGTAGTTCTCCTCTCTCACATTGCTATCAAATCCTAAGGTCTAGAGTCGTCGGATCGTTGAGTTCTTTACGTCTGTTCCGGGTGTAATTCCAGAGCAGTTACTTGCTACCACCCGTGCTTGTAGAATGACGTCTTTGATCGAATCCTCCTTTCGGTCTCCTGAAACATGAACAAACTGAGGGCTCGGCTTTGTACCGAGCGAACTCACTCCGACGCTCAAGTCAGTAAACTTAAAAGGATTAAGTTATGTGTTACTTGGCGAAGTATGTATTGTAGAGAGATAAGGAAGATATTACCAGATTATGAGGTGTTTAGGTTAAATTGTGGATCCTTTCCTCAATGACAGTTGAGGAGTATTTATAGACTTTCACCTTTTGTCACGTAGTGGCCAAGTGGCCAAGTGGCTAGCAGGTGGAAAGACTGATCTACCCTCGGCCGAGGGACCCATGGCAGGCCGGCGGGCCCTGTTGACTCGCCGCCGAGGGGTCTTGGATATGAGTTCGCGGATATGTGCCCCGGCTGGCTAGTTGTCCCAGCCGAGGCACAAGAGACAGGCCGACAGGCTGCGTCGGTTAGGCTGTCTAAGTCGTTGACTTGCTTGTGGATATCTTTGACCTTGCTCAATATGTTGACTTGGTCAGCGGGTGCAGAATATGCCCCATCAATTTGCCCCCAGCGTAGTCTATGTCGTGGTATGGACCTTCGATGAGCGTTGAGCGTATTCTGCGCAAGTAAAATTTTTTCTGCCCCGGCTTCTTCTACCTCGGCTTGGTTCTGCTTAGGCCGTACCATATCCCCCCTCCACATGGATGTGTAATGGACATAAGATGTGGAAAAGAAAGTGGCGCTGGCCGAGACCGAGGTTGTGAGTGCCGTGTGCTTTTGATTGCCCCCAGTCGGTGCTGCCAAGCTTGGTTGAATCAGCGGGCCGTTTGGCAAGTAGATACCAAGGGGTGTGTTGAAGAAGATACGTCGATTGGCATTCTGTCAAGGAGCGTGTTGAAGAAGTTTTGTAACTGTTTGTCGATTGACCTTCCATGGTCGCATGCTTGACATGTGTCCGTTCGATTGGTTGACGCTTCATGGGCTTTGCCCCGATTGGTCGGATTGAGTGGGCTTTGCCCTATAAATAGGAGAGTTAGCCCTTGAATTTGGCCTTCCAAATTCATTTTCTCAAAAATTTTCTTCTTTCTAGCCCTCTTTGACGAAACTTCTCTCTAGTTATCGAATTGTTACTTGGCGCAAAGACTTTTCTTCAAGGTAAACAAACAAATTTTTCAACTTTTAACTTTTAAGTTTTTGTTGTGAACATGTCTTCTGCTGATGCCGGTCCTAGTAACCGTGCGCCGGGGGGTTCCCCGTCGCGTCTTGATGAGGAGGAGATACTAGACGCCATCCCGATAAGGTCTGGGGGCCCTAGGTCTCCTTCTCCCGAAGTTGATCCAAAAGCTTTGGAGGATTGGGAGGATGATGATGATGTTGATGACGGTGATGATGTTGGAAGGACTCGTCCTAATGAGGGGATGCAGTACATCATGGATCACGGCGACGCCTGTAAGGTCTGCCCTGACCGTGCTTGGACCCATAAGTTCGCCAGTTGTTCCGGCGAAACACTTTTCGAGGGCCATTTCTACTTCGGTAGGGGATACAAAATTGTTATCCCTGAGGAGGGTCAGGCCGTCTGTTGCCCTCCCCCGGGTTGCACCGGCGTATACATCCGGCACCTGGAGTACGGGCTCCGGTTTCCGCTGAATGAATACGATATAGCCATCATTAGAGCTATGAACGTTGCCGTGGCCCAACTGCACCCGTTGGCCATTAGGACTATAGTCGGCTTTGTGTGGCTCTGCCTCTTTAAGGGGGAGGTCCCGACGGTTAATTTATTCCGTCGGCTTCATCACCTTCGGCCGTCGTTTCCTGGTCGCGTTGGGTGGTATAGCGTGCAGATGGAGCCGGGTTACATCTCCGTTGATAAGCTTTCCTCCTGCAAGGACTGGAAAGAGCGGTGGGTGTACGTTGAGGTGCCGGATGACTATCCGCTGCCCCGGTTCTTCCAGCACCAAGTTAATTTGCGGTGCGAGAGTAAGGCAGAGCATGACAAATGGGTCACCCGGAGTAAGCTTAAGATGGACGCCAGCAAGGTCCCTCTTAATGCGGATGAGAAGCTGGCGATAAGGCTTTTTGAGGCAGAGAAGGATGGGGTGCCGAAGAGATGGATTCCCCCGACGCAGATCATTCTTCATGATGAGCTGCTCTGCCATGTCGGCCTCATACCGGCCCTAGCACAGGGTGAGTGGGGTCGGTGTGAGGCCCATCTCTACTCTCAATGTTTCTGTTTTTTGAATTTTGATTTATTTCTTTCACTTAACTCTTGCTTCGTTTCCTTTGCAGACCATTTTGGCCCGGACCTGTCAGAGGATATCCTTAGGAGAATGGGGCTTGCCAAGGACAAGTCAGTTTTTGATATGCATCCTAAGGCCCTGGCTCGTGATCGCAGAACGCCGCCGAATGATCTCATGGATCAGCAGCTGAAGGGCTTAAATGTGGCGGTGGCCCAGGCAAAGGTTACTGGTAACATGCCGCGCCGAACGCGGAAAACAAAGTCTTCGGCGGCGACGGCGTCGACATCAGTTCCACCTCCCATCCCTTCAGTCCAGAAAGAGACGGTGGAGGTCGTTGATATTACCGTCGAGGAGGTGGTCACCTTGGCAGTGGAAACCCCTCTCTTTCGTAAGAGGAAAGAGCCTACCGCTGCCGCTGATGCTTCACTGCTCATCGCGCGGCGAAGAAATGCGACCTCCGATCAAGAAGGCCAAGCATGGTACAGATCTATCCTGTGGCTCAGACTTAGCCGGTTCATTAGGCGTTCCTGATGACAGGCTCTCTGGTATGTCCATGTATGTTGACACGGATGCTTTGATTGAATTTTTTGTAGATCAACCGCTGTCGTCTACCGGTCACACTGTTGAACGGCGTGCTGAGAAGAAGACTGCGCAGGCAAGTGGTCAAGATACCACTTTCGTCACCTCCTTCCCTCAGCCTACCCCCGTCCAGGTTAGGTCGGAGGGCCTGAGTTTGGCCAGGATGCTGTCGAAGTGGGCTGATACGGCCGGTGCTCTTATTGTGGAGCAAGAGAAGGCCATTGCTGAAGCTGCCCCACAGCTCGAGCGGCTCAGGCTTGAACTCGACGCAGCGAACAAGGAGGCTGAGAGGGCCAAGGCTGAGGCTGAAGAGGCAGTCCGTGCTGAGAGAAAACTTAGGGAGGACGCTGAAAAGGCGGTCCTCGCTGAGAGAGCCAAGGCTGAGGCTGCGGCAGCTGAAGCTGCTAAGCTGGTGGAGGGGCGTGACCACCTTCAGAAAGTCGCCGACTTTAATGCTAAGCAGAGGGAAGAATGGAGGTCCAGGTTTCAGGCCCAGGGGAAGGTGGTTCGGAATAAGGATGCTATCATCGCCCAAAGGGAGGAGGACATTGAGATGCTCCAATGCGAGATTCGTCCTAACATGTGTGCCCAATACCGGGACCTGGCCGAGGAAGCCGCCAGGGAAGTGATTGGGGAGCTCTTTCCTCTTGATGGCTCCTTTCCGTGGCCAAAATTTAACGAGATGCTTGATGACAAGCTTGAAGCTAAGGAGAAGGCCGCGGAGGAGAGGGCCAAAGAGGAGTTCAGGGTGAAGAAGGAGGAAGAGGAGGCCGCGAAGAAGGCGGCCCTTGCTGAGAAAGCTAAGGCGGCTAAAGAGGAAGCTGAGAGGATGAAGGCAGTTGAGGCTGCTGAGGCTGAGGCTGCCAAGAAAGCTGAGGCTGAGGCTGCCAAGAAAGCTGAGGCTGCCAAGACAGCTTCTGGGTCGCCCACCAAAGACGATGCCGCTAACGTTGCTGATGGCAAGCAAGCAACGAGCATAGGGAGAGGCGGTCGTCACAGGCTCACCGGCATCTCGGATAGCTTCACCTGTTCGGGGCCAATTATTAAGCCTTTCCTCCCTGCCATCTTTTGGCGCTTCAACTGATATGTCTGTAACCTTTTGCTTTTCTTTTCCTTGTATTTTGTAAAACTTTGGTAGGTTGTGTTTTGGCTTATCCCTACGGGGACGGCCGTCGTCTGTTTTCTCCTTACTTGTAATCTTTTTAAATAAAGCTTGTTTATTGGCCTTCGGCTTTGGCCGGGGCTTTGATCACAATTCTTCACTTGTCTTCTTGCGTTATTAATTGAGCGCTTTTTTGTTTTTACCTTCGGCCTGGCCGAGGCAGTTAGAATGTATAACTCAACTGTGTTTAACGTCTTTTTAAACATGTTGGCATGTTGGTCGCTTCCTCTTTCACTCTCGGTCTAGCCGAGGCGTCGGAATTGCGCTTCCCAACCGCCGCTGTGAACATGTTAGCGTATCGACCGTTGTGTCCTCTGCCAGGCCTTCGGTTGGCCGAGGCGGCTAGAGGTTACGGCGCGACAGCGTTCGTATCTGTAGACATATTGATCGCTTCCTCTGCCAGGCCTTCGGTTGGCCAA